>NW_026067906.1:15787244-16106645 GCF_014885135.2 Alexandromys fortis
TATTATTAGGCACAGAGTTGGCTCTTGTTCTACAACTCCAGCCACTATATTTCTACATTGTGACTTGTTTTGCTTTCAAAAGGGGATCAACACATTTATAGTAACTCTAAAAAGTACCAATAATTTTAAATACTCCTTTCTCTTCTTCTAAGAAGGGATTTTTGAATATGCTGTCTACCTGGAATCTCTCTCCCAATACGAGGCAGGTGCCTTGGGGGATGCTCCAACCTGCCTCATTCCTGGAAGTTCTTCTAAAGGATGCTGTCACGCATGAACTTATATTTCTAAAAGTTTTCATTTCTCATGAGACAAAGGAAGGTGAGATGACTAGCCCCAGCAAACATGAGATGTTGGGTTCGCCTATGAATGTTCAATGCAACAAAGTTGACATTGTTTTCATACTACCAATAAACGGCTCTTAACAGGAAGTATTGAGCGGCGTGTATTCTTTTCTTACGCCCAATTTGGAAAACAGCCATCGTGTGTGTGTGTGTGTGTGTGTGTGTGTGTGTGTGTGTGTGTGTGTAAACTCAAGTAGGTACTATGATGGATTTAATTTCAGTCTTCTTCTCCCGGGCAGAGAGTTGCCTCTCTCCAAAGGCATTCTTAGAACCACTGGAGAGATAATGATCTGGAAGTGCCAGCATTATGTGGTTTCCCACATAGAGGCCAGTGTCTCATTATGCAAACAGTACGTGTTTATGTCTTTTCTCACACTTGTCACAGACCCCCATAAACTGCACGGCTTACGTATATCGGACAGAATCATATCACCTGAAAAGAAGGCAGTGGTGTAGGAAGACTCAATTACCTGACATTACGATTCTCTTCCTCCGTCTTGAGGTTAAGAAGTACTCATGTGCCCAAGAGACAGCAGGGGAAAACAAACGCTCTGGGGTGTATTCTGGCTCCTGGGGGCTGGGTCTACGTTTTAAAAAGAGATGATCATTATACCTTCTTTCTAAGGAAACAGACAGAAGGACACTGGTGTAAAACTTCCCCCAAACAATTCAATTGGAGGAAGTGTGTCACTGACTTTTCCCCTCTCCGTGAAGCACATTTCCTTCCTCCCTCTTTGCCTCTCTTATCTGGGAGGATTTTTTTGCCCCCAAGCGAAGCATGAACCGTTGTTTAAGTGGAAAATGGAGGCTGAATTTTACATGGCGATTCTAACCTGCCTGATTCTCGGGAGCTTAGGTGAGTGGGTCTGCCTCAGTTTCCTGAGGCATTGTCTCTCTCAATGTTAGCCAAACAGGCTGGTAGCCTTTTGAGAAGTGTCTGAAATAAGCCAGAATCGGAGCCAGGTCTCCATGGCAGTGTAGCCAGAGACGATGGGGAGGGAGGATTAAAGGAGACAGCTCTGGCCACGCTGAGATTTCTCTCCAGAAGAAAATAAATATTTACCAAGTGCCTGGGACAGCTCAGCTCCTGGAAGAATGGGCCTCAGAGTGAGGAGCCCTGAGCAAAGAGCTTTCATTATTTATATGTAACAATCTGTAGAATTCTCTGTAATTTTTTCCCAATCAAGTTATACATTTACTTTCTTTTCTGTTAAAGAAAAATACATACATACGGAATATGATTCAAGAGAGTGAGGAGATGTGCTTTATTTGGAAGTTGTCATTTGGGAAGATTGAATATTTCCATGGAAAAGCTAGGTGGTTTAGGTTAAAAACTCCTTGAAAATGGTTTCTGAGCCTGAGTGTTTTGCGGTGAATGTTTTAAAAGTGGGCATTTAGTCTTCAGGAAATGCTGATGTTTTTAAAAATATGTTAGTATTTGGTGGGAAACTATACACATTGTCACCAAATCGATGTTTATCTGCAGGGCTGCAGGGACATAGCCTCTGGTAATCAATACTTGAGTTGTTGGCTACCAGCCGCAACTTATGCTTTGAAAGATGGGAAATTCCATGGTATTTTTACCTTTTAATAAATGTACCCAATTTTTAAAGCGCTTATTCAGACTATACAACTTGTAAACAAGTATTTATTTACTTTGGGAGCACAGGGACTGAGAATGGAGCATCTCACTCTGTTATATAATGGAACAGGGCTATGATATGAAGAGGACCAAATGGTTATAGGGGACCAAGCTGTAATTGACTTTCATAATGCACACATTATTCTCTGTATTTGTCTTTCCTCTTCAATGAAAAGCCATATTCCTTGGATGACTTTGTTTCTTTTCCAAGATTCCTTTCATTTTTTCCAGTGGGGATGTATGCCCACTAAATCATACAAAAGTTTAACAGGGGAGTGCTATGTCTAATGTTTCGACACTCTTCTCTTGGTTTTGGTTCTGGTTTTTTGCTTTTTTTTTTCTTTTGGTGGGTTGATTGGTTGGTTTGTTGATCGGGTTTGTGGGGAAGAAGGGTTGTTGTTTGCCTTAGGATTCTAAGTCATGTGAGCTAAGTCTGAGACTATGTATTTGCAATGCTAGAGAGATCAAAATATAAGTAAACCTGTTATTTTTAATTCAGTTACTTATGTGGGCAGGTGGTTTTGCTACTTGATGGCCTTTCCATGGCACTTCATAAGTCTCTCATCTTCCAGAGGGGTTCCAGATAGTCCATGTCCGCAAGCAGCAGTGTCTTTCCATAAATCAGAACGTGGTTATGAGCTCATGCAATGCCAGCAGCCAGAACCAGCAGTGGCTGTCGACTGAGGATGGGAAGCTCCTTCACATTAAATCTGGATCGTGTCTGGGTATCTCCAACTCCTCAAGGGGTCCTTTCCGACCAGCAGTCTCCACTCCCTGTGCCCAGGCACCCCGATGGACCTGCCATGACCAGGAAGGCTTCCTTGAGGTGGAAAATACCTCCCTCTTTCTCAAGAAACAAAACCGTAAGGTAGTGGTCAAGAAGATTAGTAAATACCTCGATAGCTGGATGAAATTAGACACCAACAAGGAAGGGAAGCTGGTCAGTGAAAACCTCTGTGCAAAGCAAGGTGAGTGATGCCTAATGAGTCCTGAAAGTCATTCTGGTCTTCGCAAAGCCCAGGGAGAGCCATGTGCTCCAATCTACCTCCTCTGCAGGACACATACATTTACAAACGGAAGTACACTAAGTGGTACCCAACAATGAAAAACTTCATTATCCTCAGTAAAGTCCACAACTTCTCTGCCTCTGTTGATTTCCTTTCCCTTCTTTTCTTGTACTCAAACTTTAAAATGTGTGTGCACATGTACGTGTGTGTGAGATCTCGTGTGAGTGCCACTTCTTGAGTATCAAAAGGTCATAGGACAATCACGGGTCTTAGGCCATGACGTCCATCTTATTTAAAACAATGTTTCTTGTTCACCCCTGCATGCATCACACTAGACAGCCTACACATCTCTGCACATTCTCCTGTCTCCTTCTCTCATCTCACCATAGTAGAGACTTGTGCTATTGAACCTGCACCCTTCAAAGGGTCCTGGGGACCTGAACTCAGTTTTCATACCCACTGTGCCATCTTCTCAAATCCAAAACTGCTTCTTGAGTCTCCCTTTTGTGTCAGACACTATGACCAAACCCTACTAGGTATTGGAATATACATCCAGGCATATAATGACTAAAGTCATTAAATATAATACATGTAATGACTAAAGTCAACGGTGAGGAAATTAGATTCGACTGACCTAGAAACTTCTATCCTCTAATGAGGAGGGGTTTTGGGACACAGGAAGGAGTATCAAAAAACAGAGATGATACTAGGCCGTGCTTCAAAACTGTTTCATGCTGGTGCGCACATCATTCGAAGGGAACATACATTTTTGGAAACAGTCAAAGACAATGAGTAATCACAAATTTTTTTCTAATTGTTGATAATTAGTGTCCCCAGATAACAGATGTGCATAAAAAATTGTATATGCACACACAAATTCCTGGTTCAGTACATAATTGTCCTAAGTAGGAATATTTGTGGAACGTATATGCAGTTTCATCTTCTCTTGAGGTTGGCTGTATTCATGGTGACTCTGCTTTTCCTTCAGAGGTTGGCTCAGGGAGTCATGAAAGATAAAACTTGCAGAATCGCAATACACTGGGCATGAAAGAGCCCTTAAGAACACTGGGAGAATCACTTAGAAATGAATCTCCATGGTAAATACACTGAAGTTCATCAGGATATAATAAATCATCCTAAACCCAAGTTAACTTCGTGTCTAGTGTACATCCCTTATAAGTGAGCTGCTTAGTGCTTCCTGCTACCTCCCTGTGCTGACCCAGCGTTTCCCAGTGTTGATCCAGTGCCTCCCAGGGCAGATCTCATTTATCCCAGTGTATCCCAGTCCTTCCCAGTGCTGACCTAGTACTCCCTGTGCTGACCCAATGATCCCCAGTCCCTTCCAGGACTTCCCCAATTCTTCCCAGTGCCTCCCAGTACCGATCCATCTAGCTGGCTGCTTGACAAAGCCGTGAGGAAAAGGCAGAGCTTACTGAAAACACAGATTCCCAAGATCCCTTCCCACCTTCCTTTATCCACAAGAGCCTCAAGATCTGGAGTCAGGAGCTATGGACCTGTATTAACACTATCATGGGTCCACAGTCCTTCTTGGAGATGAGCATCCACTGTACCTAAAACCTTTTCCTAGTTACCCACCTCTGAGGCTGATTGGAGATTTTCTACCATGGTAATCTTTAAGCAGTGCTCTGTCTCTTAGGCAAATGCTAAGCAAGTACGTAATTAGATTTTATTTGAGGGCTCCTCTACAACAGATATTGAGGTTTATGGTCTCAATCCTATCACTTCTGACTATGCAAAGAGAGTAAAAATACAGTAGTCTATTAGGAAATTCAACTTTATTGGAACATATACAGCACATGGAGCAATCTGTACAGTTTCGTCCCTGTGGTTGATTTGTCCAGGTCTGTCCTGAGTGACACAGGACCATGCTAAATATAACAAATTGTACTCTTTTTATTTCTTATTTTATGAGACAGGGTTTCCATTTGTAGCTCTGGCTGGTCCTGGAACTCTCTCTGTAGACCAGACTGGCCTCAAACTCACAGAGATCCTCCTGCCTCTGCCTCCCAAGAGCTGGGATTAAAGGCATGTGCCACCATCCCCTAGCAACATTTTTACTCTTACCCACAGGAAGGGAGACCCATCTCTAACCTCAAATCAGGCATGGCAGGTGTTTACCTCCATGCTGCCTGCAAGGCCTTGGTGGTTTTTGTTTTTTGTCTTTTGTTTTTTTTTTTGTTGTTGTTGTTGTTGTTGTCTTTTTTTTTTTTTTGAGACAGGGTTTCTCCGTAGCTTTTGGTTCCTGTCCTGGGACTAGCTCTTGTAGACCAGGCTGGCCTCGAACTCACAGAGATCCGCCTGCCTCTGCCTCCCGAGTGCTGGGATTAAAGGCGCGCGCCACCACCGCCCTGCAAGGCCTTGGTGTTTTTGAGAGGAGGTCTTACTGTGTAAGCCCAGACTGACCTGAAACTCACAAACTGTCTGTCCCACAGAGGGTCCTGCTTCCCAAGTGCAGAGATTACAGGTGTGGAACGCCCAGCTTGAACCACCATGAAAATAATTATTTTTCAAATCACTGTTTTAAAGCTTTAAAAAAAAAGTCAAAAAAACAAAAATCAGGGCTCTAAAGCTATCGCTCTGAGTCTTCAAGATGGCAACAAGACCATGATGTTCCAAACATCAACCTGTCTCATTAAAAATTGAAAAACAAGGTTCATAGTGCAACCCATAATCCTACCCAGAACCTGTCAATATCTGGCTATTGAAAAGTGTCCATTTGAGTATATCCATATTTCTTTTTCTATTTCATATTAATTGCTCTGTTCTGCTTTTATTTATTCAGCAGGTATTTAACTCTGCTGTGTGTTGGTATGAGTTTTCATTTAATCATCTTAGTTTATTTCCACTTGGGTATGTTTTTAAGTGTACCCTTTATTTCATTGACTACCCTTTCTGATATACTAATCATCTTGGACATTTTTACTAATTTACTCTAATTCCCCTCTTTGCTCCGTTCACCCTCATGGAGCCCAGTACTGTCTGGAGTGTGCATGCGTGTGCATTGCCTCTCCCTTTCCTTCAGCTTCATTGTTGGCTCCCCCACATAATTTACTCACTTTTAATAGATGTGTTATCTTTTATTACATTTGACATTTTTCTCCAGAGTAAAAAAACTAATACATTTAAAATGTCTTGCCACAAGAATGATGCTAAGAGAAACTAATTTGTTTATTGTTCTTATCGTTATACAAAAATCTTTTGTTGTTTTTGTTTTTGTTTTGAGACAAGGTTTCTCAGTAGCTATGGAGCCAGTCCTGGAACTCACTCTATAGACCAGGTTGGTCTCAAACTCACAAAGATCCACCTGCCTCTGCCTCCTGAGTGTTGGGAATAAAGGTGTGCACCACCACCTCCCAGCTGTACAAAAATCTTATATCTCGGTTAATGATGAGTTTTGAGTCTGATTATTAGTTTCTTGCCCTTTAAAACTGTGCTCAAAGATGGTCTTGACCTGGTGAAGTCAACACATATCTTATCATCTTACAGATGACCTTGGTCTCACTGAAAGCTAGTAACAATGTCAGTGTGAAAATGTTTTGGATTGAATACAGGATGCGTCGCTGGCCTTGAATTATGTCCTAGGAAGAATTTTGCTATAATGTGGAAACAATGCAGTAGCAATGGCTCCATAAAAACACTAAAGCTAGCTTTACCATATTTTTCCATTGTGCGAGAACTTTTCCTTGCTACTGTCAAAACATCTTCCTCTTCAGTGAATTGTGAAATGTCTCCACACTTCCAAAATGATTAGAAGATATAGACACCAAAACACCAAAAGATTTGTTTTTAGAATAATTCCATGTCTATTCCAACAGAGCTCAGCAATAGAAAAATGACCTTAACTTTGAAAATCTTGTATATCTCTAGCAAGGACTGTCTTTCTTCTCAACTACTTTGTAAACTTCCAATACCCACATGAGAAATGATCACAGTTGCTGGTTTGTAATACCTTTAATCTTGGGATGTGGAAGAACTGAATGGGAGTCCATGGCAGCCTCATCTACATGAGACCCTGTCAAAGAAAGGAGAGGGGAGGGCCAGGGGAGGAACAGAGGAAGAAAGTATCAGGGCTGTAATTTGGTTCAAAATGTGTATATGGCTAAAACTGTAGACTAGAGTCACCCAGGGAACCTTAGAGTGGCAAAGCCTGGGACCCACACCAAATCCACCAAATTTCCAGTTTTTCTAAGGTGAAGCTGCAACCATCACACTTCAAAGGTGGCTTTGACACCAACTATCTTGGCAAGCCACTGCTTTCAAGTCTGCAAAACATAGAAATTGGATGTTCGGGCTAAAATTTCTCTAGATTTTAAATAGAAAAAGTCAACAGACATGAAATACAGAGATACAAAATTTGTTTCTTTGGCAAAAAGGGGGACAGGGAGAAGATGGCCTCAAATAAAAAAGGGATATGTTTGGTCTGTGTTATCTTAAAAAACATATTAGGATGATTAAAGACAATTGCAGAGGAAAACTGAGATTTTTTTTCTCCATATAAAAGCCAAAAGCTGTATGCAATGGTAACATCTGCAATGCGATTTGTAGCCCAAATCTGCAGAATGTCTGGTCATTTCTCTGGAGAGTCTAATTTCAGCCAATGATATGCATATTGGTTTTCTTTTTTTTAAGGTCTTACAATAAAAACTCACCAGCCATGTTTTAGTGAAGGAAGCAGAGCCTGGCACACAAGAATGTGATTGCATACTAGGTATTCAGAAGCTTGATTTGGGTCCTAACCCCATCATTACTTTCTTAAAAGGGCCTAGGAACTAAAACTGTATCACGTGGTCCTTAACTTAGAGAATCAGCACTGGGCAAAGCTGAAAGGAACAGAGATACTGACCTCCATCTGCTTTGCATCCCCACACTGACAGACGCTTTTGAGGGAGACATCTAAACTGTAGACTCTGAACTCAAGACTAAGAAATTAAGGATGCTTCTTAAGACGGTTGTGTCAGAGTCTCGGGGAGAATCATGGTTGAGTTTGACATGAGAAAACACCTTGAGCATAATAGCTCACCTGTGTGCAAAGTGTGTAACCATAACACACAGGCAGGGACCATGATAAATGATGTGGGAGGGGGAAAAAATGAAATATACAGAAAGAAGCATCCAGAAAGCTATCAAAGTGTGAAGCTATCAAAGTGTAGATTGAGTAGACATAGAAGGAAAGTTGCAGACAATACACATGAATGCCCACTTACATTTGAATTTCAGATAAATTTTAAGTATACTAAGATAAATATTAAGTATATGCTATAGAATATAATTTTTGAGTTGTTTCCTAGCACTAAATAAATAAGCTCAATTATACTGAAATATTATTACCTGAACTTTGAATTTAACTGGTGTCCGATACTTTTGTTTGCTGAAGTATCTGTCCACACCTACCTACACACAAAATCCTTGGCATTGCTCTTTGTGTCTCAGGGAAAGAATGCTTATTCACCATGTTTCTTTTTTAACTTTTTCAAGACTGTTTATTTAGGCTGGACGGTAGTGGCGCAAGTCTTTAATCCCAGCACTCAGGAGGCAGAGCAGGTGGATCTCTGTGAGTTCAAGACCAGGCTGGTCTACAAAAGCTAATTCCAGGACAGGCTCTAAAGTTTCAGAAAAACCCTGTCTTGAAACCCCCCCCCCAAAAAAAAACTGCTTATATCTCATTACCATAAATGGACCTTTTCTGTTATGAACCATTTTTGTCCCATAACCTCTCTTATTTACATACATTGCCATATGAAGTGTGCTAGTCAGGAAAAATTAGGATGGGAAGGAATGAGACTCAAAAGAGGAATAAGTAAAGTTGACTAGAAAGTGCGACTAACTCCTTCTTTAAGAGGGGCTACTTGGCACATAGTAATTGCCTACTAAAGAGTTGTTTTATTCAAAGAACAAGGAGAGAAGTGATAAGAAATTAAAGTTGCTCTGTGTCTTAAAGCCCCCACTCTTTCGAGTTAGTTACCTGATTTTGACAGGATTTCCTGGGTTTATCTACCTGCCAACATAGCATCGATAAGCCAGCGAAGCATCCAGACACACCTCTCAGCCAGTCACTTGCAGACTTTTCCAATGTGCGGCTTTACGCTAGGGTATGGCTACCCAGTGACTCAAAGGCCTGGGAGCTTCTCAAAAATGTAAGAAGAGCCGGGTGGTGGTAGCACACACCTTTAATCTCAGCACTTGAGAGGCAGAGGCAGGCGGTTATCTGTGAGTTCGAGACCAGCCTGGTCTAGTTCCAGGACAGGCCCCAAAATTACAGAGAAATACTGTCATAAAAACAAACAAACAAAAAAATGTAAGATGAGCACAATTCTTTTGCTTGCTTTTAAATATTGAAAATTTATCCCAGCTGCTCATATATCCTAAATGACTAGCTGTTCTTTTAAAAGATATCTAATTTAGAAAATACAACAGTCTTGCTCACACCTTTAATTCCAGCACTCAGGAGGCAGAGGCAGGTTTGAGGCTACACAGCCTTGGCTACACAGAAAAACCCCGTCTCAAAAAAAAGAAAAGAGTAAGGAAGAAAAAAAGAAAATACAACAGTCTCATGATTGAAGCCTCACAGGATTAAAAACACTCCCCATCCGCAGACAATATGTCATGGTTAGACGGGAGCGAGACGTTCTGATGTGCTCTTTGACAGTCAGCTGTAAACAGAAAAGTACTACATATCTCAAAAATCTAGGAGAAGATTCTAAATAATTACACCATGAAATTTAAAAAGATGTTTGAGGAGATAGATGTGTATGATCTGATTTAAACATTATATACTCTATATACTATATGCAGAAATGTAAGCATCACTAACACTCCATTAATATATAATTTTATGTTTTTATATATTAGTTAAAATGAATTAACACCACTAATGTTCTTATCATAAATGTTTGCATTATGGTGAAAGAAATAAATATCATTAACCCCTCCCCCAAGAAGGAGCCATCACCCTTCATGATGTAGTTAGGCAAGTCAGTAACAGTGATTCTCAAAGCTGTTATATCAGCTCCTTTGGGAAGCTGGTAAGAGCTATAACTATTCCCTAGCACTGCTTAAGATGAATTTCCTATGGCCGAAAGTGTGGGTAGACCTTGGAAACTCACCGACTACTCCTGAGACCAATCTAGTCATCTAGACATCCATAGCATGAATTGAACTCTGTCTTCTATGCAGAACTGGCCTTTCTGTATACAGCAGATTTTCATAATTCTGCCTCCCCCATGTAAAACTGGCAGATAAATTTTAAGTATATTAAGATAAATATTAAGTATATGCTATAGAATATAAAACTGGCAGATGGATCAAGGATGAGTATACTGGACAGGGCAAATGGACATTTTCCTATACAGAGGAGAGCTTGGCTTTTCTATACAGCTAAATTTATTCACATGTTCCTTATTGAAGGGACCTTCTTTTACTATGTAAAAGTTGTTTTTAGATAGGACTGTTTTTAGATAGGAATATGGCTTAGTTAGTAAATCCCTTGCCTAGCCTAGCCTACACAAAGCCCTGGGTTCAACCCCTAGCCCTGTATGTACCAGGCATGGTGGTCCACACAGGTAACATCAACACTTAGGAAGTGGAAGCAAGATGATTAAGAGTTCAATGTCCTCAGGCTATATAGCAAGCTCAACATCATCCTGAGCCACGTGATGGCCTATCTCAAAGCAAAATCGTTAAAATTCATAAAATGTGAGAATGATGTTTGCCCCTGTCCTTTCTTCCCCTCAGCTGGCCTGGGGACAGAAGTCTCGGTGCGGATTGCTAGGAACTCCGTGGCCCCGCAGATCCTCACAACTTTCCACACAGTTCCATACAGCCCGGAACACACTAGGAACACCACAGAGACATTCCTCGGGAGTACTGCAGAGACCTACAGGCCAAGCAGCAGCAAGAGAGCTCTCCCCAGCCTGCACACGACGGGGACTACAGTGACAGCCTGGAGTCCATCAACTACTCCGCCTTCCTTCGGCATTACCACAGAGGTAAAAGGAGGTGGGTGGTATGGTTGCGAGTGGTCCCAGAAACCCTTACTTGAAAAGACTCTCTGTGTCCAAAATGCCACAGCGCACTAAGAAATCGGTCATTTGTGTCTAAACTGCAAATTGTATGCAAACGGATTTGGCAGAATGAGGGAAACTTTGAAATCTCTGCATCTTGATGAGATGGAGCCGGTTGGGCTTGGTCGTGCTGTCCCGGTACTCCGTACTCTGGTACATTAGCGTTTTGTGGACCAAAGTCGGGGTTCGTGGTCTTAAACATAGCCAGAAACAAGTAAAAAAATGCTGAGACCAGTATTTGGCGGTTCCAAACCATTTGTGCCCCAAGGGGCAAGAATGACAAAACAGTGACAGATCCAGAGTCACTCGAATTGCTTGGGAAGATAATAATAAACAGAAGTCATGGCACCTCCGCATCACCATCCCCTGTGCGTCACCTACCTGTGGTCTTGGTAGTCGCCACTGTGACAGAAGGGTCAAGAGAATGAACAGCAGTACTGGCAGCTCATAGGTGTTACCCAAACACTCTCTCCGGTTTGAGCGTTCATTTCTTTGGCTTTGCTTTCCTCTCGGAGATTCGAACCATAATGTAGGCAATGATGGTATAATTAGAAGAGATGACAAGAGTTCAAGTTTGCAGAACACAGGTATATCTTGATGGCACAGTGCTAGAGCACATGCCAGGGTAAAGCCCTAAATTAATCCAGAGCACAGACAAACAAAGAAAAAGTCTACGCTTCACTCGAGAGTTTAGCTCTTTGCCAATAGGCAACCCAAATAATTTAAAGACTGAAGACATCCAATATCATCCAAATGACATCCACCCAATTGGATCTCTCGTTGCTTTTGCATTGTATTGAGCCTAATATTGCATATGGTTTTCCACTACTGAGCACATACATCATTATGGGTCACAGAACAAATACAGTGAGAACGTTGAACAGCTCCTGGGACTTTATTTCTGGTTCCACCTTTCTGTTACCATAAATCTCCCCTCTGATCCAGTTCTGTCCTTGCCTATGAAAAGGAGTTAGGAAGGCCCGGTTGCTTTTTCGGAAACTCTTTACATCCCTTTCAAGCAATACGCCCAATCTCTGTCCATTAATAGAAATATCTATCCTGAGAACACGCACTCTGAATCTGCCTTTGAAGGTCAGCTGTGCCTCTCCTGTCCCTCCATTCGGTCAGGGCTTATGACAGAAAAAGAAGGGCACCGTTAAAGCCCCTTACTCCTACCTTGACTTCTACCCACCTCTTGGCTCATTGTGGTCTCAGACTGTTAGCTTTGCAAAGAGGACATGAGATGGGAGAGTCGTGACTGTCAGGAGCCCCCCACGACTGAGGCACTCCCTAGTTCTTCAGCTCCTTTGCCATTTCATCCACTAAAGTGAATGAGATATTTGCACTTTTGAAGATGAATTCTCACATCCTTATTTTGTCTGTGTATGCCTCCACAAAAACTCACATTCTACCATAAACTTAGTAGAGCATTTTATCCACATTGGAATTTATTATTTATAACAGGACAGAAAAAGTAAGTATATCATACAAAACACATGGAATAAAGACTATCACAGACACCTAGCTACCTGAATGCCAGAAGGTGGTCTTTTAGCATTAACAGGATAGTCTATCATCCTTCCCGAAGCATAGAACCCTTCCCATGTCTGACATTATGAAGCCTAGAAATAAGTTCAAGTATATTCAGAACAATCAGCAACAGAGCTGTTGTAGACACACAACTGGTTGGGCCAATCTAACCCTGCACGACAAAGCTTACAGGATCATCCCCAAGCAGTATTTGTAGCCTTGGATCATAACAGCACAATGGTGAGGGTTTTGTTGTTGTTGTTCTTTTGTTTTCTCAGGATTTTGGAAGGGTATTTTTTTTGTTGCTGTTGTTGTTGTTGTTGTTGTTTGGTTGGTTGTTTCATTGGTTTATTGGTTGGTTGGTTCGTTGGTGGGTTCATTGGTGGTATCATTTCTAGAAAGAAACCAACTACAGTGTTTATATGTGCTCCCAGATGGGGCACCCAACATTACTGATTTCTCATCTCTGGCTTTCTTGAAGTTCCGACAAAATATTCACTCTGTTCTGGGAAGTGAGAGTAAAAAAATAAATAAATAAACTATGCTGTCTCCAAAGGCAGTTTCTCCCAGTGCAGAATTCTGAACTCTAATCTTCCCGTCCTTCCCACCAAACAACTTAAAAGAGCGCTACTCCACAGTTCACTGTTAACCGCTGGAGTCTGAGATTTTGAAAAATGACACATGTCACTGACAGTTCAAACTTTGTGTCCTTCTGAGAGTAACTGTGACAAACAGCATCAGGAGAACGTGAGTAAAGTAGTTGAGCTCAATTGTCGGAAATTGTATCTACAGCTCTCTTAGTCATTTTCTTTCTCACACAGCATCTGGTTTGTGAAGATGTTTTACTGAGCTGGGTTGGGGGCGTTGTTTTTGAGTGAAGACAAGGTTTCGTGACTGTATGTGTTGGACGAATGCACCTGAACAAAATGCTTAAAGTTTGGAGGGGAGGAAGGAAAGGTTTGGGCTAGTCTGGAACAAAATAGAATGGAGATGAACGTAATGACACAGGATGAAATGGGAGGGAGTGGACTGGGGTGGACTCCGATGGACTGGTCTGGACTGGACTGCAGTGGGGCTGCTCGGATAGGTGGTTCCTCTCCTGCTTCATCCGGGCTCACTGTTGCAGCTGCATTCAGCACGGGAGGTCAGCAGGGCTCTAAGATCAACACTCAGCTCATTTGCATGACTAGCCCTCGGCATTGGCTATGAGCCGGCCATCTAGGCTCACCTCATGACCCCTCATCCTCTAGTAAACAATACCAGCTTCCCTTTCATGATGGGAAGTTAGTCCAGCTTCATAAAAGGCCAAAGGTAAAGGCTGCAGGATTCTAGAAGTAGAGACTCTGGAATCACACACTGCTCCTTCGGCAACATTTGAAGGTTAAAACAAGCTAAAAACCCAACTGAGATTCAAGGGATAGGGCAATAGACTCTGCTCCTTTATGAGAACATCACCAAAATCATGTTGCATATATATATATATATATATATATATATATATATATATATATATATCTCGCACACACATATAGTTGGGGTGAATCCATAACCATTAAACAGAACACCGTATATTATTGTCATCACCACTGCCCCATTGCCATCAGCACCATCCCTATTTTGCAGATGTCTGAATAAAATATACAGAGGTTAAAGCCCAAAGACCTTCTCAAATGATTAAGGAGAAAGATAGCAAGAGTGTACACCCACGTACACACACCCCCTCAGTCACCATATTCTCTAATATATAGTACTTGTTCATCAAGGCAAATGCCAAGGAAGACATATTTGCACGGCAGTTATCCCTCTTCGCTAAGCACACACAACAATCCTAAACTCACTCTTTGAAGATGCAGGGTGTTTCTTTTCTTTAACTTTCTTCTTTTGTCCCACATCCGCCCTGCCTATGTGATGCACTTGACTGTGGAAGGTTGTATCCTTGGACCAGGACTTGATCTCAGAGCTCTGTGGCTATTCCCCCGGCCCCTCCTCTCCCAACCTCCAAATCAAGACCTTAAGGGAATTAACAGGTCAGAGGCAGAAATCAAGAATTAGCGCTTTGGTGTCAAAGAAATCGAGCCTAGGTCCTAGAGGTTTCTACTCAAGTTGTGCTTCCTTCTTTGAACCGGAGATCACGCTGGGCATTCATCTGCCTCAAAAGGTTGAGAATAAAGATCTGATTACAGGAATCACCTTGGGAGGTACTCTAGCCAAGTGTAAGTGAGGATTTACTAATGTTGGCTTCTTTTAGTCTTTATCATCCCTACCCCGGCTGACTCCAGGCTCGAGGAACCCACTTGAGCTAGGGGATTCTGCAAACCTGCTCTAGAAGAGATAAAGTTGCTGACTGTGCAGAAAAGCAAGGTTCCTGGCTGGTTGTGATACCACTATCTACACATCTTGCCTAGAGGCTCGCTGCCTGCTTCCTCTCCCACCCCACCCTTGTGCTGGCCCTGGGAGGAGCAGCATTTCCTCAGTTTGTGAATAGCCATTGTGGTTCTGGGCTGAGCTTTTGCAGTTCTGCGTTTCCTTCCATTTGGCCTTCAAAGAGATCACAGCCCAGTGTGAGTCTCCTAATAGGAGAGGAGGCTAGTGCAGAAAGTACCTCAAAACCAAGCCCAGACAACCCCCTTGCCTGGGCCACTTAGAGTGTGTAGGGAGATACACGCTGTCACCATTGTTATATAGGCAGACTAAAGACGAACGGCACCCCCACTGCCAAGAACAGCCGTGCTCAGCCTTCCCACTGCTGCAGCCCTTTAATGCAGTTCCTCATGGTATGGTGACCCCAACCATAAAATTACTTCGTTGCTACTTTATAACTGTAATTTTGTTACGATTTTGAATCGTAATATTAATATCTGTGTTTTCCGGTGGTTTTAGGTGACCCCCGTGAAAGGGTCATTTAACTCCCAAAGGGTCATGACCCACAGGTTGAGAACCTCTGTCCTAGCGGAAACGGCACAGACCACCCTCAAAGTACCCACATGGTGCTTGGACTGTCCATTGCGAGTAGGATCGAGTAGCACAGACCATGAAACGGATACAATTATTTTTAATTCTTATTTTTATTATTTTTAATTATGTAGATGGAGGTGGGATATGTGGGTACAGCTGCCCTCAAATGCCTCTGGTCTGCAGCTGGAGTGGTGGGCAGCTGTGAGCCGCTCTACACGAGAACCAAACTCCAGTCCTCTGGAAGACCAGAGGTGTTCTGAACAGCTGGGCCATCTTTCCAGTTCCCACGTATCATCATTGTTGGAATAATTTGGGGCAAGGGAGGAACCTTGGAGAGCCAAGGGGCCACGCAGCCCAGCGGGTGAGAGGCAGACAGGCCATGCAGACAGAGCTTAAGTGGAGATTTTTATTGAGATAAAGGGAGTGTGGGAAGGGAAGGAAGAGATAAAGAGACGGAGAGAAAAAGAGAAGAGAAAGAGGAGAAAGAAGAGAGAGTAGTAGGCAGACTTTTGCATTTTGGGGGTTTTTTGTTTATTTGTTTGTTTTGTTTTTCGAGATGTGGTTTCTCAGTAGCTGTGGAGCCATTCCTGGGACTCCCTCTGTACCCCAGGCTGGCCTTGAACTCACAGAGATCCACTTGCCTCCGCCTCCTGAGTGTTGGGATTAAAAGCACGCACCACCACCACTCCCCAGCTAGAGTTTTACCTTTTAAAGGGACAGGGTACTGTCTGCCATACATGCAGGGTACTGTCTGCCATGCATACCAGGTCCCCAAGGGGCAGAGCCAAGGTGTGCCTGGATGCTAACAATTGTGTTATAACCATGTGTTGCTAAAGCCCCTACCTCATAGCCAGCATTATCCAATCTTAATTCTGAAGCACAGTCTCTTGGTTCTTCAGTTAAAATGGATGACTGTCTACTAATAGCACAACCTAGCTTAAAATTCGCCCCACCCCTCCAGCCTTAAAATCTCAAGGATTCCTATTTCTTTCCATTATTCTTTTAGTGACACATAATTGGATTGCCTTGATTTTGTTCATACAGAGGCTGGGCTGATAATGTGCCCCAATATAAGCCACACACACACACACACACACACACACACACCTAAGATACAGCCACAGAACAGGCCATAAGTGTTGAGATGCCTGGCTGAGGTAACACCTTCCTCTGGCACACTGGCGTCTCTGGAGAAATGAGGTGTGCTCAAAGCAAGGGCTGATGCAGTGAGAAGAGAGAATGAGGAAAGGAAGCCAAGATCAATAGAGAAGCCAGACTGTGCCAAGTGTCAGGGAAAGTCTATGCTGTCAGCTCTGGCCATGGTGGCCCTGGCTGTCCTGGAACTCGCTCTGTAGATCAAGCTAAGCTCACCTGCCTCTGCCTCCCTAGCACTGGGATTAAAGGTGCGCACCACCGGTCACCTGTACCACTTTAAAGCTACAGTTGTGGGATTCAGGTTCAGACTGTCCTTGCTCAGAATTGCCTGAAGCAGAAACTCAGAGCCTGCAGTGTGAAACTCTCCCAGTAATTCTATTAGGAAGCTGGGTTTGTGGTCAGATGAGAGATAACCGAGTGATCAGCTTGTTGGGGGAAAAAAATTGAAAGAAAGAAAAGAGAGGAAGCCCAGTGGGGCTGTAGAACCTGAGTACAGTCACAGGAAACATCCCACAGCCCACGTCACACAACTCAAGGGTGTCCCAGACTTAAGGCCATGAAGGGACTTGGCAATTCAGTGCAATCATGGTGACTACTAAAAATGACATGACCGGCATCGTGAGCAAATCTGAAACATAAAATGTGGCTGTAAGTTTTGTATCAGTTTTGAAGTTCCTTAATTTAGAGACTTTATTAAGATTGCGAACTTAATGAGGGATACCCGCCACCTATTCTGAAATAGTTCAGGTAGATTTATTATATTTGTAGAGAGAAAGAAGAGACATACAGAGAGGGAGAGAGAGAGAGAGAGAGAGAGAGAGAGAGAGAGAGAGAGAGAGAGAGAGAGAGAGAACAGGGAAGTTCAGGGAAGGGTTGTACAAACTCTATGTACACGTTGCAGTTGATCTGTTAATGTGCAATTACTTCAAAATATATTTTTTTAATGTAACAAGAAATCAAGGAGACATTTTTGCTGGGCGGGCTTTCGAAGGGTGGCATTCACAGGAAGCTGCTGCATTAGAGCTAAGCCAGCGATTCAGACAGCCCCAGATGTGTCTTCTTCGAGAACGGGAGTGAGAGCAAGTGGGGCTTGAGGCCGCTGGGTGGAAGACGAAGAGGAGAGATTAACACACACAACAGGGGAAAATGAGATGAATTTTCAAAAAAAAAAAAAAAAAAAGTCAGTGAAGCGAAAACTCAGAACTGGCTCCCAGCCTCGCGATAAGTCTGAAGATAAGATAGACAGCCTGGGAGGAACTGCTAAGTCCTTTAAATCTCTGCAGTTTACCGCAGCCAACGGCTGTACCCTCAGATCACACACACAGAGAGACTCGCAGGTTTGAAACCCAGTCACTGTAGAATACGGTGAAAAGTAACTGCAAGGAGAAACACTGTGAGTTCCAGGAGCCATTACTGAAGTCAGCACCGTTTCCGTATCTCCTGCACTTGCAGGCAGCTGGTAGCGAAACGCAGCACCACAGGTCCAGATGAGAACTTCCTACTGCAGAAATGTCTGTTTGGGAGCCAGGGGCGCCCTTGTGGCTATTGTGTCTCTCGTTTAGGATTCCTTATAGATTTGTGCCAATGAGATGCCCTCTGTCAGGGCTTCCTGTGTAGACTTCCCTCTATGAGATTGCTGGTGTGAGGGGCGGGGGAGGGGGAGCAGAGCTATGGGCAGAACTCAGCAAGCGCATACTTTGCCGGGGGTTCTGATCTTGGTGGCACAAAGTAGCAGTTTCAGGAATGTCTCTCCTAAGAAGCACTTGCCCTCACACGCAGTTAAGGAGGGGGCATCTACCCGTCCAGAACAACAGCTTTATGGATGTCAATTACTTCTAAGGCTTGAGGTTCTAACTCTGCACTGAGATGGGTGAGAATGCGCTTGTCAAAATTCTTAGGCAAGCCCTTGTTTGGGGGGAAGACTGTAAAGGTTTATTCTGTCCGTACATAACAGAGATCCAGTCACCGTGACCTGGGGATGTGGAGGAGATGACGAAGAACCGGGCTCCTTCCTTCAAGGCCTCTATAATCTGACTCATAGTTTTAACGTTACGTTTGGGGAAAACATGATAAGGTCCTTTGATCTTCTGCTTTGATCACCCTCTGCCCAGTGCTCAGGGGTCTCAGAGATTCCCGAGTCGGCCTCACCCAGTAGAAAAGGGTGGAGTCGGAAGCAATGCTGAATTAAAGATAACAAAGAGACAGGCAGAATGTAGGACCATTGTGGTTCCATCTTTTAAAAATTTTTTTGAGCCACAAATCAAGATTTTTAAAAAAAAAAAAAAGAAAAGGCTTGATTTTTCTCATTGCTTTCTTATTTTGATTTTTAAAGTGATATTAAAATCTTGTTATAAATGTTGGTCACCTGGGTTTAACCAGGTGGTTATCAAATTATAAGCCTCTCCTTTAGGAGGAGTGGATGGGGAGGTAGTAGATGGAAGGCAGAGGAAGGGAACGGGAGGAGAGGAAGGAGGGAAAACTGTGATCGGTATTGTAAAATCAATGAAAAGAAATGCAATTTAAAAAAACTAAGCCTCTCCTTTGTAACATCTACAGAACTCACAGGGAGACAATTTGATCCACAGAATATTAAAACTATGTCTTCGGTTTCCAATCTTAAGCCTCTAAAAAAGCTAAAAGCTTTGCTTGTTTAGCTTTTTTTAAAATTGTTTTACATTTATTTATTTATTTTATACATATGAATGTGTGTGTGTGCATGCCTGGTATGCTGAGGACAGAAGAGGGCATCATATCTCCGGAAACTATGATGGTTGTGAACCATCATATGGGTGATAGGAACAGAACCCCCAAGTCTCCGGCAAGGGTAGCAGGTACTCTAATTGAGGAGCCATCCCTCCAGCCCCATTTCCCTTTTTCTCTTAAAGCCAATCTCATGCCACGTTTTATTTATCTGCTGTCAGGGATTGGGGGAATAGATTTTGTGAGTGTCACAGTCTAGCTCCTGAAGTCATTCTACCCAGAAGCCATGCACATCCCAATGGCCTGTGGGAAGTATTGCTGCCCTGACTTGCCCTACCTGTGAGCAGATTCATCTCTTGGGTTGGGTGGTGGCAGCTCTTGTATTGGTAAAGTTATAGCAGAAGCCTGGAGTTTGATGGAGTGAATCTCTTAGAGTCTCTCCTGCTTGTAGATCATATGGCTACCTATGGCTACATGCTGGGATGAAAACTACCCAAAGTCAAAGTCTATTTCCTCCCAGATTTTCTTTTAAAAAAAAAAAGAAGAACAACAACAAAAAAAAAAAAAAGGGTAAGAAAGTAGTGTGGAAAATAAATACCAAGTGTACTGGCTGATTTTGTGTGTCAACTTGACACAAGCTAGAGTCATCAGAGAGGAAGGAGCTTCAGTTGAGGAAATGCCTCCATGAGATCCAGCTGTACGACATTTTGTCAGTTAATGGTCAATGGGGAAAGCCCAGCCCATTGTGGGTGGTGTCATCCATGAGCTGGTGGTTCTGGGTTCTATAAGGCTGAAGCAAGCCAGAAAGCAGCTCCCTTCCATGGCCTCTGCATCAGCTTCTGCCTCCAGGTTCCTGCCCTGTTTGAGTTCCTATCCTGACTTTCTTCAGTCATGAAGAGCAATGTGGATGTATAAGTCAAACCCTTTCCTCCCCAGCTTGCTTTTTGGCCATGGTGTTTGGTCGCAGAAATAGAAATCCTAACGAAGACACCAAGAAACCTTAAAAATGTGCCTAAGAGTGGTGGTGGAGCCTAATAACAACTCCCTCCCCCTCCTCCCTTCCAGTATTTAGAAAACCATGGCGCGACCACCAGTCTGAGCAGCTGCTAAATGCTCCTGATCTCTACTGAACAGCTCTGTTTGGATACAAGAGAGAATGCAGTATGAATGTATTGCCATTTGGATGTTCTCAGAAAGATATTTCCATCCATGGGCTCTGTTATTCTTTTGTATGACTGAATACTCAATTGCCATGGTTTATTTTAATGTTCTTTGTAGCACATTATTTTACTATTAACAATTATGGTTCCTAATATTTCTGACCCTGAACCGGGAATTTCCCTATGCATGTAGTGCACGACTTCTCTTTCAATCCCCAAAACTTCTCTCCAAATGTTTTTGTTATTTCCTGGAGGGCTCGTGATCTAGGAAGTTTATCTAGAAAGATTTCTTTAAGTACTCCAAACTGTATCTCTAAATACAGAACAGGATGGTCATGAGGTTTTTAAAAATAACTGCTCATCAAAATTATGTTTTCTTCTATTTCAGTGCTTCTCTTCTGAAATGCATGACACTCCCTGCAGGTTAAAATTGTGTCGTTTTTACCACAATTTTCTACTCAGGCAATACAAAGAAAAATAGAAAAATACTTGCTATCTTGTGGTTGGTTTTAGTTGAAATGTCTGCCTGGTTATTATGCCTTCTTTTAAAAATTATTGCCGTGTGTTTGCTTAGCCTGAGAAAGGCCCTGGCTTATATTTTAAGTGTCACATTAACTTGGTGTGGTTGTGCAAGCTTGTAACACTAGCACCCAGAAGGTACAGGCAGGAGGACGCAGTCATCCTCAGCTCTATAGACAGATCAAGGCCAGTCTAGTTTACATAATATCCTGTCTCTAAATAAATAAAATATTTCGAAGTCATCATGGTTGCCTGCAAAAGACCAGCACAAGATGAAGGCAATCAAAACCCAAGCATGATAAACATTATGGTTTCATAGCTAGCAATTTTGTGGGACCCCTATCAGCAGGAGTTGGGGGTGCCTCTGCCTCCATGGCCTGCACTTGGGACCCTTTTCCTCCTAACTGGTCACCTCAAATGGCCTTGCTATGAGGATTTGTGCGTAATCTTATTATAATTGGTTTATGCCGTGTTCAGTTTATATCTCTGGGAGGGCTGCTTTTTTATTTTGAAGGGAAACAGAGGCGGAGTGGATCTAGGGGGCGGGGACTGGGAGAAGGGGAAGTAAGGGAAACAGTGGTGGGGATGTAATGTATATAAAGAATTAAATGTTTTAAAAAGTCTCAGCATGGGTCAGGAAAGGACTGACCCACATCTAGTTGAGGACTTGTTGGCAACTGACGGCTGTTGGCAGAAAAGAGGGTCATTTTTCTCTGGGGATTGGTCACACTGATAGACTGTATATATGCCCCTTTTGTAGGTGTCTCTCTGTCAGTGCACAGACGGGTAACACTAATTGGATTGGATTTTTTTTTTTTAAGATAGAGGGCACAAAGTTAGGAGGGGATGTGTTAGAGAGGATCTAGGGAAAAATGGAAGGTAACATGATCAAAATATATTGTATACATATATGAAATTCTTAAAGACTAAATACACACACTATACTTGTAGTCTGGTGAGCAGGCCTATATATGCCCATCCACTCCAATCAGAGGCCAGAGCGAAGGGGTGTAAATTCAAAGCCTTCCTGAGGTATTGAAGTAAGATCAAGGCTAGCGAAGGCCACTTAGCCAACCCCTGATGTAAAAGAATAAATAAATAAAATTGGAGGTGAATAAATAGGGGGTTGGAATAAAAATCCAAAGCAGAGCATTTGTCAAGCATGTGCAAGCTCCTGGTTTACTACCCAATACTCGGAAAAAGATTCTTCCTAGAAGGAATGGCATCAGGCTGATCTTGTGTCTAGCATTTGGTGTTACATGAAGTTCTTTTTCCAGGTCTTTTTCAAGTATCATTCACACTGAATTTTTCATGAAGCTTTACAAATATCAAGACATGCATGATATTTATTATAAAGATAACTAATTTGTGAATTCTAAATTTGTTCCAGACCCTCTAAATAGGCTGCGTCACATCTTGGAAACAGAGCAATCAGTGAAATTTGAGAGGAATCATGGATGAGTTAAAATTAATTCGCCTAATAATGAAATTTTGGTTGAAGGTGTATTGGGAAGCACACTGAGTTTAAATAGCTCTTCTTTGCCGACACCACAGATGATTTGTTGAAACACAAAATGCTTCCCCACCCTCCCCTCCCCCCCCCCCCCCCGCCTTACTGATTCCTTGGGTCCTTATAGGTAGAGCCCTATGCTATGACTTTCTAGCAAGTTCTCAGCTAATTGCTGATGCTGCACTGTCCTGTAAGAGCATGGTCTTCCTCCCCCTCTTCCTTGTTATCTTTTCAATTCCCTTTCCTGTTCCTCCTCGTGGTCCCATTCCTCCTCTTCCTTCCTTTACCTTCATTTTGTGATCCCACTCCTATCTCTTCCCACTTTCCCTTTCTTCCTTCAAAACCAATCTCTTCCTGTTTTATCCTTTCTCCCTCCACAATTGTCTTCCACCCCTACATGCTCATTCTCGCTCTCTCTCCCTCTCCTTCTCCTCTCTCTCTCTTTTCTCTCTCTCCCTCACTCTTCCCCTTCTTCTCCTCTCTCCCTCTCCCTCCCTCCCCCCTCTCCCTTTCTCTCCCCTCTCCCTCTCCTCCTTTCCCACTCAGGACAGCATTTAAAGCATGCCCTAACGGAAACTTTTTTTTCCTATTCTCAATAAAAAAAATAAAAAAAAATAAAGCATGCCCTAAGACCACACTTGCAAAAGCTTGTTAGAAAAATTATTAACTCAACAACATTTACGGAGCAGCTACCAAGACCCAATCATTCTCTCAGAAAACATTTAGTGAGGTTGTATTCTGAACCCTGTGCCGAAAGAGAAAGCAAAACTCTATCCTACAAGAATGTCTCAAAGGACCAAAGACACAGACAACACTCAAATACATAAATAATAGGATTATTGTTGCACATTATTACTCTGAAGGAAACAAATGGGCTGTGAGGGAGAAAGGATGAAAGAAACTTCCTCCTTATGATCTCTGATATGGAGGAGGAGTCCTCAAAACATACACCAGCCCTGACACCGAGCCCGCGCTCAGCACATTTTCTGAATGGAAGCATGTACCTGAAGAAGGGAATCAAGCAAGAGATAGACAACAAACAGAGCCAGGTAATGAATGTCCTGGCTGAGATCTGTGGCCTTTTAGTCCCTCGTGGGAGGCTTGTTTGCATTCATTGCTTCCAATCCACTTCACTTCCTCTCTAACACAGAGCTCTCTGTCTCCGACCCTGGCGATCCCTGGTCTTCAGTAACTCTCCTTCCTAGTGAGACATCAAATGATGCCCTATGCGCCGTGCAGCAGGCACATTCCTGCGTGAGTGCAAGCCCCAGTGGTGGAGAGCTTAGGAAAAGTTGCTAGTTATAGGAAACAAAACATAACGGTAATATGCTCAGTGTGCTGTGCACAGACCACGACAACCTTGTTTTGTGCATGGAAAACTAATGAGCAGAGAAGGGAAAGCCGTGTGTCCAGATGGGATTGAAGTAGTGGGAATCACTTTCTGGGTCTGAACTTCCCCCGGGGAATGGCTTCACCCTGGGATCAGGAAGGATGTGGGAACCTTGTGCCACACTCAAACCAAATGTGTAGGTGAAGCCACCACACAGCTAACTCCATTATGGGGCAACCAAGATTTTGGGGGTGCAAAACATGCATCCCAACTTTACCTCTGCCATACCAACCAGTGTCGAGAACAGGCATAGAAGTGTGAACACTGACCACAGATGAGCTTTCTAGGAACATTCTGCACACTGGGTTTTTAAATCTATGGCTCCTGTCTCATGGCTTCTATAATCCTTGTAATTCCTTATGTATCTAGAATAATAAAAATAAATTTTGTTAAAATATTTTACTTAGATCCCTGAAACAGCTCCGAGTGAATACGGTAAGGCGATATTTTTCAGCCACACCTGAGCTTTTATGAATGTGATTTTTAGAAGCACCACTGATAAATACTTAATAAGAGCGAGGAAGCAAGGGGCGGGGATTGACGGTTGCCTGGAGGGGAAAGGGCTGAAGTAGGAGTTCATTACCAGCGGCCAATGGTTCAACCAGCCCTACTTCATAAAATATCTACAAAGGACAAGTGTCTGAGGTGGAGGGTTTCCAGGAAGATGAGAAGAACATATCCCTGGGCTTCCAAGGGTGACATGCTCCCGACCCCATGGGGGTGTGCCTTTTACACCTTGCCCTGTACCCCTCTTATAGAGATGTTTGCTTACATCTTTAAAATGCTCTTTGCAATAAGCAAATAAGCATGAAAAATATATAAAGAAATAAAGTTGCCATTCCCAAGCAGGGGTTCTTGCCCCTGGTGAGTGGTGAGTTCAGCATCTGTGTTCATAATGTAACAAGATTCATACCTTAGCTGTGAGGTTGTAAGGACTGTGTGAACACAAACACGTTTGTTACCGTGAATTTTTTCACCATTTTTAGAAGACAACTGTCTAGTCAGAAGCAGCCACACCCTTCCTGTGGAGTCTGGGAAAGGCTTCCTGATGACAAAGGGAAAAGGTTAGGCCACTGTAATGGGACAGAATGACTGACCCCCATTCCTGGAATGCAATGACTTCTAAAAGTAAATATAGGGCCATATTATAGGACAAATGGACTCAAAAGCAGTTGAGGAATTCCAAACAAAGAGAACAAATAAGAACTGAGTGTTTATACTATGTACAGAATTTCATATGCTCCCTATCCAAAAGATGACCTCAGGGACGCATTCTGTGCTCCTGCAACGTGTAGCCACGTTTGCAGATTTGCATATTAATACGGTAGCTGCGATTCCAATTTTTTAAACTTCTGTTTATTTTATATGTGTGAGGGTGTTTGGTCTGCAGTTATGCCATGTGTACCACACGCATGCCTGCCTGGTGCCCATGAGGTCAGAAGAGCATCAGACCTCCTATAACTGTGGCCAAGCATAGTTGCGGATCATCGTGTGGGTTCTAGAAAATGAAGCCAGGTGCTTGCAAAGGCAACAGTGCTCTTAGCGGCTTAGCTCCCTCCATGGTTCCTGCATTTATTATTTCAGAAGGAAAAATATAGTCCCTAAAAGTCCAAGTTTAAGTCAGACCTGTTGTCTCTCATTGTATATTCATTTTTATGGGCTATACTGAACCCATAACCTATTGGAAGCTCTGTTGTCAGCCTTGAGATGATTATGATAAAATAATGATAACTTAAAAGGCCAAAGTTATATAACTTTGGAGAAGAAATGTTTATAACTACAGGCCCTTTCCATCACGTTCTGATATGATTGTTCATCTATGTTAATGATATTTTAAAAATTATTTAATCTCAATTATTCTAAGCATACATGTTCAACTTTGATAGATCAAAATTTAAAAATGGATTTAAAAACATGAATTCTTATTTTCCGAACTCCCGGTCCTAGAAACACTCTTGACAGGTGCCTGAGCGCACTCTTGGCTGGGTTCGTGGGAGCACTCTTGGCAGGTGCCTGGGAGCACTTTTGACCAGGTTCATGGGAGCACTCTTGGAAGGTGCCTGAAAGCACTCCTGGGAGGTTCCTGGGAGCACTCTTGGCCAGGTTCCTGTTAATTTGGAAGCATTTAAGCAGTAATATTGGGAAAGTGTTTCCTACAGCCTCCATTTGTTCCTTTTCAAATGTTTTCAGGTATATTCATATAAGTCATAAGGAAGGATTATTCGCTACTTTATATATTATGTTATATGTTAGAAAGTTTGGTCTAAAAGGATGCAGCATGCTAGAGTACATATGTGCACAAGTCTTTGTTTGTGTGTGTGAGCTTGGGAAAGACAGGATTGCTTAAAGATTTTCAGAGGACAGTGGATATTTAGTATATTTAAGTGGGAAGACTATAAATCCGAAAATCAATTGGAAAAATTTAAAATCCCAGAGAAGATGACAACAAAAAACCTAAACATCGGGAATTAGTAAGTGGGGCCTATGCAATGAATGAATTTAAAAGAGATCCTAAAGTAAAATAATGAGATAAACTGATGTGGATGCTGCACCTGTTGCCGGACTTTTCAAATGAAAAGTTGCTTTCACGTTTGTGATGGCATCATAGCTCTCTCTGTGACGCCTTTAGAACATCGTTCTTCGTCTTCGACCGAGGTAGCCTTTTCTGAATACAGAAAGGTACGAAAAGGGTAGCAAGAAATGAGCTAAAAAGAAACTTCACTCAAGTCTCAAGGCAGTTGGTGCTTGTATTGAAACACGCAGTTGATGGAGGAGAGAATCAGGATACCAGTGATGAGAGAAAGGTGTGCCAGACTGTGGAGACTGCTGCGTGAAGGTAAAGAGAATGAAAATGGTTTTTTAGGGAGTCAAGCACCCTGGGTGAAGAACAGGACGTGCTGCCGTCTCCCAAAGCACACAGGTGTTTGATGCCTGGTGAGCTTGCTGACTTGCAAGATCGATCGCAGACCTATGTGTGTCTACTTCTAAAGCCCAGAAGTCTCTGAAAGGCAATGAACTCAGTTTTTCATTACTATTGGCAAGCATATTTTCCAAAAGAAGTGAAGTGGTTTTCACTTTCTTCAAGTGTTCTACTTCCCCTCAAAGTGTATAGTAGACATAAGAAGCCGAGCCGTAAGTGTATCCGCTCTGTAACGAATGTGCAGGAGTGGGTGTCTTATGCCGCAGTGATTTGAAATGTAGTGTAATGATCCACCTGAGACAATTATTGACAACCATGCTGATTGAGCCAATTAAGACCTTTGAGTCTTTTATTAATGGCCAGACCAAGAGCGGGCTCACAACTCTGGAAGTCTCTTGGTGTCCTAGCTCAGGGATATAGTATAAAGGCAAAACACATAAAGATTCATCAAAGTTAGTTGAGGGTCAGAGTCTTAAAACGCTCATTCCTGCCAGAGCATAGTGGCCCTTTGAAACAAAGCCTGCCAGCTATTTTGCCTAATACATCTGGAACCATAATCAAGGCATGAAAATCTCAACTGTGTTGCCAAGGCAGACCTGACAGTTGTAGGGAGGGGGTGTGGGGAGCTAAGATCCATCTTAAACATAAGATGGGATCAGAACAGGATTTGGCATTTCAATGAGGTCATATCTCTTGTTAAACAGCTCAAAACCTCAAAGCTATAAAAGGGGTTGCAAAGCTTCATTATTATCACCATACTAAGTACTTTCGCTTTTTGGATTGAGTTTCTTCTCGGACCTGTTTTGACACATACATTTCTTCAGGTTATATGACAGTCGTCCAGGATCTTACAGATGATGCGGGAAACACCGCAGCCTACTTCTTTGGAAGGTGTGGGACGCTGAGTTATGGGAGTGTACGTTGGTGATGTGATTGTTTTGTTGGCAGTTCACAGTATTTTCCTAAGATTTGGGGAGCCCACAGGCCTATGCAAGTGGATGGAGAAAGGATGGTCCTGATGATAATGGGCGGGCTCTTTGAGGGTCTTTTCCCTTGCTGATGTCAAAAGGATGCCGACAGTGACAAATGGGTGTTTTGAGGTGAGAAGGGCTAAAGCCCTCTAATAAAAGGCTTCAGGAAAGAGTGTGGGCGACCCAGGGAAATGTGCTCCGGTCAAGTTTAAGCCTGGGAAACGAGGCTCTGGAGAAAGCAGATGAGAAGATAGGAAGGAAGGTAGGGAGGGGGGCGCTGGGTGTGGAGTGGAGAGGGGGGCTGAAAAGTGAGAGCACTCAAGCACTTTTTAAAGCTATGACAACAGGGTTGAAGACCACTGGGAGGGAAAAAGTGAAAGTCCAGGAGGGGGGGGGTAGAAGGCAGAGCCCCGCGGCCCCGGAAGGGACCCTTGGCTAGGGAGGCGGCAGCAGAGGCAGGGGGGCAGCTTGGCTGGCCTCAGGCCCCCTTGGCAGCCTCAGGCGTTGGCTCCTCGGGACTCCCTCCCTCTCCGGAGCATTGTTCCTTTGCCGGGAGACAAGGAAATTGCCTTTTGATTGCGGAAGTCCCGGACGGGGCTTGGGGGCGAGGCAGCGCGGGTCAGAATGGCAGCGTGGGAAGGGCCGCGCGCTGCGGGTCCCCGCCGCCTGTCGCGTCCGCAGCCCGCCCAGGGCGGCAGCAGAAGCAGCTGCTGCCGCGGCCCTAGCGCGTCCCCAGCTTCGAGGGAAGCGCGCTGCGCCCGCGGGGCGCGCTGAGCGCGCAACAAGTGGTACTCAAGGTGCCCTGGCTGTCGGCCCAGCGAGATGCTGAACCATGGAGCCACACTGGCCATGTGGATCGCGCTGAGCCTCCTGCAGGTGAGCTGGCAGAGCAAGGGATGGGGACAATGCTCCACTCCCCGCTAAGAACCAAGTCCATCCTCGTCCTAGCTTCCGGGGATGCGCGAGGGGGAACGGAACAAAATCCTATACTCCTATGTAGGAGAGTCATCCTTTCCCGAAATCCTGCCATCCACCAAACTGACAGCTCACCCTCCTGTCAAGACAGCAACCTTCGATCTCCAGCTGCTCCTAGCAGAGGTGGAGCAACTGGGGCGAAAGTTGCCCGCCATCCACTTCCCCTGTGAGCCCTTTCCTGGGTTGGAGGCTGAGCGGACAACAGCAGCTGGGCTCCAGGGGTGAGGACAGGCGGCTCAGGGAGGTGGCTATGCCTCTAAGCACTGCAGACTGGGGACTTAATCCGTGCTCTCTGGTTCTTTTGCAGGCTGGATTGGCAGAGCTAGAGAGATGTAACTTCACACTGTTGGAGTCCAAGATCTCCAGCTTCTCAGCGTCTATCCAGTGGAGGACTTTGGGGTCACCCTGCAACTTTAGCCTCATCTACAGCAGTGATACCTCAGGGCCCGCGCTGTGCCATCCCGTTCGGATAGACAACATTACCTATGGATGTAACCCCAAGGATTTACAAGCAGGGACCCTCTATAACTTTAGGATTGTTTCTCTGGATGGAGAAGAGAGAACTTTGGTCTTACAGACAGGTAAAGAGTGACAGGTGTCATGGGATGGCCAAGCCACTCTGAGCTGAGCCTTGCCTTTTCAGATTGGGGCTTTCATTTGATCTTTGGGCATTTAAAAAGTGTGTGTGTGTGTGTGTGTGTGTGTGTGTGTGTGTGTGTGTGTTGGACCAGGATTTCTAGTTGTCTAAGTCCTGGTCAGAGCAGCTTGCTTGACTCTTGAAGGCTCCTTTAGTGCTGAAAACAGCGGTTGACTAAGCAGCCCCTGGAAGGAAGGGGGTAGAGGGAGATTTTTTTTTTTAAACTGATGGGATTTGAGCTTCCAACATCGTCACACCTCAGAAATCATTTTAAGTAAATGTTTCAATAATAATGGAGTTGTGATGGTTAAGGATATGCTTGGTTGTGTTTATAGAACATGAACTAGAATATAAAACCTTCAGGAATAAAATAGTCCTTTTCATAGGGACCGTTGGAAAAGTCCTTTGAAATGAGAATGCAAAGATGATTTGGGGTTTCTTGAGGTACATAACAGTGGAGAACATTCTTTGGCCACTCTGAACTTCGAATCAGTGGTTTCCCAGGATCTCCTTCCATGTGTGATGCTATGTCTGTCTCTCTTTCCTCCCTTGTCTGTGAGATGGAAGGCACTTCAGGCGCAAGCTCTTTCCACCTGCAGGGGCTGCCGCAGGCATTTACCTCACGGGAGCCTCAGTGCATGAGGGCGCTGCAGATTCCCCAGTTCCTTAGTCTTTGTCATCTCTGTCCCTTACAACAGTGAAGGCTTCCTTCAACCAGAAGTAAATCAACGAGAAAAATTCTGAAAGTTAGATAGAGAAATGAGCTATCTTTATGATTCTTTTTTATTTCTACCTGAACAAAGATGATTTCTTTGGCCATAGCTCTTTGAAAGCCACCAGTCTGGCTGAAAGTGCAAGCAGGGTTGGGAAATCTCACTGAATCCCTGAAATATTAATAAACTATTAATCCTTTCATAGATCTTTTAGTCCATGATGCCCACTTACATCATTTGACTTGCTATAGTTGAAACATAGAGGTGATTCTTGAGGGCTGAAGGAACCTCAATTTGAAAAGACAAATCGCTTGTTAAGAATATGCTTTATTTATATGGAACCACAGAGGGGGGGGGGAGAGAGAGAGAGAGAGAGAGAGAGAGAGAGAACTATAGGAGTGGAAATAGCTGGGTATTCAGCCATTATGTTGTCAATGTCTTGGAAGCTGAAGCTGGTTCTGTGACAGCTCACACCACTACAGCTGTAGAATGCTGGACATTGTATGTCCAGATGTGCCAGGTACACCGGAAAGGGCCTCACCAACTGTGTGTGTGTGTGTTCAGTGCAGCCGAGCGGGTTTTAAGGTAGCTGCATTTTCAGAATGTTCATAAACGTTCGGGAAAACATTAGCCTTTAGGAGTCTGGAGACAGTTATTTATCCTAAGGATTTACTTTATGGAAACCAAAATGATGGTGAGAAAACGGTCCATTGTGGGTGTTAGTAACATAAATCAAGCTTTGATTGGGACACGGGGAGATGCTCCAAGTCCAGAAGCATTTGGTAAACATGAAAAACAGTCACCCTGCATGGATGCTATTGGATAAACGGCTTCTATGTGCTTGCTGTTTCACTATGCTAGAGACAGAAGCCAGCCAGGGCGTACTCCATGCGAGGCAAGCCCTGGACCACTGAGCTACACCCAGGCTCGTTCATTTTCCTAAGGATGTAGTTTTCACCATACATTTCCTGAGCCCCAGGGTAAATATGGATGATGGAAATTGCAGATGGTCTCTGCGTAATGGCAATTGTCCCACCCAGGCATGTATGACGGTATAGTCCTTCTCAGAACTCACCGTGCCTTTAAAATAAAGATTTCACTTAAAGACAAAAATTTGAATTACCATTTTTAAATATTGTTTTAGGGAGGGTTTTTAAAAGTTGCTTATTTATACGTAGTGCTTTCTAAACTTTAAAAAGGTATGGAAGTTTAGATTTTGTTAAAATAACTATTATTCCTCAGTATTGATTACTAAGCCTTAGTGATGGGGTCCATAAATCATAGTTTACTGTTACTAAAGCAATGCCAACTAATATAATGTCAACTCAGACAAAGCTTTAAACAAGTGAAAGACTCCATTCAAACTGTGAGGGTTTTTTTTTTTTTTTGGCTGCCTTTTACCCATCTTATTGGTCTCGGATGAATTTGAACAAAAGCAAGACTCTCTCATGAATGGAGATCAAACTGTTGCTTGTATGATTGGGTGTGATTTTTTTGGTGATGAGTTTTACTGATCGTGGAACATAGTTGAATTATTTTGTTTTATGTAGACCTGGACTTTGAAAATATTAAACAAGTAGTATTTCATCAATAGAAAGCCCTTCAGTCCAGATTTCAAATTACATTTGGAAAACGTGGATTCAAATTTAGTTTAACAAGAATTTGCTGTGTGGGATGGCAAAGGGAAAATGCCAGAGAGATGGATGAGTTTATAAAATCACAGTACAAAAAAAAATGGTCCTTGCTCTTGTGGCCTAGAGCAGGTGTGAGAAGTTATATTGATAATGGCCACACAGCCTTACCCATCTTTCCTGAATGAGGCCTTTGTCCTGCCTCGTGAGTACCAGGCTGCTGTACTCACAGAGAGGACACAGGGCTATTCTCAAGTTTATCTGGTGATTAACTGGAATGCAGCAAGAATGCCGTGAAGTGTCAGCTTGTGCAGTTGTGACTTTGCCAGGAAATAATACAATGGTCATACCAAATATTGAATAAGTAGGCATATCTCTGAGACTGTAACCTCGGAGTCACAAACAGGGCTTGCAAAGCCTCGGGGATGCCTAGGTGTTTAAATGATAACTAGACCCTGCTTGGCATCTGTAGTATTTGTGGAAATGCTAGCTCATTTCAGCAGTGTTAAGAGCTCAAAAGTCACTGGGCACATCTCTAATCCCAGTACTTAGGAAGCAGAGGCCTCTGGATCTCTGTGAGTTTGAGGCCAGCATGGTCTACATATTGAGTTCCAAGCTACCCAGAGTAAACAACAACAACAACAAACTATATTTTCAGGTTTACAGAAAAGTTATGATTTAGCACACAGATACCTCTGATTTCTCCGTTCTTACGGTGTTTGTTGTGGTGAATGAGCCAGTATTAGATGATTAACCCATAATAAATTTAGATGTCCTTACTCTATCCCAGGATCTTATTTGGTGTCCCACATGGCATTCACTGTTGCTGATAATCCAGATGGTATTTAATACCACACACAGAAAGAGAGAGGAGAGGGGAGGGGAGGGGGAGGCTGAGACTCCTAGGTTTTGCTCTATAGCCCAAGGCTGATGCTTTTCTTAGGTTTAACCTTAAGCTCCAGATCTTAAGTTTTCGGCAGGAACAGCATGTACAGAGGTCAAGTTCTCATCGGGTCACACTGAGGCTCTTCCTGTGAACATGATCTGTCACTTTTGGTGCTGAAAAGTTGTCTGAGGTAGAGTTCAGTTTCTGACCCATTGTCTCATCTCCTGGGGCCGAGTGAACTGGAGGTGGGAATTTTACTTGGGGAATGACCATCCACAGGCATCTGACGTCCTGCTGATCTCAGATACTTATTAATTTCCCTAGGGAAAAAATGCTCAAACATCCCCAGCCTCAAATAATTTCAATCATATTGACATGATGAATTTTTTTCTGCCTGCCTCTCTCTTCTCTCTCTCTCTCTCTCTCTCTCTCTCTCTCTCTCTCTCTCTCTCTCTCTCTTTCTCTCTCTCTCTCTTATTTATTTATATGTTCATTGGTGTTTTGCCTGCATGTATGTATGTGTGGGGATGTTGGATCCCCTGGAACTGAACTTAAAGACAGTTGTGAGCCACATGTGAGTGCTGGGAATTGAAACTGGTCCTCTGGAAGAGCAGTCAGTGCTCTTAACTGCTGAGACATCTCTCCAGCCACAAATTTCTTAATCTATATGAAAGCCATTTAAGAACTTTCATTATCAAATTACTGCATCAGCTATTATTTTCATTACTGAACGGTATGTATTGTACTGGATTGGCTGCCCTACCAAAACTTGGGTCGTCTAAAAACAAAATTGATTTTCCCTTAATCCTTGAGGTTGAAATTTCAAAGTCAAACACCTGCAGCTTTTCTGTCTTCATAGGTTTCTCTCCTTGTCTTGTACATGGCCACTGTCTCAAAGTGACAGATCTGTCCATCCAAACAAGGCTTTTCTTGAAAGGACACTAGTCATATTAGATCTAATGGCCCCAGTACAAATTTCTCTCCTCCAAAGACTCCCACTCTCTCAAATACAGCCTCGTTCTGGACTTACCGAAACCTGCAGCTTCAATACACATTAGCTATAATTGGAAATATAAGCCATTATTTCTGAAAAAAAAACTCTCTGTAACTTTCTCTCATCCACAAATTTTACAGAGAATGATAGGGAAACAGTTCTGGTTTCTATGCTATGTGAAATGAACCTGAACTTGGAAAAAAATAGAGCTGGGGATCAAAGTGCTTTAAAGCACACTGCAGCTTGGGGGCCACCGGCACTTCTTTTCCATCATTCATTAACAGTAATATTTGGACACCATGCCTTCTTATGTGTGGTTGAATCTATAATCCTGGGACTATTTATTGTGACTTCCAGGGAGAAAGACTGTTGTGTATTTTTACGCTACAATACCTTCCATATTTAGTACATGAAAACATAAAATATCTATATATATAGTCGGCAATATATATTCAACATAATAGATATTTATATTTTTATATATTTATATCAACATAATATGCATTTATTCTATATTTATTATATTTGCATATATACATATATATAACTTTTGGATTTGGCCTTTGTTTGTTTTGTGTTTTGGAACAGGGTCTCCCTGTGTTCTCCCCACTGCTCCACTCAAACTCATGACAATTCTTCTTTCTCAGCCTCTCAGGTTTCTACTGTTTGACTCTCTCTCATGGAGCCTCTGTAGAGTGGGCATTTGAACGTTCCCATGATGCTTCAGAGATGGATTCTGAAGGCAGGGTGCCTCCACTCTTCACTGGCAGGCGGTTTAGAGAGAGTTGCCTTTTGCCTCGGGGCCATTTATTAATCTGTATGGTGGGATGGGAAAATAATAATGCCTACTTCATAGGGTCGTTAGGAGGTTTTAGTTATCAGATTGGAATAATTTGTCAGCTGAAAATTAGAAAAAGTATCATATTCTTCATGCAGTAAATCTATATTTCCTGCTTGGATATGGTCTTCAGCTTGCTAGGAACTAACATAATTTTCACAAATCCACCTTGCTAGGAACTAACACAATTTTCACAAATCCACCTAGCTCATTCATGACAGAACCGGACCTTGATCTCTGCTTTATCTGTCTCAATACTCTGACCTTTGTTCTACAGAATGAATATCATTTTTAAGGTGTTATTAGTTCCTTCACATCCCTATGTGATGTCCTAGTACCTTTGAAGTCAACTTTTAAGGAAAAAAAAATATACGGAAAAGAACAGAATGAATTGTGCTGCCTTCCTTTTTCATATGGGAATTTGCTAGATTTCCTACAGAAAGGACGGAGGGTGGTATTGGCTGCTCTCTTATCCTGTAGCAGGAACCAAGCCCATTCATTGGGTATGTGGCTCCATAGAAATTAAGGTGCAGCTCTGCCCCTAAATATGCGCAACTAAAAGGAGCAGAACAGGTTTTCGGGGATGCTTGTATTGTTCCTTCAGTATGGAGGAAAGCACTGAACATAGCAAACGCATGAGAAAGTAAAAAAAAAAAAAAAGTGATAACTCAACAATTAAGAACACCTGTGGTTCTTTCAGAGGCCTGAGTTCAATTCCCAGAACCCATATGGTGACTCACAACCTCCAGTTCCAGGGGATCCAGCGCCCTCTTCTGACCTCTACAGCAGTAAGCGCACACACAGTGCACAGACATATGTGTGAGCAAAACACTCATACACGTAAAATAAACGCATTTTATTTTTTTAAAGAAAAAAGTCAAAATAGTCATATAATGAGATAGCATGTGCTTGTTGCCTGCCTTTGATAAATCACCAGTTTATGGCCAACCTTGTTCTATGTTTATTGTTGTCCACTGCTTATCATTTTGAACAGTCCAATCATGGTACTCTCATTTGATTTATAAATATTCCAATTTGCATCTTTATAGGTATGCTTAACAGAACGATATAACAACAGTATAGCTATCTTACCCAACACTAGCAAAAAAAAAAATATGTCCTTACTGTTTAGCTGTCCGGGTATGAATGCATGCCTCACATGGTAGCTCAATCATTTCTACTTAGGAAGCTTTAGAGCAGCAGCCCTATCTGAAACTGTGGCTGAAGAACTTCTCTGGATAGTGCTCCCATGCAGCAATTTAGATAATACTGAGGAGACCGTGGTGCTGGTGACAATGAACTGGGGGCAGGAGGCTCTAAAGGACACTCTGGGGAAGAGAATGCAGTCCCTGTAGGCTGTCGGAAGGCTCTCAGTGCTGGTAGGCTTCTGTAGCCCCGTAGATGTGAACTCTTTAGGGATTTTGATTACACTTCTTTCTCTCTTTGCAACTTTTGTCTTTATTCTGGTTTTCAAGTCCTACGCACCTTCCAAATTTGCTGAGGTTTATCTCCTTCATAAAGCACACATCTGAAGTCCATGGTCCTTGGATACTATTCTCTGCTTTTCAATTTTAGCATTGAAATGTCCCTTATTACTGTGTAGATCAAGCATCCTATCAAAAAAAAATCTGAAATTCTCCAAAATCTGAAACTTTTTGAGGACTGACATGATGTCACAAAAAGAAAATGCCACACCATAAAACTCTGCTTCCTGCATGAATTTTTAAAGTATATGTAATTACCTTTATGCTATGTTCTTAGGCTATAAGGAAACATGCAAATACTGTGTTTAGACGTGGGTTCAACCCTCACGATACTTATTAGGTGTGTGTAGAAATATTTCAAGATAAAAAACTCCAAACATGAGACATGTTTGTTTCAAGCATTTCAAGTAAGGGAAAATCACCCTGTGTGGAGGACAGTATTTGCAGCAAGACCCACACCAACCACATTCTACATAGTCCCGCCCATGTGCCAGGGCTGCCCTTAACCCGTCATCTGCATCGCTTCTTACCACAACTCTGAAAAATTCACAATACTAGTTCGGGTCCTTGCCTATAGCCATCCTTGTGATCAACGCCAGTGCTGGGGTGTAGCCGTCTAAGTGTGATGCCAACGTTAGCCACCTTGATAACTCATCTTGATTCTGCTTATTCCTCTCACGGATGCCTCAGATTCACAGATTTCAGGCCTTGACCAGCTCTTAATGAATATTTACTGTCTGATATGATGTTCTGCTAAATAATATGGCAGTCTGCACTGTTCTTGACAATGTGGCAAATGGATTGTCAAAGCGGCTCTAACTTCCGTCAAGGTTGTTAGAGGTGTACAGAGGTACCTTGTGGCTGAAGTTTACTCTTAATGTAAATCTCATGACCAGTAACCTGATGTACTGACTCAATAATATATATTCCACATTAACATAATATATTGTATCGTCCTTAAGGTAAGAAAGAACACAGATTATAGCATTGGTTCTCAACCTTCCTAATGCTGTGATCCTTTAATACGGTTCCTCGTGTTGTGATGACCCCTCAACCACAAAATTATTTTCATTGCTACTTCATAACTGTAATTTTGCTACTGTTATGAATTGTAATGTTTTCCGATGGTCTTAGGTGACCCCTATTAAAGGGTCATTCGACACCTCCTCAAAAAGGGGGTGTGACCCACAGGTTGAGAACTGCTGGACTGTAGTCAACCAGCAATAACAACAAAAGAAATTCTTTCCACAAGAAAAGGATTGAATGTGCTGGAGACTGTGGGAAATTCCTTTCCTGGGCTATTTTTCTTCTCCTTTTCGGGAGCATGTACCAGGAATTATTTGAGATTATTACTCCAGACCCCGTGAATTTCCATGAAAAAGAGTACCCCTCTGATTAGTTGATTTGGATCACTGATGTCCATTTCAGGTTATACAAAATGCCAAGTAGGTGTAGTTTGCAATTAATCAAGCTAGCTACCCGCCTGCTTTTAAATAAGAAGGGTAGATACCCCGGTTTCTGTAAAGCTCTCAGAACTTGACTCTGGGTGCACAAAGGCCCCCTGGGCTTGAGTGAGACAGTAAAGAAAAAAATAATTAGAAAGAAAGGTTCCATCCAGAGCCAGGAAACCCTTGAATGCCTGTGAAGAAACTTGAGCTCTGCCTTGAAGCGGATGCTGATGGAGTTCTTGCTGCTTTGATGGCAGAGGATAGAAGCAAGGAGAGGCACACATAAAGTAAATTGGCAAGAGTGGAGGAAAGACATGGTGTGAGGAAAACACCTAAATGTCTCTTGCAGCAATCTAGCACAAAGTGATAGGACCTCGGGCAAATGCATTAAAACTACTAGGGAAAGGCGCAGATAAGGAAAATGCTTTAAAACTCAACGGGAAGACTCCCTTGAGAAGCCAACATCCACTCCAGGGCGTGACTCTGGCTGCCGTTCGGTGTGTCTCTTTCTCACGCTCTCAAAGCTCATGCTTAGCTCTATCTACAGCCACTTCTTAATAAACTCCCACTTCGCTTCCTAAAACGATAAACAAATCAGTAGTTCAAGGGAGCTTTCACGTGCCTAGAAGGGCACATAGGTGTCACCGTTGCTGGTACTCACGTTGAGGATGCTCTCAACTGAGATGCTGTAGAGGCCTGCCTGGCATTTCCACAAACACTTCGTTGGTTGTGGTTACACTGGATATGCGGTTTAGGGTAGCGCTGGGAAGACTACGCAGCTTGTATTCAGGTGTAGGATATTTGGCTGCACTTCCTGGTGCCTGAGCTTCCCTTCCAGGAGAGGAGGAGGCTCACTGTGAATCCTGACGTCCTATGCAGACATAGGTCCCAGATCGCTGTTGACACCAGCACAGCAGCTGGCTGCACTCTTCTGGATTTAACTTCATTTCTAAAATGAACCCAACCATTTCACATGTTAAGCCTAGAAATCTGTGTATCAATAAACACTAACGCTTTTAGTAGCCTCACCGATAAAAATGATGTGGGTTAAATATTGTTTGCATTAGATATATAATTTTCTCCTTTCCAAGCAACTTTTTTTTTGAAAGGAAAAACATAATTCATTTTGGCTTAGGAATTTTGCCAAGCTTTGTTTTTTTCTTTTGAGAACAGAAAAATCGGGCTGGCAGTTATATAACAGAATTGTCAAATAGTGTTAAAATTCCCCCACAATATACAAACATACATACATTTGTACATACATACATATGAAATTTGGGGCGGGAGATGGCTCAGTGGGTTAAATGCTTCCCATGCAACTATGAGGACCTGAGTTGGAATCCCCAGAACCCACACAAACACAAGCATGATAATGCACGTCTATAATCCCAAGTTTCCCAAGGCAACAAGGGTAATAGAGAAAGGGTAATCCCAGGAAACTCATGGGCCAGTCAGCCTGGTGGATGTGGTGACGACCACAAAGAAAGTCTGCCTCCAACAAGGTGGAATACAAGAGCATCCAAGCTTGTAGTCTAACCTCCACATACATGCCATGGCACACCTGTGTACCAGTACTCACACACACAAACATACACACAAACACACACACACACACATACAAACACACATACAAACACATTACACACACACACTGATACACACCAAAGAACCGTGCACCCCAAAAAAGAAGTGTATGACTTATATCTACTATGAACTTGGAATGTTTTTAAGACAGTGAAGTTTTCATTGGGCTTAGATGAAAAAGAATTCTACCAACTCTTTAGCTTCTGCAGCAGGCAGCGCAGCCATGGACCCCTGCCAGCGCTGGGCTTTATCGCGGTCTAAATGGGGCTTTAAGTGTTGTTTCCAGGCCAGGTTCTCCCAGTCCAGACACTTCCCAGCTTTATTGTTTCTGTGTTCTGCCGGATGTACGAAGGATTGACTGTTTTGTTTTCTGGCTCGGAGAGATTAGATGAAGTCTGCGTTTCTGAAGCTCAACCTCTAGGCACGCAACCTTAAAATTCATTTTTTGCAGCTCATATTTTGTAGATTATGTATATTTAGATTATAGTGATCATAACATTTTATTTAACCTTTATCTGGTTTGGTGGTAGGCATAGATAGCAAGATTTATCTCTTTGGAACTGGCACTGAGTGCAATTATCTCTTTCATCCTTGTCCTTAAAATGTTACTTCAGCAAAAATACTTCTGCTTGGTCCCACAGTGTTGTACTTGAGGCTTGCTGAATCTCATGATGTTGGGTGTCTTATTCTTGTCAGGCAACTATAAACCTTGTGTGAGAGGGAAATTACCTTCTTTCCTTTCAGTAGGGCATGTCCTGTGTAGGACAGAAAATGTAAATAACATTACACCATCATTCCCCTCCCTCCAAAAATTCTAGTATTCAATGAAAAAAAAAACTATGAAGAGAAATCATCTTGGAAAGTTATTTTAGCTTGGATTAGAAAAATAGTTCCAAGATTTTACAAAGACTTTTTTTAAATAACAGAAGCAACTGAAGACATTGTCAGTTTAGTTTGCAATTTTTTGTTTAACTTTTGCCTCCTTGTTATCAGAGATTCATAAGAAAACATTTATTTCTTTGATAAAGGGAACCAAAATAAGATTTTGTACTGAGTGCCCATTGCATGCTGGGTAAAATCTCCTCAATATCTGATTTGCTCTCAAAATTCCTTGGAACTCTGGTATTTATCATCATCATCATCATCATCATCACACTCCAGACAAGTAGGGAGACAGAAGTTTTGATGGAGTACCACTCACGCACAGGGTCACATAAATTGTATATAAAGAGCCAAGATTTGAACACAGCTCCGTCTGATTCCAAAGTCCATGCTCTCTAGGACTCTATGCCACTGGTTCCATGGCAGATTATCAGTGTGTAATAGGAACCATAATGGCAGCTGACTTAGAACATTACAAATTGTCTAAGTATAGAACAACCAAGCCATAGGGCCAGATTGAAAGCCTCCAAGTGTTAAAACACAGTCCCTTTGGGTGAACACAAGGGTTGAAAACACAGAGTGAAGGGTGCTTGTTTTCAAAGCTCACCTGCACTCTGGGCCCTCTCTCTGAGATACTGCCTTAATTTCCTTGTCAGCTATTCTTTGTATTTCTAATAATTATTGAAATACTAGTGTCATATTTAGTTTTTACTGAATGATGAATTCATACAAATAATAGCATAAAACGTGAAGGCATGGGATTTCATAAGCTGTATTACACATATGACATCTTGTTCACCCATAGGTAGTCTTTATGAACTGTCTGCCCACAAATGCCATTTGAATATAAAATGAGGTTAGCTTACTTGTTGGAGTTGTGTTAATAGCAAATGGGCATCTTCTGCAAATGGCACTCTTCTTATAAGGTCCGTAATTGCTGCCGTCATGAAGAAAATGCAGCCGGTCAGCAGGTGGATAGAGCTGAGGTCTGTATAGCTATACCACTCAAACAAATGCCCTGACTCATACATTGCTCTTCAATACCTCATTCTGACTTTTGAGGCCAAGAACCACGCAGGATTGCTAATTTTCCTCATGTGGATGTTTCTCCATGGCTCTGGTCTCTGTGTGCAAAGTCAGGACAGCCTAATTTCATATGTTTGACAGTCACTATGTCTGATGAATAACTGCTTGTGAAAGGCTGTTGTTCTAGCTCCCAATCTGGTGCTGATTGAACTTTAACGGTGGAGATTCAGCAAAGGCAGAGCTGTGTTCCCCAAACGGACCCTGACTCTGGGAACAGAAATGAAGTGAATTGTTAGGTGCAAAACACTATCAATCCCTACCAGCTCTAGGGTCCCTGACAACTCCAGCATGCTCCAGAACTAAGATCTTAAAAATCTAGGGATATTGGTAATTCCAGCAATTGGGAACATTGATTTTGGTAAGCAAGTCTATTTCAGAATCAATATCTAATCTGTGCCTTTTGTGATTATCTAATAGCTGAAAGCTACTCAAACTTATTATTATTATGATGATGATGATGTGTGTAAATGACACCAAGAATCCACAACCTAGAAAGAGATAGAGTGTAAATTTCAAATGCCTATTATCTTTTAATAGTTTGTATTTTCTGGTTGGATCATCGGTATTTAATCAAGCACAGGCTTGATGCTTGTCATTGTCTTAAAAAAAAAAAAACAGGTTGAACTTGCAAGTCAAAGAAAACACTGATTGAGCTGTCAAGGTCAGATCTACTCTAACAAAAAGTCTTATCAAACAGTCACAAAGACAGGTGAGGGAGCCCTGTCTTTGAAAAACTGAACAGTGGGTTTGCAGGTGTAACCACATGCCGGATTTTCCCCCACCAGGTAGCAGATTCTTTAAATTTTTGAGGAACATGACCCTTAGCTGCAGCAGAATAAACAGTTAGTTTCAAAGCCCTCACGCTGCCTTCTCTTTGATGGTGTTTGCCTTGCAGACCCTTCGCCTCCTGCCAGCTTTGAAGTCAGCCCTGAAAAGACAACTTCAACCACCCTGCAGGTGAGGTGGACCCCTTCTTCTGGAAAAGTCACGTGGTATGAGGTGCAACTATTTGATGATAACAATCAAAAAATGCAAGAGGTCCAAGTTCAAGAGAGTACCACACGGAGGCAATGCACTTTTTCGAACCTCACTGCTGGCAGTAATTACAAAATTGCCATCATGGCTGTTTCCGGAGAAAAACGTTCCTTTCCTGTATATACCAATGGGTCAACAGGTAAGATCTGTATTGTCTGTGGCTAATAGCATGCAATATGTTTTCTTTTCTTCTTATTGATGGTGCTAGGGACGAAACCCCAGAGACCCCTGCATGCTACGCAAACACTGCCCAGCCCTATGTGGCACCTTCAAAATAATATGTTATCAAAGGAAACGGGACTATGCCACCATCATACGTGAAAAAAGTAAATAACCTTTCAAAAGGCAGTTATAAGGGAGAGGAGACTGGACTGAGCATGGGGCTAGGTGATTTTGAACAAGTCACCAGATTTCTCGGAAAACAGAATTTTCTCTTATTTAAAATAGATACTCCCTAAACATCTAATTCAAACCCATGAAAATGAGATTTTCTGCCTCGTTTTCCAAATTTGCATCACAATGCATATGTTTCCTCTTTTGTATATTCTCATAATATACAAATATTTGTATTGTATATTTGTTTTGATATCTTCTGAGTACTCTTGTGTTTAAAGTAAGTGTTTGCTTCCTGAATATGGTGAAAAACAATCCATCGAGTGTCCCCATGTGTCACGATGCCACTCCCAGGAAACGCATGGCAGTCCTGTAGCTTGCTCTCATCTCTGTCTCTGGTTACTTCTATCTCTTTCCATTTTTCATCTCCTACGGTTTGTTCCTTTATCTCCTCTATTTATTGTCATTGGCAAGACTACACTGCCTTGGCCACACCTACCTTAATATCTATAAAGCAGAGGAGATAAAACAGGCAATGTATGATGTCCCTTTAGCCCTTAAAGCCTATGGGCTTTATAAAGGTGGTTAATGAAGGTTCCAGTGAACTCTCAAGAGGGTCATTACTAATTATTGCTATGATACAAATTAAGATACAAAGGGAATTATAAATAAATATGTAAATTAAAGAATTATGTCTGTGTTTTCTACAAGGGGATTATGAATGACCTTGTAATATGTATTTTTATTCCACTAGTGCCGTCTCCTGTGAAAGATATTGGCGTCTCCTCCAATCCTAATTCTCTCCTAATCTCCTGGTCTCATGGTTCTGGGAATGTGGAACAATACAGGCTGGTGCTCATGGATAAAGGGACCTTGGTTCAAGACAGGAATGTGGACAGGCATGATACTTCTTATTCTTTATATGGACTGACCCCTGGACACCTATACAACCTCACTATTGTCACCATGGCTTCAGGACTACAAAACTACAGGTGGAAACGAGTGAGGACGGGTAAGTTCTTCTTCTTTAGCTAAACAAGAGCAAAGCTCAAACCAAGTTTAAATCGGGTTTGTTATTTGGATAATGGACAAGTTGAAATTTATATGAGTTATAGAAAGACTTGAACAGATATCTTTTTTTTTTTTTTTTTTTTTTTTTTTTTTTTTTTTTTTTTTTTTTTTTTTTTTTTTTTTTTTTTTTTTTTTTTTTTTTTTTTTTTTTTTTTGGTTTTTCGAGACAGGGTTTCTCTGTGGCTTTGGAGCCTGTCCTGGAATTAGCTCTGTAGACCAGGCTGGTCTCGAACTCACAGAGATCCACCTGCCTCTGCCTCCCGAGTGCAACAGATATCCTCTTGATTAAAGAAAAAGAGTCCTCTTTTCGTCTAAAGTTGAAGGCAGCCCTTGGTGGTAGTTTGAAGTAGACAAAGTTATAACATGGTTCAAATTTCTCCATTTAATACATGCGTAAGGCTCCCTACTTCTGACTCATAAATAGGCATCTACTATTATCTTTGTGAGTTGGGGGTGCTTTTCTTAGTGTTGTATAGAGATACGTTCTTGTGTAACAGTCATTTCCAAAACCCTCTACCCAATAAAATATGTGTCAGACAGCCTAACCTACACTGAAAATGCTAATTGGTGCTACTTTCTAATGTGATTCATTTAGTCAGTATTTACTGTGCATTAGGCATATGCCTAGCATTGCAAATTCATATACTTCAAGTTAGACAATGCCTGAGTTCTCGTGGAACCCACATTTGAATGCGCTAATTAGTGTAAAGTGTTGATAAAATTTTTCTCTTTGTAGTTATCTCATTTTAAAATAATCTGTAAAATAGATTGTACCATTGACATTATTCTAGTAGGAAGAGTACCTGGAACTATAGGACGCTGAGGAAGAAGATACTGCGGACTCCTACATATATGTATATCTTTTATAACACACCCCAAAAATATATGATGTTCTTAAGAAAAATGCACAAGATATCTTAAGAGCTATCTATAAACATCAAGAACAAATACAGCCAGGTATACATCTGCAGTCCCAGCACTCAGAAAGCTGAGGCAGGAGGACCACAAGTTTGAGGAGCACCTTGATTATAAAACAAGTTCTAGGTCATCCTGTACTGGAGAGAAGGAAGGAGGGCAGAGACAGAGAAAGACAGAGACAAAGGGACAGTTTGAGAAAGAGAGACAGTTTGAGGAGAGAGAGAGCACAGTTACAGTGTGTGTAAGAGGTAGAAAATGTATTCATCAAAACTTCTTTCTTGTCATGAGTTTTCCTTTGATGAAAGAGTAACACAGCTTTTTATTATGACTTAATATAAAAAGAATTTCAGTGGGTTTGAGAAACGTAGTGGATCAGCTGTCAAGAGTGCTGGTTGCTCGTCCAGAGTCTAGTTTCTAGCACCTTCAATGGACAGCTCACAACTGCCCGTAACTCCAGCTCCTTAGACTTAATGTCCTCTTCTAGCGTTTGTGGGCACTTGGACACACGTGATGTGCATTCACACACACACACACACAAACACATAAGAACAAAACCTGGTAAAAAGTATTTTAGCACACAAATATTTATAACTACCAACTAATCAACCTATTTACTGTGTACTTAATGCTACTAAATATATAAATACAGACAAGCACACTCAAAAATAAATTAGGTAGATGGCAGACCTCTTTGTGAATTTTATCTAAAGAATCCCAGAGCACAGAGAACTGTCCAGTCTTCTGGGGGCAGCTTGCCAAGTCCCAGCTAGAATCCAGGTTCCTGGCTGCATGATAGCGTTCTTGCCATAGCATGGTCTTTCTTGGATTTCCAGTATCATTTTGCCTCTCAAGTGATTTTTCTCTTGATCAAACAGTATGTCCTGAAGGCGTTAAAGTTAAGGTCAAAATGTGGTCATAGGGAGGGCAAGATCTGAGGAGTAATATCTCTGTTTCTTCTGTTGCTAATTAGCTCCTATGGAAGTCTCAGATCTGAAGGTGACGAATGACGCCAGTTCGACCTCTCTGAAAGTCAAATGGCAGAAACCCCTTGGAGATGTAGATTCCTACAACATCACCCTGTCTCACCAAGGGACCATCAAGGAATCCAAAACATTAGCGCCTCGTGTTACCGAAACTCAATTTAAAGACTTAGTTCCTGGGCGGCTTTACCAAGTTACCATCAGCAGCATCTCTGGGGAACTATCGGCTCGGAAGACAGCGATGGGCAGAACAGGTAAGTCAGCCTCCAAAATAGTCTGTGGTTGCCTCAGTCCTGCTCAAGTCTATCTCAGAATACGACAAAGTCACGTAGAAGGGAGCTTCTTTTCCTACCTGGGAAGGAGAAGAGTCTTTACGACCAAGAATGCCTATAGAACAGAACCCAAGAGCAGAGGTACATAGAGGGCTAATTGCATACAATTTGTCAATTAAACAAATGTGCTCGGGTTCCTGTGTGGCCTGCGTGTGTCCTTGCTCTCTGCTCTCTCACGCCATGTCACCTAAGTCACACAAGTGCACGAGCATCAGTGTCAATAGAGAGAGCATTTCTGGCTCATCCTTATAAGGCGGCGAAGTTAGCACTTGACTGTGTGTCGTATAAATAATTTTATTAATTTATGTTACCTAGCAGTTACCTTGTTCTTTATTTGAATAAATTGCTGGATTACAAACCTTGGACACTTTTAAAGTGCTTATGATGTGCTATTGATTTCGGGCAAGGTTCTGAAAAGTACACCCTATGGGCAAACCCGCTTGGTGGCTTGTTTTTGTATTTCCCCAAATGAAAACAGGATCTTTCCAGGGTCATTTATGTAGTTCAATACAAGTTGTTTTTTGTTTTTGTTTTTGTTTTTGTTTTAACAGACCTTTGCTTAATAGATCTTACATTTTGACCAAAGACTAACACACACACACACACACACACACACACACACACACACACACCAAGAATAGAACCCTTTAGAAATGCTAATGGCATTATTAATTTCACATGTCAGGCCCCATATAAACACTTTACACCTATTTCATTTATTTATCCCAAGAAAACTGTAAGCTAATAGCTATACCGTTAGTGTAGACATTGTACACATAACCAGGGATGATTAAATAACTTGTTCATGATCATCTGGCCAGAACATTCTGGAGCTTGACTTTAAACCAGATGGTTCTATCTGAGTCCAATCTCAGTGCCATTAGAGATCTCAAGAAAGAGCTATATAGCCCAAAGCGACCGAGAGCAACATTCTCCTTTAGTAAAGTAGACTCTTAGTGGAAATGGCCTTGCAGCAGAACCCAGAAAGTGTAAACTTCCTGAAAAATAAAAAGGGAAAGAAGGGATGTCTGTGAGAGAATAAATGATAGGAACAAGAGCTCAGAAGTCAGAGCTCAGGAGACACAGCTCTGCAGCACAGAGCCCTGAACACGCGAAAAGGAAGAGGCAAGGAGGGCTGGCTGCAGGGAGAAGTCAAGGGTTAGTCTAAGAGGAGAACAAGTCTGATCTTGTAGCAACGCGAATGTAAATGAAGGACCTGGGATTTCATTTGGTCATTTTTTTTTTTGAAAAGACTCTGAGTGTTTGTACTCAAAACACTCCTAAAACTATGATGCAAAAAGTTTGTTCTGTGCAGTTGGAATTAAAAAAAAATTAAGACTGTTTCGTGACCACAACATCCAGCATCTTTTCCCAAAGATGTCGCACCATGAGATGCAATGTCAGGGATCGCAGACAAGCAAAGAAAAACAGCAATCGCGTCACTAGGCTAGGAACAGTGTTGCAAGAGAGTGCATAACTGTTGTGTAATGAAATGATTTTCACATGTGTTTCTTGAATGTCAAATGTCTTCAAAATGAAAAAAAAAAAAAGTACTCACCTGAGGTACGTACGCAGATCTCTGGAAGGGATACAAATGTGTACAAAAGCAGACGATGTGTACTTTATATATTGCTTCCTGTGAAAAGAAAATGGATATTCTTAAATTTCGTTTTTAACGCTCCCTTGGCATATCTTTGTTTAGTTCCAGAAAAAGTGAGGAATCTGGTTTCCTACAACGAGATTTGGATGAAGTCCTTCGCAGTGAACTGGACGCCCCCTGCTGGAGACTGGGAGCACTACCGTATCTTGCTCTTCAATGAATCGGTGGCGCTGCTCAATGCCACCGTGGGAAAGGAGGAAACGCACTATGTCCTGGATGCCGTGGAGCTCGTACCAGGAAGACTGTATGAGGTGGAAGTCATTGTTGAGAGTGGCAACCTGAGGAATTCTGAGCGCTGCCAAGGCAGGACAGGTAAACAACCGCGAAGGGGTTCGTGATTGGCAGAACTTAATTCGTTCCCTGTCTCACGTAACCAGAGACATGATATTTCTGTACTCCCTCGAGATGAAGTATTAAGAGATTAACAGAGTTTCTAAAATTTAATTTTATCAAATGTTAACATTAGGCTTCCTTTCCACTGGTAACTCCATTATTTCATGAAAGAAAAGACATTTTAAAGATGTATTTTTTTTATGATCTTTAAACTATGTGTTGGTCGGAGGGAGGCAGTATGTGCGCCTAAGTCCAGCAGAGGGCAGAGGATCCCAAAGAACCTGAGTCAAAAGAACTTGTGAGGTGTCCAACCTGAGGGCTGGGAACTGAAGCCAGGTCCTGTGCAAGAACAGGAAGTACTCTCAACCACTGAGCTATCTCTCCAGCCCCAAGAAAACCCATTTTAAACGCCAAAACAACAGGAAAGACGCAATCTGAGACTAAAGACCGATCTTCCAAAATGTGTCTGTAACCCAATTCCCATTGCTTTGTCCTAATATTGGCTACTCTGAGGAGTTCAGGTAGCGGGGTTGAGTGACTGAGGTGGAGAGGGATATGTTAGGATGTCAGGAAAGGCAGGGTTAGGACACGTGGATCTTGATCATTTCCTTGTCACCTTTATGTGGCATTTCTTTGGCAGATATTAACCCCCCCCCCCGCCATAAAATCTGTCTTCTCAATTTTCAAGTGTGATGGTTATCCTTCCAAGTTCAACACATCTATGAAGATCGTTGGGATGTAGAAGAGCCCATACTTGCAGTGAGATTCAACTCTCTTAGTCTTGCTTGCTAAAGAAATAACTTCACTGATCCAATGTTCTCATGAGAAGAATGCCAAACAGGATGGTTGCTGCGATAACCACTTAACTCGCCAACTGTATCTTTCAGGGACCTTTTCCTTTTGCAAATATTAATGTCTGATGGATAATGATCAAAGGCACGGCCAGCATAAGCAAGACCACTCACAGCACCGGGTGTCTTTGTCATCCCCCCCCCCATATTTTGCCAATCACTTTGAGCAATCCGGAAACGTAAGATAAATAAACAGTAGAGACCAGCATCATTGGTGCAATTCTATGGAGAACCCTCCTCCAACTTTGATTTTTAATTTATTTCCTGCTCAATTTGTTTTCAGACTATATCATGTCTTCAGTTTCTTCTGTGGAACCTCGTCTCCTAGTTTAGAAACTCTCTGTTCTTTCCCGATAAGGTTCATGTCCATGTGGCTGGAGGGTTTGGAAATCTGGCTCGGAGCAGTGTACATCTTTAAGACTTGCCAGAATCCACGCAAAGCCCTTAACTGTCTCTCTCTGCATTTCTAAACACAAGTTGCAAAGCAGTTCAACACTCTCTTGGGGCCACTGACCCAGTGTTCTGCCCCATTGTTTGGCCTGGACCCCACATACTAGTAAGGCTGCAATGTTCACACTGTTTCTTTAAAATTTTGTCTTTCAGATACTTGATGAGTTTTTTTTTTTTTTCCAGAAACACATGCCCTTGATGGACTAGGTGTTTCTGCAAATTTCCTTACAGTGAATACAAAAAATTGAACCCCTTGATTTGCACTTTTTTTCAGGGTTTTCTGGTTCATTCAAGTAGCAAACAGGTGAAACATTTATCTAATTATTCTTTACCAATAAAAATCAAGAGTCAGATGTTGGGGTAAGAATTTTAATGATCAGAGAAGCTGTGGAGAAGCCACCAGTGACCTCCTATCTCTCCTGTTCCTCCATCCAACCGGCTGAGATCCTCTTTCAGTTCCACCTTACTACTTCCTGTCTCCTCTCTGTACTCAGTCCTCCAAAACCTCTATGGTTAATTTTGGTCAGCTAATGGCTAGCTCCACCCTCTGACTCAAAGCAAACTTTACTGTCAGAATGTGATGAAAATATCACACAACAGCAAACCGATCTCATACCTTGAGCCAAAAAAAAAGGAAGAGCGAAGGTGTCTTTTTAAAACCACGCTTCCAGATGATGAATAAGGTAGCTTAAGGTAGGCCTTGACAGAAACCAACACTGACTTGTTTACACAGATGAAGAAAGATGTGGTGATCCATTACCATGGAACTATAGAAAATTTCAAATCAAATTGTAGTTTCATACAATTGACTCTTTTTAAAAGTTGGCTTCCGTCTTGTTTTGTGGAATCAATATTTTGCTGTTAGCAATACCTTCTAGACATTATAGTGATAATGTCTTTTAAAGAAGTAGAAGAAATTAAGATCCTTTGAAGATAAGGGCTGCCCTTACTAAGATCTTTATTATAACTTCTCAGTTGCCTTCCCCTTCATGGCACAGCAGGGTTCCCTCAGAAATAAAGGGTGGGACGCTTGGTCTTTTAAGGCTTTGAGAGTAGTAAAAAGTTCTCACTCCACTTAAATAAGCAATCATAGTCTATATGAATGCCCAGATCACGGAGTGCCCCAAAGTCAACTAGGAGACCGAATCCTGTATGTAAAAGCAAAGAGCCTTTATTCTTATTCGAGTTTGAACTCGGACTCTCGGTGTGTCCAATGTATTGAAGAGATCATAGAAACCCGAGCTCAGTAGGGGTGATATTTTTATAATAGCAAAGGTTGGGGTGAGGGATTTCTAAGGTTCAGGACCTCTGATTGGCTGACATTTGTCTAGGGGTGTCCTGGTGAAAAGCGATGTGTGTGCTGGCAGGTGATCCTATCCTCAATGGTTGGAACATTAGGAATTTCCTTTGGAGGGTCTGTTCCTGCGTGGTGCCTGGGTGGTCTCAGTTGGTGGTCTTTCTTGGAACCAGGTATTGCTTTAGGGTGAACTGCTGAGACTCAGGCCTCTGTTGAGCTTGTCATGACTGGTCCAACAGTCTATTCATTATAGTTTTGTGGTCACGAGATTTCGCTTAATGATTTTCAAAACAAGGATCTACAAGAATAGAGAAGTCCTGGGGCTGGCGAGATGGCTGAGCAGTTAACAGCACACCCTACTTCTGCAGAGACGAGAACAGATGGTCTCTAAAATTTTCTAATGGATCAATGACCCCAAGTCTCAATTGATTTTTCCTCAGTCCCCCTGGCTGTCGTCCAGCTTCGTGTCAAACATGCTAACGAGACATCGCTGGGCATCATGTGGCAGGCCCCCCGAGGGGAATGGGAGAAATACATCATTTCTCTGACTGACAGAGACCTCTTAGTCATCCACAAATCCCTCTGCAAAGACACCAGAGAATTCACCTTTACGGACCTGGTCCCCGGACGAAACTACAAGGCTACCATCACTACTATGAGTGGAGATTTAAAACAGTCATCTTCAACAAAAGGAAGAACGGGTAATAATATTCTCAGTTTTTACCTTTTACAATGGTATCCTCGAAAACTTATTAGGTACTTGGCATGCCATTAAGAGCCTTTTTTTTTTTGTATTTTCTCTTTTACCAAATTTCTTCTTTTCCTTAGCTGTATTTTACTAACTAGAATGCAGTAGAGAATAACCATACCATGAAGTTGTATTGAAAAAGAGAACAGAAAAAAGGGGGCACTACGGAGAATAGGAAGTATGGGCAAAAGTATGCTTTCTAATTATGAAAAGAGCAGGCTATTTTACATTGATTTTAACAGCTAAAGGAAAGGGGGATGTTGATATTGTCAGGGGAGGTGAAGGTGTTGTCATTCAGTGAGGGATACAGGATCTATAGCGCTATGGGAGAATTGGCTTTAAGAAGGAGAATGGATGATTGAACTTCAGGGTCTGCAGGGAAAGAAAGGACTTGAGTACCCATGCCAGCAGGTGCACCTGCAATGTTGAGCCCAGCTCCTAAAATCCCCATCGTTTTCTCAGTGCTGTAGGAAACAGCATCCCAACCAAGACTGGTGTTAACCATGGAGATACCCTGGGTTGTCTGTATGGGCTTTCCCTCTTTCTTCAGCTTTATTGAAATATGTTGGAGTGTTTGCCTGCATGTATGTATGTGTACTGCTATGTGTGTGCCTGGTGCCTCCAGAGGAGGCTGGAAGAGAATGTCCCATCCCCAGGAACTGGAGTTACAGATAGTTGTGAGCCAGCCTGTGGTCGCTAGGAAACAAACCCAAGTCGTCTCCTAAAGCAGCAAGTATTTTTACCTTCTGAGCCCCCTCCATTCCCTGTATTTCTCCTTGTAAATTGTACCTCCCCAAAACATGGCTTTGTGACGTCATGCTCTGTTCAGCTTTTCCTTTCAACTTAACCACCTGCTTGTCTTTCTTTCCTGTGTTTCAGAAGTTCCAAGTAAGAGGGTTTGTCCTTTGTTCTGAAGGACATTTTTTAAATTCCTTATTGAAAAGTCCTGTGGACAAACTCTCTGCTTTTACTTTTTTTTTTTTTTTCTTTTCTGGCTGTGTCTTTACGTAGATCTCAGTCTTGCAAAGCAGTTTTCCTATGTTTATGTCTTGAAAGGTATTTTCTATCAGGACAGTGGAAGAATTTTCGTAGTTTCTCTGGTACTTATTGTCTGTTAAGAAGCAGGCTTCCGGTCTAATCCTTCCTTTCCCATGAGAAGTCCGTTTAATATGGCCATTATAATCACCACCCCCTTTACCTCTGCCATCCCGCTATACCAGAGGAATGATCTAGGTACAGAAATCCTTTTACTCCCTTACCCGAGATTGGTTGGGACATCTGTTCTTTCAAACCACCGTCTTTCCTCAATCCTGGAAATTTTCGCGATTAACTCTCCTGCACTGTCTCTTGCCTCCTTCCCATTCCCCATTTGTAACAGGCTTTGCAGTTGATGTATTTACTTCCTGGTCTGCAATTTGCATGATTGCTTCAGCTGTTTGTTTCAGCTCATGAGTTCTTCTTCCCAGCTCTCTCAGCTCTCTCTCATCTATTAAATTCTGTTATAGTTTTGACTTTCATATGTTCTCTTTGATTTTCTCCTCTCTATATATGTTATTTTGCCCTCTAGTTAAATATATACTACACTCACACACACACACACAGTCCCACAGTCTCCTCTCTCTCTCTCTCTCTCTCTCTCTCTCTCTCTCTCTCTCTCTGTCTCTCTCTCTATCTCTCTCCTCTCTCTCTCATACACACATGTACACTGAACAAGAGTTTTATGACTGAGCTATCTCCCAAGCCCTTTAGATATGTTCTAGCTGTATTCTTTTATAACTATATGTAAATTTAAATATAGTAATATTTAGATATAATTATATATAATTAAAATGTTAGCTTTGCATTCTGTCAGCCATTATACTGAAATCTGAACTCCAGGCGTCAAGGGCTACTGTTTGTTGATTTTTGAGGCTATTTGCTCATGCTGTTTTATTTCTTTAAATGTTTCTCTCTTTTTTCTATAAGCTTATATTCCTTGGAATCTTAGTCTATGTGTATTCTCTAGGGCTTTGTTTGAAGATGCATTTCAGAAAGAACTTTCATCTGATTCTTCCCCAGGACTATTGTCAACTCAGAACTAGCTTAACATAATTAGTCCGTCTGAGGATTTTGAACACGTACGTTTGGGAATTCCAGCTGTGAAATTACCTGACGTGAGTGAGAAGGAAACACAGGACATGTAACAAACCCACTTAGGAGTTTATAGAGGGGGCATGTACAGGCCTGGGGAAGTCGGTATGCAGAGAGAGAGAGAGAGAGAGAGAGAGAGAGAGAGAGAGAGAGAGAGAGAGATAGCGCATCCATCCAGCTTTTAAAAGCTGCGTAACGCATGTGCACAGGGGGATGACGTGATTACGTCATACACAGATGACGGGGCTCATGCATGCACGCAAGGGCTTAGCTGAGTCATACGTAGATGATGCAACTATGCATTCGCTCAAGGGCTTAGCTGAGTCATATGTGGATGATGTAACCACACCGCACATGGGTCACACAGGGCCCTTTAACATCCTCGGGGCCATTAGGCACTTCTGCCTGAGGGTTTGTCTGCACATGCAAGGCCCTAGAACCCAGAAGTGTCTGCCTTACTGTGGCTGAAATCATAACATTCCACCCTTTTTTATTATAAAAATTTGGGGGAGTTTGGGGTCTTTAATGGGTGGGAATGGGGTGTCATAAGGTCTCTCGTGACTGCTTCCTGTTGATTTTGTGGGCATTGGAGAGTTGAGATGCTTGACCACGTCCTGGGGTGGCTGATTACTTTTGTGTTTTTTCCGGGCTCTGTAGAACTGCCTGGCCGGCAGCTTGGATCTCGCAAAAATGCTGGAAAGGCAGAAAATTATGTCTGGAAAAAAATTTTAGATCCCGGTGATTAAGGGAGGAGAGTCCCAAGATGGTAGGTAGAAGGGGACTTGGGGGGGGAGGGTGAAGGAGGGAATTTTCCAGGAGTTCCCAAGACCAGGAATGATAAGGGAATAATTAAATTGTTGCGGTGTAGATTAATGCAGACAAATTGTAAGAAATATATACACAGCTTTAATGGAAAAATCATACAAAACCAAGGTTCTAGTGGAGGACAGGAAACAGGAAGGGGTGCGCCTGATTTATAAGTAAACCTTCGCCTGAGGCAAGCCCGCCCCCTAAGGGGGGTGGCTTAACCCTACATTAAATGATACTTATCCTGGGAGAGTCTGGTCCTTTTTTTTTTTTTTTTTTTTTTTTTTTTTTTTTTTTTTTTGATTTTTCGAGACAGGGTTTCTCCGTGGCTTTTGGTTCCTGTCCTGGAACTAGCTCTTGTGGACCAGGCTGGCCTCGAACTCACAGAGATCTGCCTGCCTCTGCCTCCCTAGTGCTGGGATTAAAGGCGTGCACCACCCCTGCCCGGCTGGTCCATTTAGATTGGTCCAATTGGCTCCCTGGAGCTTATAAAAAAATGTTTGAAAAGAAATTTTAAATTTTAGACATAACTAAAAACTTATAATTACGATGATACAGTGTTAAAATGGAAGATGGTGGAGGGGGGAAGGAAAAGAAGGGAGAATTATTAGAAAGGATAATTATTAGACCCCTCAGTGTTTTACCTGAAGTAAATATTAAGGACTTGTTCTCTTTAGCATCATGGTATGACCTTAACATCCAAGAGACACTGCTGCAGTCAGTGACAAACCTGTTATGTTAAAGTCTGTTTTGTGAGTTTTTGGAATCTGGGGCTGTGAATGTCCCCAATTCATTATTGTTTCTTCCCACCTGGGCTTTTGGCAGTCCTTATATGTTGAAATAGGAGCAGCGGGGCTGCATCCCCAGCACCCCGGCCGCCTGCTAGCTCATGCCCGAAATAACAACACACAAACTGTATTCATTTAAACACTGCTTGACCCATTTCTATCTAGCCTCTTCTAGGCTAATTCTCACATATTAATTTAGCCCATTTCTAATCATCTGTGTAAGCACCCCAAGGTGCGCTTACCGGGAAGATTCTAGCCTACGTCCATCCTGGGTCAGAGGAGCTTCATTGCGTGCATCTGCCCGGGAGAGCAGAGCATGCCTCTCTGTCTGAGGCATCTGGCTCTGAGAGGAGCTGCATTACTTCTGACCTCACTTCCTCTTCCTCCCAGCATTCTCTTCTGTTTACTCCACCCACCTATGTTCTAACCAATAAAATAGGCCAAGCCAGTTTCTTTATTAGCCAATGACCTTCCTCCATCACTTATACCTCCAGCTCCATGTTTAATGATGGTCCCTGTAATAACAGCTGAGTGGTTACCTGGAAATTTAAGCATGACCTTGGAGATGTAGAGAAGTTGGTAAAGCAGACAGGAGAAAGAAAGAGAAAGAGGGGTTGTATTGGAGTTTTTGGCACAGGAGAGTTGAGTACAGTGATGAGACTTTTATTTTTCTGGAACTGGAGAAAAAGTGACTGATCTTGGTGCCCTCTGGAACTTAAGAGAACAGGGCCTGTTTGAGTTATACGAGGGAGTATCTTGAGCTGGAAGAGTAAAAGGTTTAAGGTGGGACAGGTGAACCCAATGAGGAAGTCCCTTGAGCTTGGCAGCTGTGGGAGTTACAAGAATTACTTTAAAGGGGCCCTGCCATTTAGTGGAAAAGGGTGAGGGGCATTGATCTAGGGGAGAGAATAGTACCTGATCCCCTATTTTAATCAGCAGTGGGCATGAATTGGCACCCGGTTGAGATAATGACTAGTCTGTAAAATCCCATAATAGGGAGCGAAGATGGGATAACAGCAGAGTAAGCAGGTGATCAGGAAGGGGAGAGGTTTTAGGTGAGAGACTGGGGGTTAAAACCAGATGCCCAAACATGAATTCAAAGGGAAAGATGAAAGGGTGGCTTTTTGGGAAGAGCCCTAAGCCTAAGAAGGGCCAGAGGCAAAAGTTTTACCCAGTTGAGGTGAAGTTTCTGTGACATCTTAGCAAGAACATCTTTTAAGGAACGGTTAGTTCGTTCTACCTTCCCTGAAGACTGAGGGTGGTATGGGATACGAAAATACCAGGGCATGTTAAAAGCCTTAGACAAAGTTTGAGAGATCTAGGAGGTAAACTCTGGGCCATTATCTGACTGAAGAGAGGTTGGGATTCTAAACCAGGGAATAATTTCTTGGAGAAGAACATCAGAAACTGTCTGGGCCCTCTTGTTAGTAGTGGGAAATGCTTCAGTCCACCCAGACATGGAGTCCACCAAAACCAGGAGATATTTAACTCATCTGACTGTGGGCATATGAGTAAAACCAAGCTGCCAGTCAGTTCCTGGAAGGGAGACCCTGGCCTGGTGGGTGGGAAAAGGGAAGCTACGATCTTTAGTCTTGAGATCTGACTTTTGACATATTTTCCAAGAGGCAGTGGTAGCTTTTAAGAGTTCTAAGTCCTCAGGGGTGGGTTGGAGGTAAGCCTTGACAAAATGAAACAAAGCTTTGCTATTAGAGCTGATGTAGGTAGGACAGAATTTGCCGGGTGTCAGGGGGTGTCTGTGAGAATATGGGATGCACTGTATGAACTCCCTGAGTGACTGAGGTAGGTTTGGGCTCTGGAATGCTGCTGTCCTAGCTGCTTTGTCAGCCCGGTGAAGACAAAGATATTTTGAGATTGCGAGCTGAGAGGAATAGAGAAAAAAGCATTCTTAAGATCCAGAACTGAGAAGTGGGAGGTTCCTGGGAGTAGAGTGGAAAGAAGTGATAAGGGTTAGGCACTACAGGATGAAGAGGGACCACTGAGGAGTTAATAAGTTAGAGGTTTTGAACCAGGTGATAGGTTCCATTAGGTTTTTTTAACAGCAAGTATAGGGGTGTTAAAGGGAGAAGAGGTGGGGCAAAGTAGTTTTTTCTTAGAAGGTCAGAGATAATAGCCTTAAGTCCCCTAAGGCTCTGGAGAGAGAGGGGGTACTGAGCTTAAGTAATATATTTATTAGGGTCTTGTAATCGGATAATGATGGGGGAATGGTATTTAGCATCAGAGGGTTTTGAGGTATCCCAGACTTGGGAGTTCACCTGGGAGGCTGGTAGAGGAAAAGATACATTGGAGCTGGGAGGTTGGAAGGCTAGAAGGAGGAGGAGGGGAGTGTTGGTGAGTCTGAGGTAAGGTGAATAGAAGGAGCAAATGAAATGGAAGCTCCTACTTTTGCTAAAATAATCTCTTCCCATAAGAGGTACCAAGCAGAATGGCCTCAACCATAGCTGTGAAGGACATGGTTGGGGGCTGTCCCCCCGTTTCTAGGAACACCAGAAGATTTCCGGGAGCTCATCGGTCAATTCCTCAGGTTCAGAGAAATGGTCAAGCTGACCAGAATAGGGGAAACTCATCCATTGAAGCCAGTGATGTGTGTAGACATCACGCTCAGGCAGATGGAACACATGGTTGTTGTGGAAAAAAATACCTAGTCGAGCCTCCCAAGTCTCATGGTGCCAATAAAATTACCTGGCGCAAGTGAGAAAGAGACACGGAACACACATCAAACCCGCTTAGGAGTTTATTAGAGGGGGCGTGTACAGACCTGGGGAAGTCAGTGTGCAGAGAGAAAGATGGCGCATCCAGCTTTTAAAAGCTGCCTAGTGCATGTGCACAGGGGATTGACGTGGGTACGTCATACGCAGATGACAGGACTCACCCCTGCGTGCAAAGGCTTAGCTGAGTCATACGTGGCTGATGCAACCACACCACATGTGGATCATGCAGGGCCCTTTAACATCCCCGGGGCCATTAGGCACTTCTGCCTGAGGGCTTGTCCTCACATGCATTGCGCTAGAACCTGGTAGTGTCAACCTTATTGGGGCTGAAATCATAACAAGCTACACGCACACAGAAAGTACCTCAAGGTTAGGAATTTTCAAGAAGGCTTGGGTGTTAGATCCATGGCAGAGACATTTCCCAGCACATATAAAATCATAAAGCCTACAAAAATAATCTCGAAGGAAATGGTTTTCTTCTGCCAATGCTAAGAAGGCTGCCGTGGTATGGGAAACAGAGAAGGAATAGACTTTCAGGTTATAGTTCTATGTGGGCTCAGCCATCAGCCTACTAAGCCCGAGAGTCCTCCAGTTTACCTCCCATCTGCAGGAGTCCACAGCGCTGTAAAAGCAAAGTGTGGATGCATGTCTGAAACTTATGCCAAAGGCAACAGCTTGCTTCAGTACTTCAGTGACCACTTACTTACCAGCCTCTGAGAATGCCTTGCGTTCTTCACAATGTATTGTTCCATTTGTTTTTATGTTTTATCCAATAGGTAGGATACACTTATTGGGGGTAATTCTTCATGGTATTAGTCTAGCATATAGCTGGAAATAAAAGCCCAAGGCATTGTTTTGTACCCTAATATTTTCATCACCCCTATCACTCATATCGTTGGGCAATATAGTAAGTGTAATATAGTATTTGTTTAACTTTTCAAGGAAGTGTTGGTCTCTCTTCTACAGCAATTGAAACGTTTCTTTTCTTACATTTTGAGATGGGGTCTCACTATGGTGCCCAGGACAGTCTCAAACTCCTGGGCTCAAGAGACCCTTCTGTTTCAGCCACCCCATTAGTTAGCTGGGACTATAGACATTTGCCACCGTGCCCAGCTAGATTATAAAACTTTACATTTCTGTAAACAATGTATGAGCGTTCCAGGCAGCACTTGGTATTGTCTGTCTATGTGTCTCTTTGTTTATCTTAAAATTAAACCTTTCCAGTAGGTGTTAGTGGAATCTCACATCCACTGACTTGAGGACCCTTCCCTGTGCCTTTTCACTGACTTTTCTCTCCTTTGGGAAAGGTTATGTCAGATATTTTGCTAATTGTCATTGTTTTCTTAACAAACAGATTTCTGTGTATTGTGTGGTGTACACATGTGTGAGCTCACGTGTAAGCAGGTACACTTACACACCTGAGTGACTGTGGCACCCAGAGGTTAATGTCAGGATCTCTCCTTTTATCTATATTTTTAAAGTATGTTTGTTTGTTTTTCTTGGTGAGTCTGTGGGTGTGTACATACTATAGCACCCATGAGGGGATCAGAAGAAAGCTTGTGGGAGTCAGTGCTCTCTCCTTCTACTCTGTGAGTCCCAGGAATGGACACAAGTGGTCAGGCATGGAAGCCAGTGGCTTACCCTGCTGAGCCACCTCACCAGCCCAACAAACAAAAGTTTTGAGACTTCTTGATTCTTACTTATATACAAGTTAGAAACGTGTGTTGCAAATGTTCTCGTCTGGTTTGTGGCTCATTTTCTTATTGTTGAGTTTAGTGTGTTTTGGTGAGTAGCCATGCCTAATTTTGACATCTGACTGTTAAGGCCATTCATAGACAATGCTCTTGGTAGCACACTTGAAATCTAGGCCTAACAAAGGGCCACAGAGATCTTCCCTGGAATACTTATAGGCTTAGACTTACACCATGGGCCTACAAACCATTCTTGTATTAAATTTTAATTGACCTCTATTGCTATTAAATATTATTACGTTAATATATAAATGTTAAATATGAAATTTCCTTTTTCATATGTACATCTAATAATTCCAGAGATATTTGTTGAAAATGCTACCCTTCTTCCAAAATTGTCTTATGGTTCTTTCTAGAAATTGACTATATATAGTCTTTATATGTGTGTACACACATATATAAACATATGTTTTATATGCATAGATATATGTACACATGTGCATATATTTGCATAATGTATGCTCATATGTATATTGCATATATGTATGCATATAAGTAAATACTTGTGCACATGTATGTGTAACATAGATACACATGCACACATACATATATATGTGCATATAAACATATATTTGTATATATAGTATATATACATGTATGTATATAATGCATAAATATGGGAAGTACAGGAACTATAATTATCAAAACAGCTAAATATATATTAAATATATAATTAAATATATATTGAGAGAGAGAGAGAGACTATATATGCATGTATACATTTTCTGGGATGTCCCATTTTTTCCATTCCTTTATATGTCTGTCTGTCTTTTTCCAGTTTTATTTACACTGTCCTGATTACTATAACTTTCTAGTAAAATTGGCTGACATTTGTCCTTAAGCTGTGTTTTGTGATTAGTGGGAGTTGGGGGGTTGTTTTCTTTGTTTTAACTGTTTTGATAATTATAGTTCCTTTACTTCCCATATACATTTTAAAACCAGAAGGTTTTAAAACCAGCCTGTGTTTTGTAACACTTTTGGTCAATATATTTGCATCTTAATACAAAAGTTATTGAGCTTTGGGAAGGGAGTCTATTAAAGCTCTGGTAGTTATAATTTAAGAAAGGTGTGCAAAGAGAAGCAAATGTTAATTTCAGTATCTGTGAACATCAACTAATGGATGTCTTGGAAGCGACAGTAGTTGATAATTTAGAAAAAGGTCACAGGCTCAGGGTGAGAGAGCTCTAGCTTGGATACCTGGTTGATTAGTTATCAAGCTGTGGTGTAAGATCAAAAAGTTCCTATTCTAAGAGCTTCGGTTTCCTCCTTAGTAAAAGAAATATGAAATCAACTTTATAGATGCTTGTGTATATTAGATAATATACCCTCTAAAATGCCTTCTGCTCTAACTGAAAGGTAATAGGCGTTCACTATTTACTATAATAGTCATTGATGTCATATGTATATAATATATGTAATAATGCTATATATTATATAGCATTTTCATGAACAATAGCAATAGCCCTTTGGAGAATATACTTACAAGAAAGTAACCAACTTGCAAGGCCATAACCTAACCACCAGCTTGAAGGAATTTCCCGTTGCTACCCTGTAACAGACATTGGCTCTGGTAGATTACGTGGTTTTGTGTTCTTGTAGAATAAGAATCGATAAAATTATACTAAATAAGAAGGTTCTCTAAAGCAACAGTTTCTGTTACATAAATGTCAAAGCCCAGTAATAAGCATCGTAGTCTCATTATTAGTCTTAACTGACTTTGATTAATGGAAACCTGTTATATAAACAGCTGGTTAAAGTGATTGAACCCTGTAGAGGAATAAGCGTCCATATGCCACAAGAAACAGGGTGAAACACCCATGGCAAAAACAAGCAAAACATGTTTTAAACCTGCAGCTCTTTAGTTTGTCTCCACTGTGACACTCTGACTCCTCGTTCTTATTCTACTTGCCTTGGGGTGACTAAGCCTAACGGGTTTTCATCTTCTATCCACTGCCTGTTAGTGCCTGCCCACGTGACTGACTTGCATGTTACCAACCAAGGGATGACCAGCAGCCTGTTCACGAACTGGACAAAGGCCTTGGGAGATGTAGAGGTCTACCAAGTCTTACTGATCCATGAGAATGTGGTCATCAAAAACGAGAGCGTCTCCAGTGAGACCAGCAGATACAGCTTCCACGCTCTGAAACCCGGCAGCCTCTACTCGGTCGTGGTGACCACAGTGAGCGGAGGGATTTCTTCCCGGCAGGTGGTGGCGGAAGGCCGAACAGGTAAGAAGTGCCGATAGGTGTCTGCAGCTTCCAGATACATCAGTACTTGGAGCCGCCTTCCATTTTAAACATCCTAAAATGAGATGTAATTCTCCAGTGGCTTATGCAGAGTCTTGCAATGGTGCCCAGGCTGACTCTGAACTTTCTGGCTCTTACCAGCCTCCTGCCTCAGCTTTTCCAATACCTGGGAAAATAGGAATATACCGCTGCTGTACTCCTGTAGAAGTCACATATATGTTTTGTAAGCAACATCATTGAATGCTTAGAGCTGAATGTCACCTAAATGGTGCCCCTGGCTTCATTGTTCTTGTCGGTTGAAACTGCGAGCTGAGAAGACGAATAAGTATCAGTATGGCTACTGTGTCAATGAAGCTCAGCACCAAAGAAAAAAGTGGAATTTTTCTACATCACACAGTGGAAGCCCGTAAAAGTAATATGTTATTTCATATAATATATGAAATTTATGTTCCAGTTTCTTAGAGAAAAATATACAAACCCAAGTGAAGCTTCGATAACTATGGTTAAACTCAGAATCAGGTCAACAAACTTGACCTCTTAATTTTACATGATTATTATAAGTTGGGTTCAGGCGTCTTTATCTATAAACCCGATGCTCAGATAGCAATTAAGAGTTGTGATGTCATGTATAAATCTCTTGCCAAAACCACCAGTGTCCCCTACTTTGCTGTCTTAACTTTCAGAGGAGCAGCTACGAAACTGAGCCCATGTCTCTTGGTCTTCGTAGAAGTTCCCCGACGCACGCCAGTGCTCTCTTGCTGTGGCCCTAGATGTAAGAAAGATAGCGGTGTCTTTCCTGAGACCCGATACCCTCTTCCTTCTCTTGTAAGAGTTACTGGCACCATGATTCAGTGTAGTGTGGTCAGAGTGGAGGGCTGAACATCTGAGAAGGCCCGTGTGTCCATCTTCCTGGGAGCTGCAGCCCGTATCGGTCAGGTTAGAGGGACCTGTGTCCTATCACACTACTGGGCAATGTGGCCGCTCCTGACCAGACAACTCTACTGACTGATTCTTCTCCAAGTACAAATCAAGATCCAGGCTCCTACTACCTGACAGTTTCCTTCCTCTGGATTCCAGCAACTCTTTCCACTCCTGCGGAGACTTGAGGTAGAGATCGGACATGGTCTGGAAGAGATTAGTAGGCCTGGAAGCAGAGGTAGCTTTTCTAGCCTCATTGCGCTGGACAGAACTGTTGCGTGGCTGTAGTTAGTGTCATCTGACTACAGGAGAAGCTGAGAAATATGGTCTAGATGCGCTTTAAGAGGAAAGGGAGTCAGTTGGTGAGCTGGTCATACTCTGGTCCCGGGTTCATTTCTATTTTAAACACCACAAAGGATTGGGGATGTTTCTCAGGGATAAAGCATTTGTTTCACAGACACAAAACCTTGAATTTAATCCCAATACCACCGAAAGAAAAAACTATCCCAATACTAATAGACATACCACAAAGGCTATCCTACCCGTTATAATGTACTAAAGTAGTATGGTCTCTGATATCACTTGAAGTCCGTGAATATTTGGAATAAATGGGACTTTATTTTATAAATCATTTCTATTTCTGTACTTTAAACATAACCAGAAATATCAGTATTTGGTTCATGTTATACAAAAGAAGCATTCACTAAGTTGATGAGAAAGTCTATGAAGAATAATTATAAAATTTTGAGAACAAAAGTTTTGAATAAATATGTGTGACATCCAACTGTTGTCCTGAGAGAGGAAAAATGCGCCACTATTGTAGATACCTAATGACTAAGGCTTTCAGAGACTCTCTAAAGTAGTACAGGTTTTACATAGCACACTATAAAATAATTCAGTGGCTAAGCCCATAATGATAATCATTAGCGTTTCTTCAAATATCTCATATATTTCTCAACATTCAAATAATTCTGGAAAGTCTTCTTCTAGCTCACACAAGCTTCCTCAGAGTTGAAGCCGGCGCACGAAAACCTTCCCAGCCTAGATAAAATGGTGAGAACTGAGGTTTGAAGTTTCAGATATTTGATCAGTTTAATCCGAAGCTGAGGAAATTCTAGAAAAGTACCCAATAATTTGTATATCTATTTCATCTTAAGTGAGTTTCACTTTTGGAAAAACTCCTGATGATTCTGTCTTTTCTAATAGCATATGCACAGCTCATCAGTTGTGGGTAAGATAGGCTTTGGGTTTAATTCATAAAAATCAGACCATATAGAGAGAGCATAAGGGCTCTCAGGTTTCACCGAGCCGAATCCTGTCCTTTGTGTGCCGTGCAGCAGCCCTGACAATTACGAGAAAACAGACCACTGAGGGTTAAATATCCCATGATGAGACAGCAGGACAGTCTGTGCTCTGTGAGAGTTCCGTCTGCCATCACCAAAGGCAGTACTGTGTACCAGACACTCACCTCCAATACCTAAGGAACTTCTTACTCACCACCCCACTTACTAATTTCTCAGTTTGAACTTGGAACTTAAGGCATCTGTGTCTGTTCCATGTTTATACACCTGGGAAATATAAATCTCTGGGTAAATGTTTGTGGCATCGACCTCAAGATGGCATTCCCAGTCCTGGCTACAGGTTTCTCTGCCCAGTCTCCCCACCGCCAGGCTTCCAGGATGTGCTTTGAGGCTTCCGGCCACTAGAGGGCAGAAAACGCTTTGCAAAGGGATGAGCAGCGCCTCCAGATGCGTTTCCTATTAAAAGGCCCAGGGGGGAAAAAAAAAAAAAAAAAAAAAAAAAAAAAAAAAAAACCTGGTCACATGAAAGTCAAAGGCGACCCAGAGTCTAAGTTCTTCAGAAAATTCGTGGAATTTTTCTCCTTTACTCTCAAGTATCTTTGTTTCTGGTTTTTGGGGTTTTTGTTTGTTTGTTTGCTTGGTTGGTTGGTTGGTTTTGGTTTTTTGTTGTTGATGGTGGTGGTGGGTTTTGGTTTTTGTTTTTTGGGTTTTTTTTTTTTTGATGAGTTAGATTCAACGCGATTTATTTGAACTTTTATAATCTGTGTTCCCTTTTCTACCAAAACCCTCCCGTTATAGTCCCATAAAATACCCCCTAAAACACTCCCTACACAGAAACCCCATAAAGTCCCAGAGGTGGCACACTTGGGTTATGAGGCATCCAAATGGCCTCCTAGTGGTGTTTTGTTTTGTTTTTCTTTAGCCTTCTGGTGAAAGATAGTTTGTCTTCCCAAAGCCACTAGAGATCCTAATACCTCCACCACTTCATGTGTGACCAACTAAGAACTCCCAGTCCACAGTTTTTTATTGAGCAAAATAGTCGATTCAAACTTGTAATTCTGTTTTCGTTGATGGTTCTCCCTCCTTGTATGAACTCACAGTCCCTTCCAGCGTGAGTGGAGTCACGGTCAACAATTCCGGCCGTAATGATTACCTCAGTGTTTCCTGGCTGCCAGCTCCTGGAGATGTGGATAACTACGTGGTAACCCTCTCCCACGATGGCAGGGTGGTTCAGTCCCTCATCATTGCCAAGTCTGTCAGCGAGTGTTCCTTCAGCTCCCTCACCCCAGGCCGCCTCTACAATGTGACCATAACCACCAGGAGTGGCAATTACGCCAGCCACTCCTTCAGCGAAGAACGGACAGGTAAGGATTATGACGGCACAGGCCTCTCAGAAACAGGTCAGCTGTGTGACTCTGAGCATCTCGGACCTGCAGTGGTCCTGGATAAAAGGTCGTTAAACATCACAAAATTGCTCTGTAGTCTTCCTATTTTAGCTGAAAAATATATACATGAGGAGACGTTACATTTTCAGGAACACTGCCCTAGTTTTCATAACTAGAATTTATATTATATCTAAACAGGATGACAATTAGTTACTTTTAGGGAGTGTTCTTTGGTTACTAGAACAGGGGTTCATATATACTAAATAATTAATCCTTACATAATTCTTTCTGAGATAGTCATTATTATTCCCATTTTACAGACGAGAAAACCAAGTGTCAAGGTTAAGTAATTTTTTTGCCCAACTGTTATTGTTGTTGAGTTGCCAGGAAGTTTTAGAACTTGGGCTTAAACATAGGTCTGATTTGCCCCAGAACCTACCAAGCTCTTGACTCCATAGTCTTAGCTGAAATACATGACGGTCAAGACTACTGTGCCTCCTCTGCACACAAGGTAAAAATGGTACCCTTTGTAGTTCCTAGACTAGGCAGCAAAATTCTTAGCAGATGAATGCCAGGTCTTTAATATGCTGGAAGGAACGAAATATAGACAGCCACCATTTTTCCGGATGTATTCACACTTTCTGGGGCTTACATCTGAATTCTGCTTAAGGTTGACATCAATATTTTGTCAAGTCTTCTCCACAAGACTCTGAAACTGTTCTTTTCCAATGATCATCTGGGATGGAGACATCACCCTCTTAGAGAGCCTAGATGCTGGGATGCTGGAGCTGAGTAGGAACTTGCTACCTTCCAGGTAGATGAATAATCAGAGTCAAGGGTTTCCACCAGATTACCCGTAGGGAAACTCTAGAAACACGGTAACCCATGAAGTCATGAGGAGTAAGAACGGGTTGGCAATTTCTTTTTATGCTTGCTTTCAGTATCTTTTAATTATGTGTGCCTTTGCGTGGCTATATGCATGTGAGCGCAGGTGCTCACTGAAATCTAGAAGAGGGTGTCCTATCCCCTAGAGCTGGAGTTTGGGGTGATTCTGAGCCAGCTGCTGTGGGTACTGGGGACCAAGCTCAGGTCCTCTGTGAGAACACTAAGCACTCTTGACCTCTTAGCCATCGCTGTAGCCCCTGGGTCTTTGAGGAGGAAGTACCTGGCTTTCTAGTTCACAGGCCTTGTGCCTCCTGACCCCAACTAAGAGCCACCTGTTCGCCTTGTTACAGAACTAGCATCGAAGTGGTCCTTCTGCCTTCTCATTTGGAGACCATGAAAATCCCAGAAACAAAGTGTGGCTTTTCCAAGGTCACGTGACTGAACTGTGGCGAAGTTCAGCCATGACATCCGACCAAATTTGGAAGCACCAATCAGGAACAGAGACTTTTCTCTACCATCAAATAATCTAAAGCATAATTATACTGATAATTACAATTGTGACTTAGGCCGGGTGATGGTGGCGCATGCCTTTAATCCCAGCACTCGGGAGGCAGAGGCAGGCGGATCTCTGTGAGTTCGAGACCAGCCTGGTCTACAGAGCTAGTTCCAGGACAGGTTCCAAAGCCACAGAGAAACCCTGTCTCGAAAAAAAAAAAAAAATTGTGACTTAGACCTGAAAAGCCGATTATCACTCCCGGAGTAATCTTACATCAGAGCAACATTATCCATCAACTCAGGGCCTAAAACTGACTGGGAATGAAGGCTATTGTAGCCTAACTACCAATCTGTGACTTCCGGTTCACCCACCTCATTGGCATTCTCTCTGCAAATGACTCTAGCATTGCAAGGCCGCTGCTAAGATCTTCCCAAATGTGAGAAACACACTATTTTCTCCTCAGCGCAGCCTCTTTACTCTCTCCACAGCGGGAACTTGATCTGGTGTGTGACTGACAGAGGCCAATGACTCTAACAGGAGACTCCTAGCTGAGTTGCTGTCAGACGGGTTTGGGCTGACTGTCTGAATGTTCTTTAACTTTCCCAAAGCTCTTCTCCATTTGGGCAAACAAACCAATGTTTCTAATCCCACGTCATGTCCTCTTGCCAGGCACTGAAGCAGTCCTCACAAACGGCTTCCAGTTCCACCTGGAGAGCCCTTTATTGACTTAGAACTACGCTCAGCTACTTCTTCTTCCTGTAGTAATTGCTTTGCCTTCAGTAAATTGCCGAGCTCACCGGCCGTCCTTAGTCCGTGCATATAGTGTCATTTCAGAATGTCTCCTCCCTCAGTGGCTGAATGCTAACAGAACTGTAATTGGTTTCAGGTGAAGCCCTGTCATTGTTCCAGACCTTTGGTGTGCTATACATTCTAAAATAAAATTGATCAGTAAATATAATCCAACAGAAGATATGAATACAACCCGTATAAAAGCATCATGAAGAAATAGAGTATAAAATGCCAAAATGATGGAATTTCTGGCTCTTCTGTGATTTGGGAGAAAGTAAAAGAAAAGGACATGAGTTTGGCATATGCCAGAGCAGACTTCCTATGACGTAAACCAAACTCCCACAGTCCTAGAGGTGTTCAAAAGAGCTAAACAAAGACAGCTAACTGGAAGGGAGGCTCAGTGCTTTGGGTCAAGCATGGGCCCCTTGTCCATGCCCCTTCCTGTGAATATCCAGGCCTGGTTCCAGTCAAATAGAAACAGATATGGAGCTAGAAGATGGCTCAGTCAGCAAAATGACTGCCACGCAAGCATGGGGACCTAAGTGTGTGGTCTCCAGCACCCACATTAAAGCCCAGCGTGGTGCTGTGGCAAGGAAGGTAGCTTCTTCATCCCAGCCACCTGGCTAACTTAGCCCCAAAATAACCACACAGAAACTGTATTAATTAAAGCACTGCTTGGCCCATTAGCTCTAGCTTCTTATTGGCTAAGTCTTACATCTTAGTTTAACCCATTTCTGTTAATCTGTGTATCGCCACGTGGCAGTGGCTTACCGGGAAAGAATCGGCATGTGTGTCTCTGGCGGCTCCATGGCGGCTCTCTCCTTGACTCTGCTTTTTTCCTCTCAGAATCCAGTTCTGTCTTCCCTGCCTACCTAAGTTCTGCCCTATCAACTAGGCCAAGGCAGTTTCTTTATTCATTAACCAATGAAAGCAACACACAAACAGAACACCATGGTGCCACACATCTGTGGTGGTAGAACGTTGGACCTGGCCTAGGAAGACAGAGATAGGCAGATAGGAGCCAATTGGTTGGCCTACCCAGTCAGACTGACAAGTTCTAGGTTCAGTGAGTGACCCTTTCTCAAAAAGTAAGATGGAAAACAAGGAAGATGTCAATGTCTGGCCTCTACATTTATTTGAGCACACACACGTACATGCAATACACCATGTAGATACACCCCACACATAGGCAAGAGAGAGAAAACTTATTATTTATTTTTGAATCAAAATTCAGTCCTAAATTGAAAGCCAGACCATCCTTTAATATCAGAATTGCTTTATTTTGCAGTGTTCCTAGTAAAAGGCAATTTCCTATTCATGAAGAAGGAAAACATGGGCCCATGGAATCATTTGTTTATATATCTATTGGAAAGAGGCTCAGGTTTGCAAAATAGCATTAGTCATAATTCTTGCTTCAAAAAAAGCACACATCAGTTGACACTTTGATTTTTCTAGGCATCTAGCTAGTGATTTTTATGAATTTAAAATGGCATGAGAAACTGCTGCCTAAAATAAAACTTAGCTAGGATTTTGACAGTAATCTGTGTCCAATCACATGGTTCAGGCCTGACTAATCCATCCCCCGATAGCCAATGTCATCGTGCTCACCTCTTCCTTGCATAGCTTTACTTATGTACGGTCCTAGCTTAATACGTCTCTCATTTCTCAGCTGTTTTGACATAAAAAGGCATTTGATGTATGTAAGAAGTACGTCATCTTTCAGGGACTTGAATTTTTGAAGTTATCACTATGTTGCTTAGATTTGCTCACAGTTCATATTTTTATAATAAAAGCAAGATACTCAAATGTCTGTTTCAAGTGAATAAGAAATTAATTATGAGAACTGTGTGATAGTTCACTGTGTGCACACAACAGTTCCTTGTGTGACCTCTGTGGAAGGACGTGAAAGACGTCTTCTCCCATAGCTGGCTGGGTCAGGTTTTCGGTTTTGCTGAAGGAATACAGAATTGGGGTCTAGGTTTGATTTCTTTCATCACTAGTGACTCAGAGCATCTCTTTATATGTGTACTCATATGCGTTTCCTCTTTTTCTATTTCTCTTTTGAGTTTTTTAATACTTTTCTTGTAAACGTGAGTTACCAATATATGCTGGGGTCATCAATATGGGTTCTATCCTTCATATTAGACACTAGTTATCATTTTGATGTTCCACCTTATAAGAGACATTCTGTTTGTCATTTATTAGATTAGAATGCATTCGTCAGGTTTTGCTAAAAGGTCACTTTAAGTAACACAACTATATTTCCCTTTTGTGATGTATAGGTCTGCATCAGGATAAAAACTAGCTTCTTTGTTTTATTGTCTCAGGGTGTTATCTGTGATCAACTGCTCTCCCAGAACCACTAAAGCTTTCATTGTTCTCTTTTCCAGTACCTGACAAGGTCCAGGGAATCAGCGTTAGCAACTCTGCCAGGAGTGACTACTTAAAGGTGTCCTGGGTACATGCCACTGGAGACTTCGATCACTATGAAGTCACCATCAAAAACAAAAACAGCTTCACTCAAACCAAAAGCATTCCCAAGTCGGAAAACGAGTGTGTATTTGTTCAACTCGTCCCCGGACGCCTGTACAGTGTCACCGTCAGTACCAAAAGTGGACAATACGAAGCTAGTGAACAAGGGAATGGGAGAACGAGTAAGTGGAGGGGGTACCAGACGTGTGGGTGACTAGACTAGGAGGTCACTGAATAAGTTCATGGAAACCCTGAGTTCTCTCTACTTCCTGACCACTCAGCTATAGTCCCGATAGCTCTAACCTCGGGCTCACATCACTCAGCCAAGCAATGAACTATCGTTACATCACTCAGCCCACCAATGAACTACCATTACATCACTCAGTCCACCAATGGCCTACCGTTACATCACTCAGCCAGGCAATGGCCTACCGTTACAGAATATTGGTAGATCAAAAGCAAGCACAGTGAGGGAGGGAGAAAAATGTGTCTCATTTTTCTTTGCTGTCTCCTTGCATTAAGTCATAAAATTATAGACATCTTGTTTTATCTTCTGATTGAGATCATAACTCATTTTATAATTATATTCTACCAACATGTAGCATATGAGATTTATGTCGGGGGGGGAATCACAACCTAAGTAGTTGCTTTCAATTTTTCTTGTTTAATTACGCATGAAGTAACTCAAGGTTTTTCAGGGGTGAGAGATGTTTGGCAGATCCTTGAGCGTGAGTCATAGATTGTGTAGGTAAACTTGATCAGCCGCGTTCCTGAAATATCTTCCCGTTTTCCTCCCCAGTCCCAGAGCCTGTGAAGAACCTCACACTCCGCAACAGGAGCACCGAGGACCTCCATGTGACTTGGTCACTGGCCGATGGGGACGTTGACCAGTATGAGGTCCAGCTGCTCTTCAATGACATGAAGGTCTTTCCTCCTATTCACCTTGTGAACACCGCAACTGAGTATCAGTTCACTGCACTCACACCAGGGCGCCATTACAAAATCCTTGTCCTGACCGTCAGTGGCGACGTTCAGCAGTCGGCCTTCATTGAGGGCCTCACGGGTAATTGGAAGTACTGTTCTTCAGCCTGAGTGGACGCAGTGATGTATGTAAGGGGTTAGATAATGCAGGTATTTAGGCTAAGACATGGAGACATGAGGGATTGTAAGAAGCATAAAATTGTCCTGATAATGACAATGACATTGTAAAGGCAGAATTAACAAAAGTGCAGTATGGTGAAGAGGTGACAAGGACCCTTTTAGAGACATAAACACCTAAAGGGCAACCTAGTTGGGTCTTCCGGAATGCACAGATTATATTATATATTTAATAAATAGCTCTGCTGCTGGGGTGTCCGTTCTTTGGAATTCTGTTAGGCACTACCACACTTATTTAATAATATAAGTTGACAGCTTATTGGGGGTCAGTACCACAGCAAAATATATTCTGCCCAGACTTCATAAGCCAATGACTCGTTACTATTATCACCATTGATAGGTTTTCCTTATGAAGAAAGTTACAGAGGATAAAAACTTTGCCTATTGTCACATCGCTAGTAAAGAAGAAAACCAAAGAAAAAGATAGAGACAATCAACTACCCCTCAATATATGGCTAGTGTTTTTACTTCTCTCATTGGCCTGATCTCTGTCTGAACTTTCTCCCCTTAACTTCCGTTCTGGTAGAAGAGTCGGGGGAAGAGGGGAGGAAAGCAAATTTGTATTTCTTTCTCCACATGCATTCTTTCAGTAAATGATAAATGATTTAAAAAACCTGGCCTGGGGAGGTGCTAGGGAGAGAGCTCAAGGCTTCGCGCAATAGGCAAGTACAGTAGCCGCGAGCCACATCCCCAGTCCAGATTGGAAACTTTAGGTGAATATCCCCATGGTTCATTCATTTCTTAAGTGATGGTTTTTAAATTTATTTTCTTTTTCAGTTCCCAGTACTGTCAAAAATATTCACATTTCTGCCAACGGAGCCACGGATCGATTGATGGTAACCTGGACCCCTGGTGGTGGGGATGTTGACTCCTATGTGGCGTCAGCGTTCAGGCAGAACGAGAAGATTCAGTCTCAGAGCATCCCGAAGCACATCTCAGAGCACACTTTCCACAGCCTGGAGCCCGGGGCCAAGTACAGGATCGCCGTCGCTTCTGTTAGTGGGTCCCTGAGCAACCAGATTGATGCGCATGGGCAGACAGGTGAGCTCTAGCTGGTGAAGGCCCCTATGGGAGAGGGCTCTCTGGTTCTCAGTAGTGGACCAGTGAATGAATAGACTTAGCAAAGTGGTGAAAGTCTAATTTAAAACTAAGTGTGTACATTTTCTGACAGTTTTATGAGTATTTCTCGTCTTTATATTTTTTGTTTTAATAGAGTTTTTAACTAAATGTGATTAAGGGAAATGTACACTTGCTAAAAATTTGTTTCAGATTTTATTTATACACAGAAGTCTTCAGAACTATGCAGTTTTTAAAATTTGATTTTTTTCCAAATTATTTTTAAGGAACGATAGTGTAGTTTTGTGCACTTTGGTTTTACAAATTTTTCCTCGATTGAATATTTTAGCCTAAATGGTGGAGCCTGAGTTTTTCTAGCTTCTCTTGTTTCTTTGCAGTTCCCGCGCCTGTCCAGGGAGTCGTTGCAGACAATGCCTACAGCAGTAACTCCTTAACGGTAAGCTGGCAGAAAGCTGCTGGCGTGGCAGAAAGATATGATATCCTGCTTCTCAATGAGAACGGGCTTCTCCTGAGCAACACGTCAGAGCCGGCTACCGCCAAGCAGCACAAACTTGAAGACCTAACGCCAGGCAAGAAATACAGGCTGCACATCCTAACTGTCAGCGGAGGCCTCTTTAGCAAGGAAGCCCAGGCTGAAGGCCGAACAGGTAATTAACACAATATCATGTCTTGGACCAGCTATCTCCTTGTCTACCATAGTGTAGACGCTGTAAGGTGAGAGACAGGTGATGCTGGAAAAAGACGGAAAGCTCTTGACACTGTAGTCGCACCCATTCTGACATCACACTTCTGCACCAGCCAGTCAGTGCCCATAACCTCAGTGCACCACGCTCCCATTCTGATGTGTCGTTAAAAACTGTGCTATTGGTTTACCGTTGCTGAAGCTGACTCTGCTATCTACTCGGTTGTTTGGAGCAGTGCAAATGTATTAGCATATAGTCCTCAAAAAGTCGGAAGCTTGGATTAAAGTAAGATGTCAGGTGATGACAACACACTTGCTCGGTTCCGGTTTCTCTCCCCTTCTGCTCCCCGCCCCTCAACTTTTTGAGGACTTTCCTTCCAGGACTTCAAGTGGGCACCACAGAGCAGTTACCATGGTTCCCTGCCACTGTCTTGTCTCTCAGCCAGCTCCATGGGGACCCAGTGCTGAAGTTTTCTGCGTCTGTGTTTCTCTGCTGCTTCCTCATCTGTGGTCAGTCGCTTGGGAGCCCCTCCAACCAGCCAGAAAGAAATAAAATCAGCTCTTCTCAAACAGGTCCAAAAATCAGAAGCAGAGAGAATTCTTCCAAAAGCATTTTACAAGGGCAGCGCTATGCTGATACCAAACCCAGCTAAGGAGAAAACAAAAAAACAAAAAAAAAAAAAAAAAAAAAAGAAGATTGTAGACTAATATCTCTAATGAACACAGCAGAGCTGTAGCAAGTCTCGTCCAACAAGAACCAACAAACCATTCATCATAATCAGAGGGTTTGCCTTGTGGATGCTAGGACCGTTCCATATGCAAATCTGCATATAAGATCTCCACAATACAGAAAAGGCATCCAATGTCATCCAACCTGTGTTCATGATTTTTAAAAAAGTGGGCAAATTGGATCTAGGAGCATAATGAAAACCATATATAAGGAACACTTGGCGAACAGCACACTGAATGAGAAGAAAGCTGAACTTTCCCCTAAGATCTAGAACCGAGGTTCTCACCCTTCCTGATGCCGCAACACTTTAATAAAGTTCCTCATATTATGATGACCCCCTAGCCATACAATAATTTTTGTTGCTACTTCATAACTGTAATTTTGCTACTGTTAAGAATTGTTATATAAATGTCTGTGTTTTCTGATGGTCTTAGGTGACCCCTGTGAAAGGGTCATTCAGCCCTCAAAAGGGGTCGAGATCAACAACAAGACAGATATCTAGTCCCACAACCTCATACAACATAGTACCAGAAGTCTTACTCAGACCTAGTTATCAAGAGAAAGAAAGGAAAGGCGAAACCACACAAGCAGGATGAAAGTTGTTAAATTATCACTATTTGTGGATATATGATTTTACCTATTAACAAAGGCCTGCAGAGTCCACAGAAGACAGAACTGATAAACCATTCAGTAAAATTGCAGGATACAAAGTCATCATACAAAAACAAAAATGAAAATGTTTTAGTGTATCATAGCAAAACTCCTAGGAAGGAAATAAAGAACAGAATGCTATTTATAAGTTACAAAGAAAACAAAGTACTTAGAATTTGCCTAAGAGAGTGAACGGCCTCTACAATCAATGACAAATCTCTGGTAAAAGAAATGGAAAAGGAAACAGGAACACAGAATTGGAAAGAGCTCCCACACTAGTGGAGTATAAGGAAGAACATGACCGAAATATCCACCACCTAACGTGACTTACAGCTTCAGTGCAGCGCCCATCAAAATACCAATGATATGCATGTCTCATAGAACTAGGAAAACATTCTAAAATTAATACAGAACCACAACAGACCGGAAACTAGCTAAAAAGAATTCTTGAGTGGAAAGAGCAAAGCTAAAAATATAATACTATCTGATTTTAAAATACACTATAAAGCTAACGTGAGTATATCCTGTTGTCCTGTGTCGCGGAGACCCTGCTGCAAGACCAGCCCCTCACTCTCTCTAGCAGTTCTTAGATGGGGTATATGTTTGGGTAGGCCAACTCAAAGCTTGTCTGGAGCACAAACCTATCAAAATCAGAAACAGAAATATCATCTGGGAAGGGCTGTCGACAAGGCCTCTCAGGGAAGCCCATACTGGGAGGCTGCTGTTTGCGTCTGTTGAAAGTCGGCATCTTAACTCAGAGCTGATGTGTTTGGAGTTGAATGTGTCCAACAAGGCGTTGATCCCGGACTGGGTCAGGGACATGCCAAATGCCGACTCATTCTTGTCCCTTGGCTTTTGCAGTCCCAGCAGCTGTCACGAATCTGAAGATCACGGAGAACTCCACTAGACACCTGTCCTTCAGCTGGACGGCCTCGGAGGGTGAGCTCAGCTGGTACAACATCTTCCTGTACAACCCAGACAAAACTCTTCAGGAAAGAGCTCAGGTTGACCCGCTGGTCCAGAGCTTCTCTTTCCAGAACTTGTTGCAAGGCCGAATGTACAAACTGGTGATTGTTACTCACAGTGGGGAGCTCTCCAATGAGTCCTTCATATTTGGCAGAACAGGTAAGACCCAAGCAGTAATAGCTTGGGAGGGAGGTGTCACGGTATCTCATGGTATCCACTGGCTCAGCCTTGATTTGTTCTTCTGTCCCTATTCAGTCCAAAGTGGAACTTTATATGAATATATGACCTTGAAACTTTGACCCAAACTTAGACTAGGCATGAGTTGTGTCTACTTAGTCTACTGGCTTCTGTTGCTTTGCCTCTGTTTACTTGTCGCATGGAGTTTGTGAAAAATGAACCAACTTCCTCTACTTGCCAGGAAACCATTGAGAAGAGGGTTGTAATTCCTCCTGATTCTAGTCAAGCTATGCCCTGCAACTCTCTGCAAGGAATATATGGAAGGCAGAGTAGGTCACAGAAGGTCAGGTACAAATCACACACACACACACACACACACAGAGTGACCACAGTGTGTTGGAAATATAGCCCTAGCTAAAAATGAACAAGACAAGGAAAATGGGAGATAAAAATCTCTCTGGGCTAGAAATAAGTTAAATCTCATCCAACTTCAGCGTCTTTCTAATTTGACACCTCTTCTTCAGGGCTTTGAGGTGCCAGGCACATGACCAACTCCTAGAATATGGCAATGATCAAGAAAGATTGGCTTTTGGCCTTAGATAGCCCCATGTTAGAGGAGAAAAGAAGGTTGGGACAGCAGCTTTTAAAGGGAGATGACCTTGAAAAATTCCATGCAATGAGCATGTGCAGACCATGGCTTAGTAGGACAGGACACTACTTGAAACAGGGACTTCAGCTGAGATCTGAAGGTGAGAGAAATTTGAAGGTGGTCCCCTAAGGACATTCATTGGAAATGTCCTCTTTGTCCACCAAAAGGACCAAAAGAGAGCTGTGATGAGCTCAGACCACAAATGGCATTGCCTAGACGTTAGCATTGTTATCAGTATCCTTGGTCAGAGGGACCTGGACCATTAATACACAGATAACGGAAGATGCACATATGCATATGCATAGTCGTGCCTGACTCAACCCCAGCACTCTGGAGGCTGCGGAGGGAGCATTGTGGGTGTGAGCATTTTAGCTACATAATAAACTTCCAGATTAGAGGGGGGAAAGGGACTCTCAATGAATCATCTTTATCCAAAGAATTAAAAGAAAAATCTATGGAGTAGGTAGCATTGAAACTTATTTACATATTTGTAGAAAAGACTCTGACCACTTCTTTTCCTAAGTTGAGGTTGTGCCCATACAGATTTTGACAAGGAATAAAATGACAGAACTGAGAACCTGAAGGCAAATGGAACAGTAAAGAAACACAGAGGGTGGTTATGGGATGGTAGCTGCTGGAGAGGTGGGTCAGACTAGGAGAAACTGACACCATTTTTCTGGGTCATGTAGAAGGTGACTGGCACATTGCTGCCTGATATTAATCAGGTCCTCAATATTTCCTTGGGCCTGTTTATTGAGGTGCACGTAGCCAGCATGAAGAGTTGCCAACTGCTTTGATTTGTTTCAACTGTACCCATAGCTACTCCACATGAGCCTTGCTATGAGCAGGCTGACCCATCGGCAAGAGCTGAGTCCACAGTGCAAGTGGACTCAACCATGTGGCCGGCACAGCCCAGATTCTCACCTGCATATCAGCACGGTTTCACACCACGGTCTCGTTCTCAGGGTGATTTTTTTTCTCCTTTCAGTCCCAGCTGCCGTGAACCATCTCAAAGCATCCAATCGGAACATGACAGATAGCCTTTGGTTCAGCTGGAGTCCAGCCTCTGGGGACTTTGACTTCTATGAGCTGATTCTCTATAATCCCAATGGCACAAAGAAAGAGAATTGGAAAGACAAGGGCCTGACAGAGTGGCGCTTTCAGGGCCTCGTGCCTGGAAGGAAATACACCCTGTATGTGGTGACCCACAGTGGGGACCTCAGCAATAAAGTCACAGGGGAGGGCAGAACAGGTAAGAAGCCCAGTCGAGTACTGGTGAGGAGTGACTTCTAGAGATATATTTCAATAATGATTTTAATGATAAGATGGCTGGGGCGGGGGGGGGGGGGAGAGCAAGTACTTGCTGCTCAAGGAAGAGGAGTAAGTTTAAACCCGAGAACCCAAGTACAGTAGAGCTTAAGGAAGCATATCTGTAATACTGTGTCCTCCTAGAGGCAAGGTGGGGGTGGGGACATGGGAAGCTTGTGAGCCAGACACCCTGGCATACACGGGGCAGACAACAAAGACATGCTGCAGGAGCCAAGTACAAAGACTAACACTCAATGTTGACCATCACACATGAGCTATGGGATGTATGCATGCTCTCTCTCTCTCTCTCTCTCTCTCTCTCTCTCTCTCTCTCTCTCACACACACACACACACACACACACACACACACATACATTCTTTGTCTCTCTCCCTCACAGGCATACATGTATGTCTGTACATAATGAACACACGCACAATGATAAAATAAAACTCATCCATCTCTGCTTTGTGTAACAAGTACTAGGCTCTTGGTTGTGCACTGTCACGCACCTGCATGAAGCAAGGTAGGATCACTGAGCAGCTCAGCCTCAGCTTTCATATCTGAAAAACGAGGATAATGACAGAGATCACCACTGTGTCACTACGGGCTAGTCTCTCCTTCATGCTGCTGTGCCTTGGGCATACACAGATAATACCTGTGTCCCACCTTGGAGTCTGTCTTAGTTAGGGTTTCTATTGCTGTGAAGAGAGACCACAACCATGGCAACACTTATAAAAAATATATTTAATTGGGGTAGCTTGCTTACAGTTCAGAAGTTCAGCCCATTATTGTCATGGTGTAACATGCAGCATGCAGGCAGACACGGTGATGGAGAAGTAGCTAAGAGTTGTAGATCTTGCAGGCAACAGGAAGTGGTCTCAGTGTAACACCAAGGGAAGCTTGAGCAAAAGAGACCTCAAAACACCCCCCCACACACACAGTGACATACTTTCTCCAGCAAGGCCACACCTACTCCAACAAAGCCACACCTCCTAATAGTGCCACTCCCTTTGGGGGCCATTTTCTTGCAAACCACCACATAATCAGTCTACAAGATTATCTAAAATAGGACACAGTTGTCTCTGAATCCTAGCCCTTTGCTTTCAAATCTGATGGAATACTTTCCCACACACATAACCCATTTGGGATACATTCACGTTCTGTGACATCCTGGTAAGGAAACTATGGTTATAAATATTTAAAGAAAAGACATATGTAATGCTATATGTATAGTGCCTTATACAAGGTAGCTACTATAAAAGAAAGTTTCTGCATCTATTATTATCATGTTTTCTCTTCATACGTTAAAGTAAATGTGATGTCACTCAGTGCTCTGAATCTATATGCTACGTCATAAATTTGATTATGTGATTTTTTTTCATTTTATTTTATGTATAGCCCCAAGTCCCCCCAGTCTTTTGTCATTTGCTGATGTTACAAACACTTCCTTGGCCATCACCTGGAAGGGGCCCCCAGACTGGACAGACTACAATGACTTTGAGCTGCAGTGGCTCCCCAGAGATGCACTCACTCTCCTCAACCCCTACCGCAACAGGAAATCAGAAGGACGCATTGTGTATGGGCTTCACCCAGGGAGGTTCTATCAATTCAGTGTCAAGACGGTCAGTGGGGATTCCTGGAAAACATACAGCAAACCAGTTTCTGGATCTGTGAGGACAAGTATGACTTGTTTTGCTTCTCTTGGCATTCAGATGGGATGAGAGGATCATCTTACTCCAGAGGGGTTTGGGCTGAATCCATAGTCTCGTTTGAGATGGTTGGACTTGGATTCAGAGAGTGAGCATGCATATTATCTCCTGTTTGGTAGAAAATAGAATGATAGAGTCCTTCTAGGTTTCTGTAGGCAAGACTGGAAGAAGGCGACGGAAGTCAGTACATGAGGATCATAACTCCCTACAGTTACTTTCCAGCCTCCTCTTTAGCAGAGGTCACTTTTATTGAGTAAGGACTCTGCCAGCCAATACGCTAGGTGGCTGTACATGTCTCCACCATGAAAGCATTATAATAACTCTATGAAGTAGAAATTCTTATTTTCCTCATGGACAGCTGGGCGATAGTGGTGGAAAAGTCACTTGTCCAAAAGTGTTGATAAGTAGACTTTGCATTCAGGCTGGGAGCTTCCCTTTTAACCCCTAAACTACCCTGCCCCACCTTCTGTTCCACCAGTTTTGGTGTGCTCACATGCATTTGTTTTCTCAAAACATATCAACGATTTTCTAAAGTTCCATTCCTTTTCTTGGGGTTTTTATTGTTGTATTGTTTTCGTTCGGGTTTGCAGTATGCAAGAGAGAACCCTTGGCCTTACTTGGGCCAGGCAAGTGCTACATCCCTACTGGCATTTCTAGCTATTTCTTTTGCCTTTGTATTTATTTGTCTATTTTTTTTGTGTGTGTGCTCTCATGAGTATGCACGTGTGTGCATGCCACAGCACACATGGATGTGAAGGTCAGAGGATAACTTGTGAGAGTCAGTTGTCTTCTTATAACATGGAGGTTCCAGGGACTGAACACAGGCCACCAGGTTTTGCAGCAAGTACCTTTACCTGCTGAGCCATTTTACCGGCCCCATTTTGACTTTAAACTTTTTCTGTTCGTTCATTAGTTCATTTGTTTTGTTGTTTTTCAATACAGGGATTTTCTGCGTAGCCCTGGCTCTCTTGGAACTCACTCTGTAGACTAGGCTAGCCTCAAACTCAGAAATTCACCTTCCTCTGTTTCCCGATTGTGGGAATTAAAGGCATATGACACCATCGCATGGCTTAAACATTTTTTCCAAAGTGCAATCCAGTAGCCAGAAATTTTCCTTGATCCTTAAAAATATTTTCCCCCAAAAGCAATTCAATAAATTATGGGGACTGTTTGTGTACATCTCAGAGACAGTTCCCTCCAAAGGTGCTCGAGGAAGTGAGACTCCCACACTCCTGAGTTGTGTCTTTCCCCCTTTGCTCCTCCAGAGCCAGACAAGATACAAAACCTGCATTGTCGTCCCCAGAACTCGACAGCCATCGCCTGTTCTTGGGTACCACCTGACTCCGACTTCGATGGTTATAACGTTGAGTGCCGGAAGATGGATACCCAAGAGATTGAGTTTTCCAGGAAACTGGAGAAAGAAAAATCTCTGCTCAACATCATGATGTTAGTGCCTCATAAGAGGTACTTAGTGTCCATCAAGGTGCACTCCGCCGGTGTGACCAGTGAGGTGGTAGAAGACAGCACCATCACTATGATAGACCGTAAGTATCCCCCAAAGCTCTGCGTGGGCCCTCCTGTCACCCAGGGTAGAGGGTTATGCCCCTCTCTTGGTCATTTCCATCCCTTTCATTCTACTGCACGCTGTCCCCGTGTGCACAGCCTTAGAGAAGAGAAGCAAATGGCTCCAGGAAAACAGACCTTTCTCTGAGTAAAGTTCTCCACTAGCAAACAAGTCAACATTAAACCGCCCGAATGAGTTGGAACTGAAGTGCATCGCCTTGCCTGGTCTAGTTAGTCTATAACTAGTGGGGCTTTTAAACGATTTGGTGCTACCACCAGAGGAAATCCTGCCGAGGAGCCGCCTCTTCCATTATGCTTAACGTGATACCGCTAATTGTTTTCTCTGCCTGCTTCTGCTCAGCAGAGGAGAAGGATTTCCTCGTGGGGTGGCTATAATCGCACACTCTCTAGTGCACAAAGGCTGGGGTAACTGCAGACCTTCACCCCCCTGACCTGTTCAGAGGGAGAAAGCAGCCTCGTGACCCTGCTTGGCTCCTTCCCCACCTCTTTTTCCAGGCCCTCCTCCGCCACCCCCGCATATTCGTGTGAATGAGAAGGAGGTGCTGATCAGCAAATCCTCCATCAACTTCACTGTCAACTGCAGCTGGTTCAGCGACACCAACGGAGCCGTGAAGTACTTCGCAGTGGTGGTGAGAGAGGCTGACGGTAAGTCGTGATGAGTTAATGAACCGAAGACACAGAATTGCCTCCTTAGAGGTCACGTGAGGGCTCCTTCAATGACAAAGTTCAGAGAGTGTAGAGAATTAAACTTTAATACTCATTTTTCTCTCTCTGCTGGATCCAGGGAGATACAAGTAGAGCTGATTTGGCAACAAATCCTGTTATCTTTAGGCATACTTATTAAATGAGAAGAAAATAATAAAAATAACAATAACAATAAACATTGACTTGAAGAGAGTTGCCCACACTGACAAGCTCAGCACTCAAGAAGCTGAGACAGGAGGACTACTATGAGTTCAAGAGCATCCTATACTATGTAGCAAGACCTAGCTCAAAAAAAAAATATAAAGATCATTTTCAGAGCCATTATTATTTCCCAAGAACTGTTGGAAACACATGAACATCCCCTGGGCTACCTATCAATCTTGTTGACTCCATTTTTTTTTTAATTCTGCCATTATGTAGCAGTATATCTCAACTCTTTATCTCTCTCTGTCTCAAATGCCTCTGACAGCCACCTACTCCCAAATTGTGCATCAACTCACAGAAATGCCCAAAAGCTTGCAAGAGAAAAAAGATGCTCATTTGAATTATCACCTCCTTTACTGAATTTTGTTTGCTTGATCTTACTGGTGCCTGTTTCCAGTGACAGGATCTTTTTTTTTTTTCCTTTTTTTTTTAATGTAGCCCAGTCTGGTCTTTCCTTTGCTTTGTAGTCCAAGTTAACCTTAGACTCATGAGTCTCCTGCTTCAGTTTCCCCACTTTTAACAGTATTTCATTATCTAGTTTTGTAGGACATGCAGGGACTTCCCGGTTTCCACAGGTGAGACAAACACTATACAGTAGCTGTCACACCACTATACACAATTGAGTTGTCACCTTCAGAGTTCACTGTGACACACTCTGTCACATTGCCTGTGGGGGTGCTGTATTGGGGGAGGGGTGCGCGTGTCCAAGTATTCATTTGCTGTTCAGGGCCTAAGGATCAACTCTTTCAAATAGATCCCAGTGTATACAGTGACTTTAGTCTATTTCACTTCTTTTAGTTTTCTCAAAATTATTTAAGGTGCTCTCCATGAATTTTCTTAATCATCTCTGACAACTTCTGAGCCAAGTGTGGGTAAATAGGCGTTATAAACAGCACAGACACCAGAACGATTTCTAGACTAAATGGTATTTTCGTTTCACTCGGTATTTGACATTCTGTATGGTTTTGCATTCTATTTAGTTGTATGAAATTGGTTATGCATAATTAATTAGATAATTTCAAGGGTCACTGGTTCATCCCCAGTTTCCTCACACCCTGTAGTTGGAGACAAACGTGTGAGCCGCAAATAGTCTTTAATTAGACAGCCATGAAGATAACGTGTTTCCACATCACGTGCATCTAGGGCAGTGACCCAAAACTCAAAACCATCAGGGAAGTCAGCCTTCGGCTCCACAGACAGGTAGGTTTCCAATACTGGTGTCCACAGACTTGCACAATGGTTCCTTTGTACCCAAAGAGAACAATCCATGCATATATAGACTCATTCTAGAGGCAATATTTTTTTCATTTCAAATATTGCCATCAAAATAATATCTCCATTTCAGAAAATGTAAATTAATGACAAAACAAGAAGCAAGAAGTCATCTGTAGAGTGGGGCTTAAGAACACTGGGGGCAGGGATTATCCTTGCTAAGGGGCTTGGCAGAAGGGATGTATAAAAACAGAAACCAATGGAGCTGTTAGAAAGTTAGCTTCAGGGTTTCAGATAGGCTTTTGGGAAGAGGAAGAGAGAACTAAAAAACCTCTGTCTGGAGCCTTTCTAGAATGTGTCCTGAGAATATAATACCAAAAGGACCTCAGTTCTTGGAATTAATCTCTCCTGGTCGATTCCTTCTCTACCTAAAAATCTGAATCCCCAGGCACAGCATAAATAAAATACCAATAAATCAGGAGAAAAAAATTCTAAGATATTCTCCTGGTGAGTGGATCTTATTAAACAAAGTCCTAGGTGCTGTGATAAACCCACTTCTGGAAATACATCGAAGACAGAATCCCATCTTTATAATATTTACCTTATTAAGTATGCTTTTTCTTTTTCCTCAAGCAACATCAAAACTAATTCACAGCATCCAAACAGGCCAGGTGGACAACAGACTGGGTGGATAGCAGGCTGGGTGGACAGCAGGCTGGGTGAACAAGGAGGGAATTCTGGGAAGTGCTCAGAGTGAGCAGACAAATTTGAGCCAGGACCAAATCATATTCAAGATAAGAGAGCAGTAAGCCAACTCTAGACGTGCAGGTTATCCTGGGGGACCGCTGCTCTGCCTTGGGACATGATTTCCTTATCTCTTCTCTGTCTCCCAGGTCACTGGAGTTTCTGCAACCACAATAAGTTTGGCAAGGTAGAGAGATTACTGAGTGGCTTCACTCTCTTGAGTTGCCAGGCATTCAGAACCATGGGACATGTTATTATTTGATGTAATTGATTGACTCGGTGGTCTAGAAAATCAAATGTGTACTGCATACCTATAAAAATTATTTTTATGTATATTAGAAACAATAGTTTCATAGCATATTCTGAGATTGCCGAATCCTTATTATGGTATAACCGAAGATAGTGGATAAACATGTAGCCTTAGAAACATGGCGTGCACACACACACACACACACACTAGTTTTTAACTGTGGGTTTTCTCCTGCAGGCATGGATGAGCTGAAGCCAGAACAACAGCACCCTCTCCCTTCCTACCTGGAATACAGGCACAACGCCTCCATTAGAGTCTACCAGACGAATTACTTCGCCAGCAAGTGCGCCGAAAGCCCCGACAGCAGTTCTAAGAGCTTTAACATTAAGCTCGGAGCCGAGATGGACAGCCTTGGTGGTAAATGTGATCCCAGTCAGCAAAAGTTCTGTGATGGACCACTGAAGCCGCACACCGCCTACAGGTTAGATGCATGGCCATCATTGGCCTGGGAGACGTATTACATTATGAGGTGCTCAGGCAGCTGTGCAACGTCAGTGCCTATGAACTCCTGTAGACGAATAGCCTACACGGCGAGAGTACTCTATATTATATTAGAGAGAGTGATTTATAAAAGCTGAGCTCCTGCATCCACTCTCGGGTAATGTGCAAAGAAGGCTTTTTCAGCACTGTACAAAAGCTCCAGGACATTGTGTGAAGGATTGAGGGGTTTTAATAGATTATTCTTTCTCCTGCATCTGCTTTAGCCTTTCTCAAGTAATATACGATGCTTGCTGTTGAGAAAACATTCAGCAAGACTGAGTTTGGGGAGACCCAAACAATGCGAAGCTCCATCAGACACTTTTAAGGAAACTAAAGCTATACTTACTCTCTAAGGTGTGCAAACGTGAAAGTGTTCTATGGTCCAGACAGGGCTCTTGGAGAGAGCTCTGCCTAAATGAAAGCACCTGTTCCTCGCTCTGAGGTGGCGGATGAGTCTAGCAGCTGTTTGCTTTGAAGCCCCCAGAAAGCACAGCTGCAGCCAGTAGAGTGAGCCTTCCTGCCCTAGGAATTTGTGGCATTCTTATTCTTCATTGTGTTTCCAAAAGCAAATAGAGTCACCCAGTCAGCATCCTCAAGGGAAAGGAAACCTAAGCTCCTGTCTTGGATGATAAGGCTACAGACATTCAAATTTATTATTTCCTCAGGGGATGGACCTTCTCTGTTGGGTGTTGTGGCAAGCCTGATAATCTAGGCAACACGGCAGCCAGTCAGGTTCCCTGTGAGCCAGTGTGTATTCTGGTTGATCAGTGCCAAGCAAAGTCTTACTGACTTACGTCAGTCTTAATAATAATCACCATAGTGACACCTGAAATAATCTTCTTCTTCTTCTTCTTCTTCTTCTTCTTCTTCTTCTTCTTCTTCTTCTTCTTCTTCTTCTTCTTCTTCTCCTTCTCCTTCTCCTTCTCCTCCTCCTCCTCTTTTTCTTCTTCTTCTTTCTCCTCCTTCTCCTCCTCCTCCTCCTCCTCTTTTTCTTCTTCTTCTCCTTCTTCTTCTTCGTCTTCCTTCTCTTCCTCCTCTTCTCCTCCTTCTGTTTTTGCTTCTTTTCTTAAGAATTCCATGTTCTTTTCTTATCAATGGTATTTGTTAACATCAGGCACACTGTATCTATAAACATGCTGTATGACTTTCTCCATGGGATTGAAGTTTTCAGGGTGGTAAGAATTTTGCTTTAGTCCTCTTATGATCCCTGGCTCCTAGAAAGTGACCTGCACACTGCAGGGGCTCAACAAGAATTTGATGACCAAATCAGTGAATGATTGCATGAATCCACGCCTGTCTGGCTCCATAGCTCATCTCACCCTGCGCACAGAACAACCACCTACCGACCCTGTTTCCCCTTGAACTCAGTTTTCGGTCCATCCTGCTCCGCTCAGTCGCTGGTTAAATAAACGTGTTTTCTTTCAGAATCAGCATCCGGGCCTTTACGCAGCTATTTGACGAGGACTTGAAAGAATTCACAAAGCCCCTCTATTCAGACACATTTTTCTCGTTGCCTATCACCACCAAGTCAGGTAAGGCTCCTCTCCGTCCACGCATGCCTTCCCCAGTTACCAAGTCATCTACAAGAGCCTTTAGTGGGGAGGATGGTAACTTGCCAGATGGTGGCTGGGTATTTATTTTCCCTTGGATTTTAATCTCCACGTGACCATGGATTGACGTGGATCAGAGGGATCACACCAGTTCTACAGAACAGACTGGAGGGAGATAAATCTTAAAAGAAGGAGGAAGCACATGATGTTTTTCCACTAAAAATGAAGTGTTAAGTGAATGAGAAACACCGGTGCTAAGAGCTTACATGGCTCACAATGTACACTGACCCAAAGAGCTCTTTGCTGTAGGTTGGACAGAAAACTGAGAGGCTCAGGGAGCCAGGCCAGAGCCATGACAGGTTTCTAATAGCCACTGCCAGGGACCAGGCCTTCCTTCAGTTTACTGGAAGTGGCTGAAGTTGAGCAAGCAGTTCTCGGGAAAGCCACAACTCAGGGGCAACCAATCAGCAGGCGCGCCCCCAGCCTTCTGCTAGCTAAAACTAACCTTCCCTACCCTGCCGCTGAAAAGTTCTTAGCCCCAACAGCCACCTGCCAATCCTGGGAATTTGTTGCTTAAACCCACCAATCAGCCCCCAGACTAATCTCTCCTTCCTAGAACTCCCCTAGCCCCACTTGAAAGAAGCCTGTAAGCTTCTTTGGAGGTGGTCATGCACCACTTTGTCAGATGGGAAGACCCCAACATGTTGGTAACATCAATAAATGTTCTTGCTGACTGCATACATGACTGGTGGCCTTTCGTGGGACTTCTTGCAGACCTTAACAAAAATACGCATATGGGGCTGGTTCTCTGTAGCCACAGGTTCAATACTGTGTAGCCCAGAAAAAAAAAATCAAGAAACAAATATGGTTGTTTCAATTATAAAGACACTTTCTTTTCATGCCCTTGTTCTTTAGTCTACCACCGGCTGACACGGCATGCACATTGTATAGGCGCTGTCAGTTAATCCAGAGGTGCCTACATCAAACAGAGGGCATGCGGGTGTACATGGAATAATACACCACCTTTTAGGCATGGGTCATGGAAGCAATCGTCTGTAAACACTAGGGGCAAGTGTGCACGTAAAAAAAGTGGGGAAGCCGGGAGGTGGTGGCACACGCCTTTAGTCCCAGCACTCGGGAGGCAGAGGCAGGCGGATCTCTGGGAGTTCGAGGCCAGCCTGGTCTACAAGAGCTAGTTCCAGGACAGGAACCAAAGCTGCAGAGAAGCCCTGTCTCGAAAATCCAAAAAAAAAAAAAAAAAAAAAAAAAGTGGGGAAGAAAAACACTAAGTATTAATTTTTAATTATGATATCCAAAAATAGAGGTTAAAGGTGACTTTTTGTTTTCCTTCTGTTTATTGTTTTCTTATACATAAAGTCTTGTGTAGCACAATTAATAAAAATTGTCCCAGAGATTGAAATTGGGGTTCAATCTGATGGTCAGTAAAGCAAAACAGGCAGCCACTGACTCTTACCTCTACCTCAGTCCAAAATAGCGATCCTGCCTCCAGGAATCTTAGAATGAGACTATGTGTGCAAGCTGTCTCCTCCCATTTCATAATCCTCTTTAGGGCAGGGATTAAACGCCTGCACCACTACCGCCCGGTTTCTATGGCAAGCCAGTGTGGCTACTGGGATTAAAGGTGTGTGTCACCACTGCCTGGTCTGTAAGGCTGGTGGGTGTTGCTGTTTTACTCTCTGAACTTCAAGGCAAGCTTTATTTATTAAAATACAAATGAAATATCACTGCACTCGTGGGCCGGTGAAATGGCCCAGTAGGTAAAGTCACTTGACTCCAAGCCTGACTGCCTGAGTTTGATTTCCCAGAACCCACATAGGAAAGGAGAGAACCAACTCTTGCAAGTTGTCCTCTGACCTCCACATTCACACCAGGGCACACCCATGCACACACACACACACACACACACACACACACACATACATACATACATAAATGTAATTACAATTCTTTATTTAAAAAAATAAAAAATGTTAATTTAGAGGTCAGTGTGTCATCACTCACCTGTAGCTCAGAGGCAGAGTTCTTGCCTAGCATATGGGAGGATCCCCCAAGTCCAATCCCCAGCAAAGTAACAATAATAATTTTAAAAATTAAAATGTAAATTTGAAAGGCTTTGTATCAATGTTTGGAGGAAACCTGTGTAGCAAGTTTGGGGGACAGCATGGGTGGCCATGGTGAGTGACACTTGCCAGTCACCCCTTTGGAGCTGGTTTTGCAATCTACGGAGTACAGCTCCTGCAGTTATTGTCACCAGCATTTTAAATGTGAGAACCTGTGGTACCAAGAGGTTAAGTAACTTGCTCAATCATCTTCAGCTGGTATCCAGGCATTTTAAATGTGAGAACCTGTGGTACCAAGAGGTTAAGTAACTTGCTCAATCATCTTCAGCTGGTATCCAGGCATCTTCCATCTAAGCCTGCGATCTCAGCACTGCCCGTCTCTGATTTTCTCCACTGTCATGAAAATTGCATGACTCCCATGGTCTTGTTCTTTGACTCCATCACGTTCCGGCTTTCCTTGTCTGGTGTGCTGCAGGCTCAGACTTTTGGTCTGGGCACGTTGTGTTGGTCTCTCCTGCTGCGCAATAAAGGATGGTCCAACCTCACAGCCCTTCCTCTCTGTTTCTGGCAAATACAAGGATAACCTCCTTCATCCTGGGCCAAAGAAGGATTAGAAGCCAGCTAAGAGGATTTGGATGTGCCTGGCTGAAATTTACTGTTGAGTAGAGACTTTGCAAACACGATTCTTTCAGATTTGAACAATTATGTTGGACAGAAAATTTATGTAGTCCAATAAAAGAAAACACTCAGCAAATATTCAAAGCAGAATCATAAATGCATTAAAGGAGAATGTCTGTGTTGATTGAATGAGTAATGTAAGTCAATGTAAAATAAACAGATCTAATGTTTGAGAGTGAAGCTCCCAAAACTAAACAGGAAAAGCAAAATAGGAAGACTTTCCAAAGGAAAAACAGACCAGTGATTCATAGCAATGAACACTTCCTCCTCCTCCTCTTCTCTCTTCTCTTCTTCCTATTCTTCCCCCTTCTCTTTTTCTTTCTCTTGTTTGGTTGGTTGTTTTGGTTTTTGATGGTCTTTTTAAAGTTTTATCTTAAGAGGGGAGACTGCAAGGGCAGAGGGAGGAGGCAAGGGGATGGGGAGATGAGTGGGATCTGGATGCAAGATGGGAAATCCACAAAGAATTAATTAATGCATAAAAGAGAATATATACATCATCCGCTCCCAGAGTTGATGAACTTTTACTCTGGAACCAACCTGCCTATAGCAGGATGTAGGCAACAGCTCTTTCACCCCAGCTGTCTGCTCATGGCTTTGGGGTCGTCAATACCTCACTGTGGGCCTCTTGAACGGCACGAATGGTGATGTTACTTAGGAAGACAGCTCTCATAGCTATCAGATTGGTGCCTTACCACTAATCCTCTCTCCTTGTATTTGTCGTTTCCCTCTGGATTACCGCAGAGCCCTTGTTTGGCGTTATTGAAGGTGTGAGCGCTGGCCTGTTTCTAATTGGCATGCTGGTGGCCCTCGTCGCCTTCTTCATCTGCAGACAGAAGACTAAGTAAGTGTGAAGAAGCCCTTAGCGATCAGGCTCGCAAACATAGAGAGACTGCTAAAAATGCCCTTTAGTCTGAAAGGGCAAACTAGTTTCATTTCTCCAGGTTAAATCTCCGTAGTTTCCTTAGAAAGAACAAGAGCCAAACTGAATCCAAGACTCATGCCTCTCCAGGTTTCCTACAAACCACTGACGCACTGGGCCCTCATCAATGACGAGAGGCCATCAGTAGATCTGTTTAAATATGGACCAGAATCCTTTCGCACAGACAACACAGTTGGGATATATAACCTCATGAAGACAGACTTTTCCAAACTGCCTGCATGCGTTTCTGAAACCCCCTAGAAAGTACGGCTGGCATGAACATCATGGGATTCACCAGCTCTCCTAATTTCAGGAAGAACTAAAACGAATACTTCCCAGAACGGGGCCCTTTTCTGTCACTGATAAAAAAAAAAAAAAAAAAAAAAAAAAAAACCTTGTGTTCCTTGTGTTCTCCCTTACAACCATATCTGGCATCTGAAGTTTTCTGGCTTAGGGGACTTTCTTAAGGAAAGTTTTATTGAGTGTGGCAAATGATTATGACCAAACATCAGGAGACATCTTTCCATCATTCCAGAGATATGTTCCTGAGTGAGCAAGGTGACGTCATATTGTTCCCATCTCCTCTTCCTCCCCCAAAGAGATGTCAGATGAGTGCAGACTTCCATGGAATCTCAAAGTTCCACATTTGCACAAGTGTGCACAGCCTTACCGTAAACGGGGGACATGGCACAAGCCAAGTAACACAATTAGAATAAAGAAATCTGTGTGCTGTGTTTCAGCCGTGGCCGAGAAAGGCCGTCTGCCCGCCTGAGCATTCACAGGGATGGGCCTTTGTCTGTCCACTTGAACCTGGGCCAGAAAGGGTAAGTGCCAAAGCTTCCTTTGCCCGGTTTACTGAAAAATGGTATTCTGTGAGATTTGCTAACAAGGCCCCTCTTTCTTTTTTGTCTATCTCACAGCAACCGGAAAACCTCTTGGTAAGAGAAAACGTATTAATTAATTCGCTTTTGAAATACAACTCAGCCTGGTGAGAGCATTTTCCCATTCCTTCAGTAACTCTTCTCCTCTTGTTTTGTTTTGAATTACAGCCCCATAAAGATAAATCAGTTCGAAGGGCATTTCATGAAACTGCAGGCTGACTCCAACTACCTTCTGTCCAAGGAATATGAGGTACCTTGCAGGCCCGGGAAGCTTCTGCACCCACCGGTAGCATTTCCTCTTCATTGTGACTGTGAAGTCACAGTTGGGATGCTTCCCGTCTCAGGAGAGCACTCCTGTGTCTGAGCCGGGCCCCTTGAACAGAATTCCACCTGCTCTCAGAGGCTGGTTTGAGTTGGAAATGCACGGCAAACTCAGTGCTTTCTGATCAGTGGGAAAGAGTGAACACAATTCAATGTGATACTGTCCATTACTCAGCGTGTCTGGGGGGGAAAGGTAGTTTGGAAAAGAATACTGGGGCTTTGCATATCAGTTTTGCTATATGCGTGTCCTGGAGCGTGGCATTTATGGCCTCTAAGCCGCATCTGTAAGATAGTATTAAGAGCACCTCTCATGTAGGGTTTTGAAAAGGACCGGATCCCATGCATACAGAATGCCAGTGCTCCGTAAACTGTAACTCGGGTACACTTCTTTATGTGTCTCCGGGGTTGTATGAGTTGCCTTGTTTTATTTTAGAATCTCCACTTGCAAACTTTTTTCTAAACCTAACAGGACTTAAAAGACGTGGGTCGAAACCAGTCATGTGACATTGCTCTCTTGCCTGAGAATAGAGGGAAAAATCGCTACAACAACATATTGCCCTGTAAGTTTTATGTTGGAACTTAGTGGCGCTCTTACATAAAAACCGTGTGTGTGTGTGTGTGTGTGTGTGTGTGTGTGTGTGTGTGCTCGCGCGCGCGCGCGCAGATTAGCTAGATATGCATACTCTCAGGCTCTAAAGACTTTAATAAGAAATGTTCCCAGTGCTCAGGTGCTTCTCTCACAGGGTAATGGACATTTTTAACTCTGGTTCTGAGAGGCCCAGTTGGCATTTCTCTTTGCTGCTCTTACTCTTTCTCCTTGGAGGCTCAGCGCATGACCAAAGTTAAGAGCAGGGCTCTGACTGACACACTGGGTTCACCTCACAATCTTTAGTCAGCGATTTTTAAGAAGAGCAGCCTACCCTATCGGGCAGAGCCATCAAAGGCGGTTTTCCTGCTGGTATTCATTCCAGAAGGGAAAGAGAGCTGGCCGCTGCATGGAGCAAGGGTGGTAATGTTGCAAAGGAAACCGTAGATGTGGCTTCTCATTGTTTCCTGCATCCTTTGTTTATGTGCCACCTACGTCACATGCCCCGAGTCAGTTACCATGTCAGAGCCCCAACTTATTAAACAGAGATAGGAACACTTCTCTTGGGGCTGCTGTGGGGGTCAGAGGTCAGGCAATCTAATACCACATTGCCCACATGGGACTATCATACCAGGTAGCAGCAAATCTTTCAATCAATCTCCTTGCAGATGATACCTCAAGGGTGAAGCTGTCCAACGTAGATGATGACCCATGCTCTGACTACATCAACGCCAGTTACATCCCTGTAAGTGAACTCCCGGGTCATCATGCCCAGGATGAAGCTGATGATGGCTATGCAGGACGTGCCACACCTTCTAAGCCATTCTCCCTAGAAACAAGTTGGGAGATTTAAAAGACCATGTCCACTTGCCATAAAATACAGGTTGCTCCCTTCAATCGCTGTTTTTCACAACGGCCAAGGTCAGGTGCAATTCTCACAAACCCAGGATGCGTGTTCAAAGATTGTTTCCTTTCTGTGGCCCTGAGATAAGGAAGATTAGTGTTGCTCGAGGAAAATAGCCCCTATGGGTAAGGCCACCATGCCAAAAGGGCCAATCTCTTGCTACTTGGACTTTTGCAAGACACACATACACACTTCAAATTTGTGCTAACTTCTGGGCTCTGATACCGACTTACGTCTTGCCAGCCTCCGACATACACCAAAAAAGGGGGGCTTTAAAAGTAAAAAAAAATACACCTAGATCTGATCTGAATTCCACTTCTGTCCCTGGCTGGCTCTGTGACAGTTAGTTCTGTCACCTCACTGAGCCCCTAATTCCTTTTCCAAAAAAAATTGGGAAAATACCTCATTATTGTCTATACATTCAGTAAGTGCTAATCAATTGAGTGATAACTATAATCCAAACACTGAGATATATAAAGGGATTATGTCTCTAAGAGAATTGTCGGATAGTCGCAACCTTGAAGAGTCACAGGGCAATGTCGTGCTTACCACGCCAGAGCAGTGTCTCCTACACGAAAGACCATCAACACCGCTCACACTTCAACACCGTCTGTTCTATCTGTCGGAGACAGGTAGAACTGCTGCTTTGCACTTCTAATGACCCCTGTGTGACCCCATCCCCGCTAGCCTGAGGACCACACTAAGTAGCAAGAGATTAGAAGGTACCACAGAACATGGAGGAGGAGAATGCCAGCCGATAGAGAAGAAGATGAAAGATGACTTCAGTCAGGCAGACAAGGTGCTAAGGATAAATAAAGATTAGCCAGGCTGAGAAGCAGTGTGTGGGTGGCTGGGTTGTGGATGGCAGAACCAATGTAATATAGAAAACTTGAGCAAAGGCAACGAGAAATGAGCTTCCACTAAGACCTAGAACTAATTCTGGACTGCTAAAGTGGAGAAGGAATTAGTGGGAATATCTAGGTCACTATGGGTCACTACGGTGAGGATGAAGTCAGAGCGGTGAACGTCCAGACCTACTGTGCATCCTCTGGGAGAAGCTCAGGGCATGAATGGCTCATTTTCCATTAAGTGTTCTTTGTATGATACCTCTTTCCAAACTAGTGTAATGTCAATTATCCAAAAAGAGTAACTGTTCTTTGGACAGTTCACACACACACACACACACAAAACCACTAAATACACAAACAAAGGCACACACACATAGGTACATATAGACACAGAAACATTAACCATATACACAGTCACACATAAAGGCACACACAGACACATACACACAGGTACACATACATACATACACACACACACAGGTACACATTCATACACACACACACAAAGGCATACATGGACACACACATGGGTATGCATAGACACATACACAGGCACACAGGGACACACATACAAAAGTAAAATTGTTTTCTCTGTTGGGGCTGGAATCTTCCATTCGCCTTGACAGCAGACCCAGCCGATTAAGGGGACCGTGGCTATAAACAATGGCCCAATGCTCTCTCCTTTGTCCTTCCCACTCCCAAGCCTTGACACTTGTGCTCATATCCTATTCTCCAGAGCCTGGCAGAGATCCCCATACCTTCTAATCTGTGAGCTAGCTCTTTGTTTACAGTTCTGAAGAGCCCATTGTTTCTGACTCTCCGCATTGTAAACTTATCGCAGGGTAACAACTTCAGAAGAGAATATATCGCCACACAGGGACCGCTTCCTGGCACCAAGGACGACTTCTGGAAAATGGCGTGGGAACAAAACGTTCACAATATCGTCATGGTGACCCAGTGTGTTGAGAAAGGCCGAGTGAGTAGACAGTTTTCCTGCCTCCCTGGCTTTGCCCTCTGCTGTTCTTCTGATGGAATTCTATCCTCCTTCCCCATCCAAAGTTCCACCCACAAACCCAAGAAGACACCCAGGGAGAACGCTGGTAGGGAATTAAGCCACTTGATGATAAAAACAATCTGGATCCTTTTTTAAACTCTTGGTCAGACATTTCGTTCAAACTGTGAAGCCTGCGAGAGTCGAAGGAAACAGGAGTGGGAAGAATGCCTGACCCCATGCTCTGCCCTTCAGAGTGTGGGTAGGAGAGCCACCCTCAGAGACGAGGAACCTCCCAGGAGAGAAGTATTTGGGGCTGTACTGGCAGACATGAAGTAAAATATCTATCTGAACTATTATTAAAACCTTATATATTTATAATCCCCATTTACAATCTTTTATATGACTACATTTAAGATTAAAAGACTGAAGGTAAAGAGCTTAATATGTGTATGCGGGATTTCCAGACTGTCTTCCATCATCCTGCCTAGACTGGGACCTATGTCTTTCTCCACAAGACTAACCTTACTAGATGATATTTATATAAATATACTTATTCATGTAAACATATTGCATAACCATGTAAACAGAAATTCAATACACATATGTAGCTATATCTGCCTACCTCACCACAAAATAAAATAAGTTATGTTCATTGTTTTGGTATCTAAGTCTATATACAGAAATACAAATATATACTGATAGCCAATGAATATGTATCTTATAAAATATATCAGTTTTAATTAACCTGTTCTGTTGTACAAAGGGCTGCTTGTTGGTTTTCGGCCACCTGGCTAGCTTAGACCCAAAATAATCACACAGAAACTGTATTAATTAAATCACTGTTTAGCCCATTAGATCTAGTTCTTTATTGGCTAACTCTTATATTAATTTAACCCATTTCTATTAATCTGTATATCGCCACATGGCTGTGGTTTACTGGGTAAAATTTCCAGCATCTGTCTCCAGTAAGTTCATGGCTTCTCTCCTGACTCTGACTTTTTTCTCACAGCATTCAGTTTAGTTTTCCCCACCTACCTAAATTCTAGCCTATCAACAGGCCAAGGCAGTTTCTTTATTCACCAATGGTATTCACAGCATACAGAGGAAAATCCCACATCACTGTTCCACAAAACAGAATATAAAAACAAATACTCAGAATCTCCTTCCTCATCTCTGTGCACATAAACACAAGTTCAGCTGCAAGTTCTAACTCCTCAAAGGTCTCTGTCATAAAGTGATAAAAATTTGAACAGAACCGGACCAGAAAACAATGCCTTCCTATGTTTGGCTAGGTCTTTCTTCTGACAGAACAGTTTTTCCCTTCTCCTTGAAATTCTTGGGGAAGAAATCCCAGGCCTTGTGAGGCAAGGCCTCTCTGCCACTGAGTTAGGGCCCCAAGTGAAAAAGAAGAAATTTTAAGTTATTTATATTGGTTGGTGGGACCAGGACACCGAGGAAATCATTGAGGAAAAAAAAAAGAAAAGCAAAGCAAAAAAAAAAAAAAAAAAAAAACCCTTAAGCTGTCCTAAAGGTGAATGATTCTGAAAGTCGGGATGGTTCATGCTGGGGGTGGGGGCAGTTTCTTGCTATCCCTTGGAAGAACATCCTGACTTTATCACTGGTCAAGAGCAGATTAATAGAAAGTAAATGATCAAGTAGTTTTAGCAGCTGGTCCTGGATCCCTAACTCAGGGATTTGAGGGAGAGTGAAGATGGCCTTGCTGTCATGTTTCCAGACTTATTTTTTCCTCTCTGTTCTCTTCTAGGTGAAGTGTGACCATTACTGGCCAGCAGACCAGGACTCTCTCTACTATGGGGATCTCATCTTGCAGATGGTCTCAGAATCCGTGCTACCCGAGTGGACCATCAGGGAATTTAAGATTTGCAGTGTATGTTAGTTTGCTTGACTTCATTTTAAAACCCAACTTAGAAGCCAGGTACTGTGGTTATATATTTGGAATCCCAGCATTTGGGAGGTGGAGGCAAGAAGTTCAAAGTCATTCTCAAATACATGGATAGCTTGGGGCATGCTTGGGCTACAAGAGACCCTATCTCAGGAAAAAGAATGGGAGGGAAGGAGAGAGGAAGAAAGGGAAGGAGGAAAGGAGGGAGGATGGAAGAAGGAAAAGAGGGAGGCTAGGAGGGAGGAGGGAGGCAGGAAGGGAAGAGGGAGGGAATGAAAGAAAGAACACAGCTTACATAGGGGAGACTCCGAATCCTGCTTTTCCTGACTCGTAGCCTGTAGTTTCAGACCATGAAAAGTCGTGTGTGGCACAGTTGTCGGAGTCCTTGTGTTTCCCTCAGCCGCCCCTCTCATCGTCTGCTCTCCACTCCTGCAGGAGGAACAGCTGGACGCACACAGACTCATCCGTCACTTTCACTACACAGTATGGCCAGACCATGGAGTCCCAGAGACCACCCAGTCCCTGATCCAGTTTGTGAGAACGGTCAGAGACTACATCAACAGAAGCCCGGGGGCGGGGCCCACAGTAGTGCACTGCAGGTAGGAGAAATGGGAGAGGCGGCGGGGGTGGGGGTGGGGGCGCAATGTCAGTAAGAGTCCACAGCAATGCGAAGGGTGCATGGCCCGTGGGGGATCTCCAAGCCAGCCGGGCTACCTCCCCCCAGCGCGTGCCTCATGTTCTCCTCCTCTTCTAACCTCATTCTTCTTCACAGCTTCTCCCTTTCCATTTTCCTCACCTCCCACTTCGTTCTCCCCCTCGCTCTCTTCTTGTTCTTTTTCCTACTGCATGAGCTATAGGATCCTTAAGTGACTTCCACGCCCTCCATCATGGTCCTGTCTCACCTTCAGCCCAACGTCTAGCTCATTTCCTCTCCCGTTCTAGCCCAGAAGTTGACTCTACAAGCTTATTCTTTTGCTTTGCTTGCTTCCAAATTTTTAAATTATTTTTTTTAGATTACCGTGCATACCAATAGGTTTCATTATCACATTTTCATACATATATGTCCTTATACTTTATTTTTGTATGTTCTCCTCCCCCACAGTCCTCCCCCATATATCCTGCCTTCCTCTGATGGGTTCCCCTCTTACTCCCTCTGCTTTCATGTCATAAGTATTTCATTGCCTTTTCCCTCCTTGAGATCACTGTCTCCCCTCTCATAGCCCCCTTTCTAGTTTCATTACACACACACACACAGACACACACACACACAAAATGTATTAGTTACTTTTCCATTGCTTCGATGAAAACACCATGAACAAGGCACCTTATGGAAGAAAGAGTTTCTTTGGGCTTACAGTTGCAGAGGTTTCACGTCCATTCTAGCAGAAACAATATGGCAGCCAGCAGTAGCATGTGACTGGAGATGCCAGCTGAGCTTACCTGTTGAACTGCAAGCAAGAAGCAGAGAGAAGACAGGAAGTGGGCATGACTATAGATACTCAAAGCCTGCCCACAGTGACATACTTCTGCTAGTAAGGCCACACCTTCTAAAGCTACCCAAAGGGCACCACTAACTGGGACCCAGTGTTCAAATGCCTGAAAATTGTAGGAGTATTTCCCTTTCAAGGCACCTCATGTAATTTTCCATCTAGGTCCTGAATAGAGGAGGAAACACACTATTTTTCTTTCTGAGTCTACTGCACAGACTTCTCCTTGCTTTCTGCTATTTTGTTTTGTTTTGGAGACAGGGTGTTTTCTGTGGTTTCCTGATGTTTTTACCTGCTTGAGTTAGCGTTCTCGCTCCTCCACTTGAAGGAGCCTTCTCCACCTATTGAGCTCACTGCCCCAGGCTCCCCTCCGGGTCTAGTAGCATGTTCTCATCCACTGGCGATGCTAGAACAAAATACTGCAGACCAGGTAAAAGGACTCAGTATTGTGGGGTGCTCCTCTCTGGAGCCTGGATTAGGCACAGATCACACTCAAACCCCGATTTCCTACACAAAGAGATCCTTTATTAAGAAAGGCAAGAGACAAGATGGCTGAATGTGAATCAAGCAGAAAGGGCAGCAAACGGCTTTTACAGGGTGTGAATTTTAAAGGGAATAAAGGGTATGTCTGTGTTAGAATGAGCTAGAGCGTATTGATAAGTTCTGGTGGGTATTTTAATGAGGGTAGTCAAAAGAATGAATTTTGATTCCTGGACCTTGGTCAGCCTCAGGAATGAGTCAATGGCCAAACAAGAGACTAGACCTTGGTGGCCAGCTTTAGGAATGTAATCTAAAGGTTTAGCAAGGGGGAGGAGGGTAAAAGGCAAAGCCTGTCAGTACCATGTTTGCCAAGTTAGGACCTGTGTTTGTCATTCCCGGGCCTGTGTTTGCCATGCTCAGGCCTGTGTTTGCCATGCCCTGGGCCCTTCATTGGCAATTTATAAACAACAGAAATTTACCTTTCACAATTATAGAAGCTTCAAGACCAAACCACAGACAGCTTGGTCTTATAGGGACCTTGTCTCTGAAGCCACATATACCCTCCAACAGAAAGCTATGTCCTCATGTGGAGGAAGGAAGACAAGGGACAAGCAAAAGGACCTAGCTAACACACTCCAGATGTCTAGGGTCAATTTTTGCTCTTAAATTTCTTTTTCTCTCTTGACTTTTTTTTTTTTTTGCTTCAGTTCATGTGTCCTTAAAATCAACTTAACAAGCCAGCGTTCTCTCTCTGGGCAGCCTGGTATTTCGCTAATTAATGTTTGCAGCATGCTTTGATAGCCCTAACTGAATGGCACTAATAAAGAAAGAGCAGAGAATTGCCACAGTAAAAGAAATGTCAAGTGTGTTAATTCCTCCCCAGCAACCCCACACCCTAGGAACCCTGGTTTTATATGTCTTTGAACCTCAGTGCTTTAATGAGTATTGGAAACACTTGGGGGTCTCCTGCTTTCTGAACAATGGCAAGCATTTCTTTCCAGAAATATTGGAGAAATGTTCTCTATCTTATAAATGTGTTCGTTGCCAGCCAAAATAACCAGAGGGGGTGTCTACAAAAAACACTGAGCCAGGCAGTAGTGGCACACGTTTTTAGTCCCAGCACTTAGAAGGCAGAGGCAGGTGGATCTCTGTGAGTTCGAGGACAGCCTGATCAAAGAGCAAATTTCAGGATAGCCAAGGCCACACAGAGAAACCCTGTCTCAAAGAACTAAAAGAAAGAGAGAAAGGAAGGAAGGAAGGAAGGAAGGAAGGAAGGAAGGAAGGAAGGAAGGAAGGAAGGAAGGAAGGGAAAAGAATATTGGTAGTTATTTAGGAATAGCAGAACAGTGTAGTGGGAATGGGTGCCATGGTCAGTGATGGATATACACACAGTTGAGTTTTTAAGATGAAAGTGAGGAAATTTACATATGTTACTCGGTCACAAGTTTCACTGGTCTTAATAACCAGAGGGAGGAGTTGGCGTTCACTTACTGGTGGAGGTGCCATCACTGGCCTTTGCTTGGCAAGTATTATGTGGAAGCTTACATGGATTGCTATAGCTTTAAAGATAAAGGTAACTTTGGTACAGAAACCTTGGCATGTGTATAATGTATGTAAAGCATGGTGTGAATGGAGAATGAAAAGAGATTTCTTGTGGGCCCTAGAAAGCCCTTATGAAGGTGTGTGTGTATACGTGTGTGTGTGTGTGTGTGTGTGTGTGTGTGTGTGAGTGAGTGGGAGTCAGGCATGAGAACTCTCCCTTTTCTATATACCTGGCTCTAATTCTGTCTGGGTTGAATAAGACCAAATTCGTTTTGGTATTATCAAATTGCACAGCATCAAGAGTCCCATGTTAAGAAGCAATTTAGCAACATCCAGCAAGTTATCATAACCAAGTCACCAGTGGCCATTTTAGCTACCAACTGCTAAGCAATTGTCATGTAGATGTTCACTGCGACACGGTTTTTAGCAGGCAACTAAAAATGATCTCTTACTCTACAGCACAGAGTGGACTGGCAGTGGTTTGTCACAAATAGTTAAAAAGAAGTTGGAATTAAGCCAAGCATGGTTGCATGTGCCTGTGAGCCCAACACTTGGAAGGCTAAGGCAGGAAGACCATGATTATATAGCAAGGCTCTTTCTCAAAAAATAAAAACAAAAGCAAGTGAACAATGAGTAAAAAAAGAACAGCAAGTGAGAGAGAGAGAGAGAGAGAGAGAGAGAGAGAGAGAGAGAGAGAGAGATGAAATTAGTTCTGTATCATCAATGGATAAATCTCAAAACAATACTCACAGTATTGAGTAGAGAACTTGGCAAAAGAATATGTAGTATCTTAAACATTTTAGTAAATGTTCAAAATATATAAAATGTTCCATTTGGATTTGCAGGTATGGAGGAAAATTCTAAAAATAGGCATGGGCTTGATATATATCAACATGAGGTTAGGTGGGGGTTAGGAGGAAGTGGGAAGAGGTAGGTCATGGGGACTCTAGGTAGTCACGGGGGCTCTAGGTAGACATGGGGGCTCTAGGTGACATGAGGGTTCTAGGTAGAATTAAGAGTTCTAGGTAGACTGTGGGGGCTCTAGGTAGACATGGGGGGCTCTGGGTAGACATGGGGGCTCTAGGTGGACATGAGTGTTCTATGTAGACATAAGGGTTCTAGGTAGACCATAAAAGGCTCTAGATAAACATGAGGGTTCTAGGTAGACCATGGTTGCTCTAGGTAGGCATGGGGTTCTAGGTAGACATGAGGGCTTTAGTTAGACCATGAGGGTTCTAGGTAGACATGGGAACACTAGGCAAACATAGGGGCTCTAGGTAGTCGTGGGGGCTCTATATAGACATGGGGGCTCTAGGTAGACCATGGGAGCTCTAGATTATCTTTGAGAGAGAACATGTCTATGGAAAGAAAGGTTTGTGTATTGTCTTATAATTTGAGAGAGAGAAGGAAGATGGCCAAAGTCTAGTGATCTAGTCATGGAAGGGGAATTAAATCAGAGGCCCATCTTCCTTTTGCTTCTCTCCAGTGCTGGTGTGGGCAGAACCGGGACGTTCGTTGCCTTGGACCGGATCCTCCAGCAGTTGGATTCCAAGGACTCTGTGGACATTTATGGAGCAGTGCATGACCTAAGACTTCACAGAGTTCACATGGTCCAGACCGAGGTAAGTACTCTAAGCTGATGGACACTAGTGCCCTTCCCCGCACCTTACCCATCACCCCTATCCCCAAAACTGTCTAGAACACCTTAGCGAGAGAGAAAAGTGGATATACGTACTGTCTAGGACCTCATATTTTGAAGCAAATCTCAGTGACCTTCAGCACAAGGTATGTCCTTTACTGAGCATCTCAGAGAAGAATTCATTTAGGTAGCAGGAAGAAAGATGGAGTACTTTAGAAAAGCTTATACGTGGGGGACTGGCTAGACCAGCCCACTTAGGAACTCATTTTAAGGCACAGGTACTTTCTTAGGGGAGTTTCTAATCTCTTCTCTCCCCTAGATTTGTCCCCTCCATGTACATCCTCCATCTCTGGATACATCAAGGGTTGTATATCTCTTGGGAAGGTTACATCTGGATACATCAAGGGTTGTTTATCTATTGGGAAGGTTACATCTGGATACATCAAGGGTTGTATATCTATTGGGAAGGTTACATCCGGATACATCAAGGGTTGTTTATCTATTGGGAAAATTACATCTGGATACATCAAGGGTTGTATATCTATTGGGAAGGTTACATCTGGATACATCAAGGGTTGTTTATCTATTGGGAAGGTTACATCTGGATACATCAAGGGTTGTTTATCTATTGGGAAGGTTATAGGTTTCCCTCTGGGCCGTGCTTTGAATTTGCAGATATTCTGAAGATACTGTCCCATGCTATTCATTTTTATTCCCAAGCTAGGAAGCTAAGGTCCATAGGAAGCTGAGGCCCATAGGCTAAAAATGTTTGCACAAAATCCATAGCCATGAAATGGTCAATCTTGGACTGTGTTCTGGAAAATCCTAGCCTTGACTACCAAGCCATTGCCCCACGGCCCCACAGTCAAGTCTATACACACACCTCACGTATACTAAGCATGTCTCACTCCCTCAATAACACCTTCCAAAGCTCAGGTTCTCTTCTCATTAGATTTCCTAAATTTTTGTTTAACTAACCCACGGGGTGAGTGGCAAGGTCTTAAAGGCTTTCTGTAGATGAAAAATTCTATGTACCATCACAGTAGCCATGGAAACCACACATGCAGCTGTGTTCCACAACCAGCATCTTGCAGGAAAATTTCCTTTGAGCTCTGTTGAGCCCACAATTCTAAAATCAACTCCCCCCCCAAAAAAAAAAATTATTTCTAGTGCAGTGTATATTAATATCCTGTGGAACTCACCTTCTGTGTCAGCTTTGGCAAAAGCCTGGTGTCCTTGCCTCTCCTGCAGGCAGAACCTACTTGCCAGATCTGCTACTGCCATTGTATTACAGCTCTCCCCAAAGTGTGTATATATTTTTTTAAAAAAACTTCCTTTCTTTCTTTCTTTCTTTCTCTGCTCTCTCTCTCTCTCTCTCTCTCTCTCTCTCTCTCTCTCTCTCTCTNCTCTCTCTCTCTCTCTCTCATTTGTGTATGTGTGTGTGTGTGTGTGTGTGTGTGTGTGTGCATAAGGGCGCCTGAAAAGGCCAGAAAATGACAGTAGATTCCCCTGGAACTGAGGTTGGTTGCAGGGGGTTGTGTGCCAACCATCGTGGGTACTGGAAACCAAACACTGATCCTCCTCAAGAGCAGGAAGTGTTCTTAACCATGGAGCCATTTCCCAGGACGAGGTTTTTTTGTTGACATGGGACCTCACTATGTAGCCCAGGTTAGCCTACAGCTTGTCATTCTTTTTTTTTAAATATTTATTTATTTATTTATTTATTTATTTATTATGTATACAATATTCTGTCTGTGTGTATGCCTGCAGGCCAGAAGAGGGCACCAGACCCCATTACAGATGGTTGTGAGCCACCATGTGGTTGCTGGGAATTGAACTCAGGACCTTTGGAAGAGCAGGCAATGCTCTTAACCTCTGAGCCATCTCTCCAGCCCCCAGCTTGTCATTCTTAATCCCCAGAGCAATCAGTTTAGAAGCACATACCACCATGACTGGCTGACACTTTCATTCTCGGAATTATCTACCATCCTCTCAGTGTTTGAGTAGGACACTGGTTAGGGGCAGGCAAAACTTGGGCTAGGTGTGGCTTAGTGGTAGAGTGCTTTCCCACTGTTCACGGGGCCCTCGGTTTGCTCAGCAGTACCATGGGGTGAGGGCAGGGCTGTAACTAGGGGAAGTCCGATAAAGAATCTGCATTAACCCAAACCCCAGCTCCCACAAACAGCAGCATCACATTATTTGTGCATCTGTATCTCACACCAATTGTCACTTTATAAAGCAAATCTGTTATACTATCTCGTCCACAAACAAATCATTATATATGTGTGTGTGTGTCTGTGTGTGTGCCTTTCTGCATGTCTGTCTCTCTTGTCTCTGCCTGTCTCTCTCTCTCCACACACATATATAGACATATATTTACATATGTAGATATATGCAAATAGGTAGATACTCTTCAACATCATTATCGCCAGGCCATTTATCACACTTAACAATTTTCATTGTAATCCCTAGTAAGTATTTAAATATCCCCACCCATTTTTAGCTAATTCATTTATTTTATTCTTTTTTTTTTTTTTTTCCAAGACTAGGTTCCTCTGTGTAGCCCTGGCTGTCCTGAAACTTTTTTAGGTAGAGTAGGCTGGCCTCAAACTCAGAGTTCCTCCTGTCTCTACCTCCCAAGTGCTGGGATTAGAGGTGTTCACCACTACACCTGGCTCCTACCTATCTTTTAAAAATCATTACTTTGGTGATATTTAAGATAATCATCAGTCTGACTACAGGGCAAGGCCAGTTCAGGCACCCTCTCCTCTATTGCTTAGGGTCTTAGCTGGGGTCATCCTTGTGGATTCCTGGGAATTTTTCTAGAGCCAGGTTTCTTGCTAAACCCATAATGGCTCCCTCAATTAAGATATCTTTTTCCGAGGAGGGAAGGGAGTGGGAACTTGGATTTTTTTTAAGTAAAATAATAATAATAATAATAATAATAATAATAATAATAATAATAATAATAATATCATTACTTTTGTAAAGAGAAAAAGAAAAAGAAAAAATCTGGCTTTCCTTAAAGCCCCAAATCGACTTCTTTCATTTCTTTGGCGGATCTTTATACCTATGTTATGTCCATAATAATCCTTCCCACTTGTTTTCAATGCCATTTACTGGTCAGAGAGCCCAGCTCACCTCTTCTGTAGGTATTCATGGTGGAAATATGTTTCTCTGGTCCTTGTGGTTTGAGTCAGGTGGCCATTACACCCAGAGGCTTGCTCAGCTGTGGTCCTACAGCCACAGGGCTCCCCCAGGCTGTTGCTGGACACCTCACATCCACACCGCTTGGTGAATTGAGACAAAAGTAACGGTGGCCTCACTGGTAGGACCCCAACCACTCATCCTCGGGCCCCCAGTAATTATACACTTCACAGTGATTGCGATCTAGCTAGCATTTCATTTAGGGGATAGAATTACATAACATATCTTAACCGTCATCCTTCCCCACCCCGGGGAGCACAAGGTCTTAGCAGTAGAAACTTCTCCGTCTCTGTGTCAGTTTTTAAAATCTATTTATACAAATGAGCAAATACCCTGCTATTATGTTGCTCAAAAGTCACAGCGGTGTTTCATCTCAGTAGGCATTTCTACAAACTCAGACTATAATTACTCTCTAAGAGGGGAGAAGTAGCTAACACACTGTAATCTTAAATATGCACGCACATGTGTGTGTTTAGGCTCCTCATTAGTTTCAGAGACAACTTGGATTATGCATTGCTTCCAAGAACTGGTCCAACATCTTGGGCTGCACATTGGCCCCAAGCAGGATCTCTGTTAGAACCATCGCTGTCTGGTGTCCAGAGCAGAGGCAGCGTCCACGGCCCAAAGCTCCTCCCTCTCCATGAACATTCCTCTCCTTTCCCCTTTTGTCTTCTCTTCCCACTGCTCTGAACGCTCGGTGACCTTCTTTCTCTGCTTGTATTTCCAGCGTCTGAGCTCCAGACGAAGTAAAGCTTTTTATTTCTTTCAATCTTCGTTATTGGCTACATTATTCCTCCACTCCCAGGAACACACTGCTGTTTTAAGACCCTTATTCTCCTTCCCTGTTTCCTTAACTTTTATCTAAGAACTCGCTTGCTGTGCATTTCCACATATGTGTTACACTTAGCTCCAACTCAACGTGCTTAACGCTAAACTCATTGTTTTGGGGGAGGTATCTGTGTACATAGTGTGTGTGTGTACATGTTCCTTTCTCTGCGCATATGCACGTGCGTTGGGGGAGTGTTGTGTGCATATGGAAGCCAGAAGTGAGCAGTGGATGTCTTTCTCCATTGCTGTCCCCCTTATTTTTTTGAAACAATGTCTCTCACTGATCCCTCCCTCATTCATCTAGATGGCTGGCCAGTAAACCCCACGGATACAACCCTCCCTACCTCCCCAGTGCTAGGGCTAGAGGCCTGCACCGGCACACTTGGCTCTCTATTCGAGTGCTGGAATTCCAAGTTCAAGTCCTCCTGTTTATACAGCTGTACCGAGCTGGTGCCACAGAGTCCACGCATTGACCCAGGCCAGAGGACTGTTTTCTTTGCCTTGGTTCTGACTCATAAAAGCCAAAGCTTGCCTGACTTGCTTGGCTATGTGAGTGGGCATGGGTGCAGAAAGGACTAATTCACCATCCAATGCTGTGGGTGATGGCTGCAGAAAAAAAGAAAGGAATTTCTGAGCCCTTGTTTAATCTGTCTGAGACCATAGTGACAGGTGATCCTAGCTTTCTTGTACCTTGAGATCTTGGGATACAAAGGGACATGGGGCATCTTAATTTTTGGTGACTATATCAAACCACAAGGTGATCGTTATAATTTTTGGTGAATATATCAAATCAAACCAGGAGGCTATCTAAATGAAGAGGCAATAGGGGGACTTGCAAACATCTTCCTCTGTTTATCTTTCTGCCTTGGGGCAGATTTGCAGCCTAACTCAGGCTGACCCTTTGATACAGCAAAACCTTGTAGAGAGAGACTAGTCGGACATTCTGACTGCTCACATGAGAAGAAACGCTGGGGTATTATGAGATCACGTGTCTCAGGTCCCATTTAAGAGACTATCGTGAGGGTCCCCTGTACAACCTATATTTTAGCCACACTGGACACTCCACTCACTTCACGGTGTCTTTGTCTTTCAAGGTCACTTTTTCTTTTTAGTTTGATATTTTCTTCCTCCAAATGCTATCAAGAGCTTCCTGCTGTGTGAACCTTTATAAACAACTCTAGTTCATCATCTTCTAGGTGTTGGATACATGTCACGTCTGCCCTTCAGCTAAACATTGCTCTCAAGAATCATGAACCAAATGGCTACACATATAATACCATAAATCTTACATAAAGCTACAAAGATTGATGGAATTAAATGAAATGGAATATGTCAATGCTCAGCCAGTGCTTCCCCAATTAGAAAAAAAAATCTTGTGTGACTTAAGGCTTATAATTTTTTTTCTATTTTTCATTAAGAATTAAGTGGGGCTACAGTAACAACTTGATGATTTTTGAAGTAATCAGTTTTTGAAGGGCCATCCTATTGGGAAAAGAGAAGTTGATATTTAAGACAAGGCAAATTAATACAGAATAATTAGTTTCAAAGCCCATGGTGGATCACTGTTGAAAAATTTATTGCTAAGTTATGGCCCGGGTATAACAGAGTTCCTTCCCAGCTTACCTCTTTCACACACAAGCAATTTAATTAAAAATCGGAGTTCTGTGGAGCTCGAGAGATGGCCCAGCAGTCAGGAGTGCCTAATACTCCTTCAGAAGATCCGGGTTTGGTTCCCAGCACCTACATGGATGTTAACACCCTGTAACTACAGTTCCAGGGAACCAACCCTGTCTTCTGGCCCCTGAGGGCTCCTGCACGTACATGGTGCACATAAACTCAAGCAGCATGCACACACATAAAGATAATCAGCCAGTTTTCCAAAGGTCAAGGCATCTTAAGACCAAGTAGGACCTGTGAGAAGGAAAGCAAAGGATAGGTCCTACTTCTAGAGCAAGTGTTGCTGATGGTTGGTTTCTGTGACGTCCTTGGTGAGCTGGTACTACAGCTCGGAGCTCTTACTTCATATGTGTATGGCCCTGAGTTCAGTTCCTAGCACCACAAAAGACCAAAAGCAGAGGAGGGCAGAGGATGTAGCTCAGTTGGAGAGTGCTTGCCCCGCATGCAAAAAGCCCTGAGTTCATTCTTCAGCCTGGGGTCAAACTGGGTGTGAGGAGCCAGGCCTGCGTTCCCAGCTCTAGAGAGACAAGATGGGAAGATTGAGAGTTCAAGGTCAACCCTGACTACTTCCTCTTATGTGTTCCCTGACTTTCCACAGTGTCAGTACATCTATCTGCATCAGTGTGTGAGAGACGTCCTCAGAGCAAGGAAACTGCGGAACGAGCAAGAAAACCCCCTGTTTCCAATCTACGAAAATGTGAACCCAGAATACCATAGAGGTAAGAGTTAACCTCGCTGGCTTTTAGATCACCTGTCCTGAAGTTCATTTTTCAAAATGCACTCAGTTTGGAAACTCATACTAGCTCAGTGCGCCTCCAGCTTGAACCTCCCATTTCTTCTTCTACCCAAAAGACGCCCCCAAAGTAGCAACAGAGAGGAGAGGCAGAACAGAGAGGGCTACCACACTAGATCAGAAACTTAGTACACTAACAATGTTTTCATCGCTGCCATGATACCCGGGGCTCCACGGCAGGTGAATGCTCTGACAATGATCTACACCCCAGACTCTCAGCCTCTGCCTGCCTACAGAGTGCTCTCTACAAAAGAGTCCCTTGAACATTTCTTTTGTAAGGGATAAGACTGACCATGGAGGAAGAATGTACTGAAACCATAACTGGAATCGATAACAAAGTTGTTGCGGTGAAGAATTCAGCATCTGGGTTTTCAGTGTCTCACGCGTTCCCATCTGTGACTGAGTGTTTTTCCTATCTTCTTAAGTAGACAGACTATACTTTGTGCACAAAGCCTTTCCAGTTTCAGGTCGGAGGGAAAACCAGTGATGCAACATAAGATTACCCTAGTCGGCTTGGCGTTACCATAGCAAAACACGGGAGGTGACCGACTTTACCCAGCAGAAAGTTCATTTCAGCTCACACGTTTGGAGATTCAAGGGCATGAGTTGTGTGCCAGCTCAGCTCTGGTGAGGACCTCATGGTGAAAGGTGGGCAGCAATGTCAGGAGTGCCAGCTGGGGTAAATGGTCAAATCTCAAGCCAAGAGACAGCTGGGAGAGGCAAGACCAAGTCATCCCCTAAGAGCTTCCTTCCAGAGACTCACCGTCTTCCAAAGGTTTCTAGCACCGTCACCCTGCAGACCAAGCCTTTGAACTATAATGGACCCATGAAACAGACGTTGTATTCAAGTCATAGCAGGGACTAGCTACACCAAAGCACATTGACTTATCATCGCACAGCACCGTCATTAAGAACAGGTTCTTTTGTTTTGTTGTGTGAGGTGAAGGCTACACTGCCTAGATTGGCCTTGGAGTCCTATGCCCAAGCATTCCTTCTACCTCAGCCTTGCCATTAGCAGGATTAAGGGCACATGCCATCACACCTGGCTTTGGTAGTATCACAAGGTGAATACCCTTATAAGAAGCTTGTCGTGGTTGCTGTAACGAAATACTTGAGACTAGATACTTTATAAAGATTAGAGGCTTGGGATAGGATGTAGCTCAGGGGTAGAGCTCATGCTTAGTAGACATAATCACAAAGATAAAAAAATAAGAGAAAAAAAAATGGAGCCCATGAGAAAGCTGATGTCATGCATTTGGTCTTGATAGGGTCCAGCAGCTAGGGAACTAGGAAGAAATATGCTTGATTTTTCATAACAACTGTGAAACCTAAGCCACCAACAATAATATCTCTGTGATCTCCATGACCCAGTCTCCTCTTGCTTGGCCCACTTCCTACAGGTCCCCTCACTTTCCAGGATCATCATGCTAGAAACCAAATGGAGTGACAAACCATAGCTGAACCATGGCACAAGTTATGAGATGCAGAATATAAAACAACCAGGAGCAGCGTCTATAGGGACAAAAAATAAACGGGCAGAAATCCGACAGTCAAATTAGTAACTCTGAACAATAGACAATCAGTTGATGTTGTTCTGTTGTTTTATAAATCATCTAGGACAAGAATGAAATATTTTTCAAATAAAAAATTCAAGAGTAAAAAAAATTAGAAACTTCATTATGCACACTTTCATCAAGGGATAATTAACAGGCAAGAAGAGACTTCCTGCCCTCTGGCCCACTGTTAAGGCCAAAGGCACCATACAGCGTGGTTCTAGATGGGAAGGGGTCTCATAGACCTAGATTCTTATAGACCTAGATTCTTATAGACCTAGATTTTTTGCCAAGGGTCTGAGATCTACTCACACCTTTCTCTTGGCATACATGCCTTCTGCCCTGCCTTCTCTGTTTGAGCTGACAATGTCAATTCGGTTGAGATCTTCTAAGGTTTACTTGGTTCTCAGCATTCCCCATTCCTGCCCACCTCCCTACCCCTCACCCCCAGCAGCCGTCATGTTATTTAGTGAGCTGTAAAGCACCAAACAGAGAGTTATTTAGGGGAGTGCTTTGTAAATCAGATAATCTTTTGTGTTGTAAATAATAACCCCCTAATTTATCCTGTGAAGTAAATTAAGGCTTTTGCATGTCAGTTTCTTTAAGAAACTCGGGGATAGTGGGGTAAGATCTTAGGGGTTCCTTTGTCTTGTGTTAACGTGTCTGAGAATCCTTTTAAAACTAATCTTAGATGTGCCTAAAAGAAGCTAGCTCTGGGTGCTGCGAAACACATAACCACCATCCTAAAGGCTGGGATTCTGAAAGCAGCTCTGGAACTGTCTAGTGTTGAGAAGCTATAGAACCTCGGGCAAGTTACTCTGCCTCTGGGCCTCAGGCGTCATTTCCAAGTCCAGGAATCTGCGTTTCTAAATGGGGTGGGCTGGCCCCAAGGCGAGGCTGTATCCTGAAGCACTTGGAACTTTAGCGACATCCACCAGGGTCTTCTGGGTATAAATGTCATTCACAGGGTAGCAGCGACAGTCCTGTTATGTCCCTCTACAGCAGTGGTTCCCAACCTCCTCATGCTGGGACCCTTTCAGGTGTTGTGGTGACCCCCAACCATAAGATTATTTTTGTTGCTGCTGCATAGCTGTAATTTTGCAACTGTTATGAAGGGTAATACTTTTGGAGATGGGTTTGTCAAACAGCCGTGACCCAAAGGTTGAGAACCACTGCTTTACAATCTCTGACCACACTATTTTCGCTTCCAGATGCAATCTATTCGAGACATTAAGGATGTACCGAAGATGCCCTGGATAAAAGTTTTTCACTGTGTGACTTTTCAACCCCAGACCTTTGCTTCATGGCCTGTGGAGGTGCCAGCTTTTTCTGTGGATACGTATAATTTATTAATCGGGAGAATGTTAAAGAATTTATGTAATTTAAAGGTAACAGATATTATTGTACATACTTGTATTTTGTAGTTTCTCCTGTAAATATGTATTTTTCATAATGTTTAATATTAAGCTTTATATAATACTATTTTTCCACACTGAAGTGTTCATGACTTGTTCTGCATGAGCTGATTCACCCCTATATGACAGGACCACTGGCCAAATGTGTGCAGAGAAAGCTGCAAGGACAATCCCTGGGGCTGGGTTGTTTGCCTGCCTTGATGCCCACTGGGTGAGCAAAGGGCCGAGCTGGAAAGAGCATAGCATAAGGCCTGCTTTGCCAAGCTGCCGCCTTATTAACAAAGCCTGGGGTCTAAAGACTCTGACCGTCAGAGTCGGGCCACAGCTACACCTTGGTGGTAGAGCATATGCCAAGCAATTCAAAATAAATTTAAAAACTGAAGGCTAGGCAGCCCCAAAGCGGAGCTGGGTGTGTGATCTAAACCGGAAGCTGTCGATAGGAATCTGTCCAGGGTTACAAGCTGTGGTCGGCTCAAGGACCGTGAAACTTGCAGTGACTGCAGGGCTGGGGACTCCGGTAGAAGGACACTAACAGATGAGACGAATACCTAACGATAGCAATGCCAGCTGCCCCTCTGACCGGAGCCTCCTGCACAAAGCAGGGCGCATCCCTGCAGCATTCAGACTTGGTTTTCCTTTGGAAAGAGCTATGGTGGTAGGTCACGCCCCTGACCCAAGAAAGCATGAAATACCAACATCTGAAGCAGTGAGATTTTACCACACACCCTACCAATTTTATCTTTAAATCTGTGCCATATGTTGACTGTAAAATTTCCAGTGACTTAGAAAGTGGACATCGAGCAAATTAACACCCAGTTTCTAGATCTTTTCTGAGAAAAACCCAAAAAGAATTCTAGTGGTTGCCTGAGTGAGAAGCCACATTTGTTGATCTCAGGGCTTCATTTGCAGAAACATCACATGTCTCTTGAGCTTATGTGGTTTTGCTACAAATCATCAACTCCCATAACAAAAATGGATATCATTGGCCTAACAATTGAAGATAGCTAACTATACCAAAAATCACTGCAAATTTAGCTTGTAAATATACTAGGATATTCCCAATTCCATAACTCCACACCCATCTGGAGATGTCTTTTGGGGTACCTGAAGTGTATAGAAATAGAGGAACAGTTCCTACGGGTCCCTGTGAGCAGCAGTGAGGATTCAGTCCTCACAGTGTCTCTGTGCGCTGTGCCCTTGGGAAAATGACACCGTTAGGCTCTGATCCTGTATCCAGGGACTCATCAGACCTTCTGGACAGAAAAAAGAGGAGCAGAGGTGTAAGCTTGGAGATGTGCAACTAAGGAGAAAATGGAGGTCAGACATGGTTTTGGTGTGGCGTCTGTTAGGGATCATTTTTCTTAGGAGAGAAAGGAAAGTCGGGCTGAAGGGGCTGCTGGGAGGTAGCATGCTTGTGTGACCATCCAGAGCTCCCACCCTCCCCGCTCAAGCAAGGAAAACAAAACAGGGCTGTAAACTGATGTTGCTTAATGCATAGCAAGCTGGTAACCCAGAAAGAGACATTCGTTTCAGCTTTTTGTTAACTGAGAAAAGTCCCAGCAAGTGCCTGGAACCTCTTCGGTGCTGTTCCAAAACCTGTTTCCTTGTCAGCAAAGAGAACGCACGACAGTGAGATGAGCGTTGTAACTGTGTTGACTGGAACTTACAAGAGGGCCCCGGCGAGGAAACGAGATGGCAAGGGCTGAAGCCGTTTCAATTGCAAGCCACTAGACGCGGAAGAGAAAGTAATTAAAATTGCACGAACCAAGCATTAGAACCACAAAACACCTGCACACCTGTGACCATAAATGACACCCCTACCCTCAAAGCATTTGGGGGAGAATCAGAATACAGAAATGAATCCAGCCACCCAACCAGGGGAAATCATACATTCTTGTCGCCTATTCCGGGAAGTCCTGATTCCTCATTCTCAAGACTAGTTTAACCCCACCCCCCCCCCAACACACACACACCTAGCAACAAACATTTTGCTATGCAGTCTCTCTCTCCAGAAGATGAAATACAAATCCAGTTGATCCGTTCATCGACTGTAGCAGTCTGGGCCAGAACGGAAACGTAGCTACTGGTAAATTAGTATTTTGCCTGGCGTGTGAGAGGCCCTGGGTTTAATCTCAGGTACCACAAAATAAGCCAGGAGAGGGAAGAAAAGGTTTCTTTTTGCCGTTCGCTCCATCGGATGCATCTCCCTTAATTGCATCGTGCGGCTGTGTCTCTGAAAGCACCCCACTTCCTGCCTTGGCGGGCATCCTGTCTGCACCTGACTGCGGCTCTTTAATCAGTGAGGCTTCAAAGCCCTTCAAGGCTATCAAACCTTGAGAGAGTCTGTTCTGCATCCTAATAATTATTTACCCAGGCTCCTTATAATTAACTCCTTTAATCTCTTCACATTAAATCAATTTTACATCATCAATCTGCTTTTCTCTGGAAAGCTGCCAACTCTTCAGGTTTTCAGAGCTGCATCTCCCTCTCTGGGCTTGCAGACGTTCATGCCGAGGAAGTTCCCACCCGTCAGTGGCCAAGTTCCACTTCTCCGCTGCTTGCCCCTTCTTCCTATCCAAGAGCACCTGTGCCAGTGGGATGTGATTTTTTTCGTCTGTTCATCTCATCGTCTTTCACCCATTGCTAACATTTCATAAGCTCAGCATTATAGAAGAGTGATTAAGACTTCATTTTTTTCAACATCAAAATGGCAACAATACAGCGATTTGGGGTCAGTTATATTTAGGAGGCTCTGTAATTAATTTTGTTATTACCTCTTGGAAGAAGGCCCAAAATTGATAGGAGAAAATAATATAAAATGATTTAACAGATGTCCAGCAACACAAAAATAGGGCTCACATGTTCTACTTCACACTGCTTCTCTTATCTTGGTGTTAAGGATCTAACTTCTCGTATTTAACACTTTCTGCTCCCTTTGCAAATAATAATAATAATAATAATAATAAATCCCAAAATGATCTGCCATGTACTAAATGCTTGCTCAGTTAGTTTATGGGCATTTTGAAAGATTGAATCCTTGAAGCAACTAGATCTGTATATTTGCCTGCAAGTCCCAGTCATGGAACACACTAGAATTTTTGTTCATACAAAGCTGCCCAGACCAAAGCTGACCACGCAACAATAACAAGTAATTAGCTGCTTGGTTATAGAAACAGTTCAGAGGTTTTCCAAGTTCTGTTTAACTGAAAAAAAAAAAAATGGCTATAGTCAGCCAGACAAGAGCGGTAAGAAGACGTGAGCAGTCCCAGCTCACCAGCTCTCGTGCCCGAGGAGTCGACAGAGAAATAGCATGCCTGCTTGAGTGAGTGCCCCGTTACCATTCCAAAGATGTTTAATCCGATCTTCAAAAACGCATCCAGTGTTGAAAGAATGTTTTACAGAAAAGGAAACTGTAAACCACGACTGCAGAGAGGAAGTAAAATGAAGCAAGGAAGGGAAACTATTGGAGAGGAGGTGAGCGACGCTGACATCAGAAAGACAGGATGGCATGTCTGCCTTCCCGGGATGGTTCTTTGAAAGTATCATCATGTGTTTATTTCTATTAAAGCAGATAGACTGGCCATCCCTAAGCCCCCGATCTAACACTCAAGATGCTCCAGAGTCCAAGGCATTTGTGAGCACTGACATGACGCAGTAGGACGTTCTACAACTGCCCTTGCGTGATGCTTCAGTCAGAACACAGGTACATTAAAACCACCGTTGAGTTTACCATCAGCTACATATCCAGGGCATATGAGGGGCAGAAATGAGTTTCCTAGTTAGGCATGGGATCCATCCTCAATATTCAAATCACAGTTATTAAAATATTCCAAACTTATTTTTAAAATCAAGCAGATTCCGATCACCAGCATTTCGGGTAAGGGATCTTTGACCCGTCTTATTACTGGGATCAAGTCGGTCAGGCTATTCAGCAGATTTGGCAATTGAATTGGTTCATTTGGTTTTTAAACTAACCAGGTGTGTGACTCAGTTTCCAGGATCTGTCACTGCAGACACACAGACACAGCACCTTAGTGTCTTATAGTGCAGGGTAACTTTGAGAGTGTTTGGCCATTGCAATGGAGATTCAGGGTGACAGTCAATGCAGCTGTGATAACAACAACAACAACAACAACAACAACAACAACAACAACAACCTGTTCAAATGTGTTTAACAGTGAAAACATTTCTGGCTGAAAGAACACTTGACTTGTATAGAGGCTTCCTTGGAATAAATGTATGCGTTTTATTTTTGTATAGATTGTCTATATAGATAACATTGATTAAATAAGGAAATTATTGGTGGATGCTCCCAAAGTAGAGGTTTATGTCATGGAAGTAAAAGATATATTAAAAGATTTACCAAAGATTATTTTTAATCTATATGCCAATGCACTTGATCTTATATAAGACACCAAAGTAAGTCTTTCAAAACTGTGAATTGTGTCAGACAAATGTAAGGTGCCCCTTCTTAGAACAGTCACAAGAAGGATTCGTTTGGGCTGTTTTCTGCCTCAGGTAATTTCTTTTAAGGAATGCCATCCTTGCCCCGACAGCAAGCTTTTCTGTTCCATCTGCGATGTATTTTGGTAGCAATGTGTGTAACTAAGCGTTGCATCGAGAAAGGAGCACCTTTGCTTGTGGCTTTGGAAATCTAGCTGGTCATTTCCAGCCTCCATCAGCCGGCTAGTGGGAAGGTCTAGACCAGAGCTCAGCGTCTTTCTGGTCACTACCATACTGACAAGAGAAGGCACCGATGTTCCCCACTTAAAGAGCACTTCATCCTGCCCAGTGTTTGTGAGGCTTCAAAGTTCTCGGGCTTATAAATTCTCCAAGAACAAAGAGCACGTTTGTCTCCTCAACTTCCGCTGTGTAGAGAATAGTTCACAGCTCATACATACCCAGCATGCACCGTTCAGAGCGGAAGTTGCTCCTGGCTGTGTGCTTTGGATGCTAGATCATGCCTGCTAATCCTAGAGTCCACAGAAGAGAGTGGAGCTAGCTGCTTCTTCATCTGTGTGAAGCATAATATATAATGTAAATATATCCAGCAGCTGAACTTATTATGTTCTATAATAGAGCACTTTCATGGTTTCAAAATCATTTACATGTTCTCTGCAAATCTAGTTAAGATGGCGATAAATCTATTTTTTCATACCCTAGCATCTACCCACACTATTGCTTTTGTAGCCAACGTTGTTTGAACAAAGAACCTCACTGGCCTTTCTATTTAAATGATGTATGTGCTTAATATATTTTCAGATTTGTAATTGTGGTTGTTAAAGGAACCTATATGGAATCTTGCACACACCCTCACCAATGTAGGAATAAACCTGTTGCCTGTTGGAAGTGAGTGTCCTGTCTTCTAATTGACTGCCCCCTGCTTCTCACTTTGGATCCTCCCCTGCTCCAGAAAAAGGCCAGAAGTGGCTGTTTCTAAATTGGAAAACCCTTCCAGGCCATCACCATGATGTCTGTGGCTGTCTTAACCCGTGTTCCTGGAGCTGTAGTGAGGACCTGGTTTCCCTAGGGCACTGTGAACACATATAATGGACTCTGAGGTTGGCTGTCTCTACCTGGATGTTTGTTTTCACTTCTGTAGCTCATTAGTAGCCACAAATGTCAGCCATGACCAACAACACTGGTGACAGCCTCGGGGGGGGGGGTGACTGGGAGCCCTCGGGAGATGCCACACATCAGCGGTCAGTGTGGCATTAACTAAGGAGTCGCTGTGCTGATTTCTGGAATCCTGAGTTTGCCCTTGAGCCTCTTTTATATTTCAGTGGAAAGATCAGTTTCTTTCACGGTTCCTGAATTTAGTTGGTTTTTTGTTTTGTTTTGTTTCATTGTATTTTGTAACATCTCACTCTAAAAGCCTTCATTTTAAAAAAATATAACAACAGATTCACATTTAAGACTATTAAAGCAATCCTTCTTAGAAGTTTCTAGGCTCAGATGATTGCTGTAGGAAAGCACTTTGTTTTATGAGCTAAGACTGGTGTTTTTCGCTAAAGGGTCTGCTTGGCAGAATTTGTTCTTAAAAAGAACAACATGGCAAAAGAGACAGCGCAGCAAAGGACTTACTGGTGACCTGCATTTGACTCCAGAATCTATGTGGTAGAAGGAGAGAGCCCATTCCTAAAAGTTGTTCTCTGACCTCCAAGAGTGCACCATGACACTCCTGTATCTCCCAAGTATAAAAACAAAACAACAAACATACACACAACACACATATGTACACACATATGTACATGTATACACACACATACACAAACACACATGCAATATGTTATAAACTTTACCAAAGCTAAGTACATCAAGCCATCCTGAATCCAGAAGAAGGATTTCATGTTGCCCTATAAAAGGAAGGAATGTCATTGATCCAGACTTTGCCTTTCCAAAGGATATAGCCCTTTGACTTATAGGCAAATAAAGTTAGACACAGGCTCACAGAGACCCAGCAGGAATGAGAGCTGAAAATATACTCCATGTAGCTTTACATTCAGATCCATAACTGGCTTATTCTATAGTCATGTGTTGTAACTCAAGGTTTCTCTCCCACCGCCAGTTTCTAAATAATCACTCTGAGGCTTAATATTGATTACAAACTCTTTGGCCTCTTAGCTCAGGCTTATTATTAACTGACTCTTACAACTTCAATTAACCCATTTCTGTTATTCTATATTTTCCCACGCGGCTTCTGACTTGTTACTTCACATCTTGCTTCTCCAGCAGCTGCTGACATTTCTCTCACTCTGCCTTCTTTTTCCCTGGATCTTTGCTTGGATCACTGCCTGGCTCTATTCTGCCTAGCTACTGGCCAACTCAGCTTCTTATTAACCAATGGTAATAAAACATATTCACAGCATGCAGGGGAGTCCCACATCAACGTGTCACTCCAGGATAGGGATCCATTCCATGAAATATGTCCATAGCTGATCTCATTTTTGTGAAATCTCAGTGTGTCACACAAACTGAGGCAATGCCGATTCTACATGACCACCATCGCACGGGAAGTCACCAGTAAACAAAATGGGCACCACTCATGCAGCACTGCTATAACTCCTATAAATATAACTGTAAAATTAATCTTTTCATCATTTTATGAATTATTCTCCATACTGGGGACTGAACTCATGGCCTTGAACGAACTCAACAAGCGCTCTAACACTCAGCTACACACTCATCTGAGGGCAATTCTTAAATTTCTGTTACATATTTATTTATTCTACCTGAGTGTGCTTACAATGACATGGCACACATGGGGAAGTCAGAGGACAACCTGTGGGACTCAGTTTTCTCTCTCCACCACACAAGTTTCATGGATAAACTCATGTATCCTGGCTTGGCAGTAGGCTCCTTCTATTCATCGAGCTACCTTGCTGCCCACCTCCAATACAGTTGTTTGTAACCACATGATGCTGATTTATTTGCTATTTCTAAGGGGCGACATAGTGGGAGGCCAAGGACAACTAACCAGAAAACAATAAGGAGGATAAAAACTCCGCCAACAACCTTTCACCTCTGGAAGGATTTGTGACTTTACTACCCTTCTGGATAGTTCATGGAAGCTATCTAAAGTTTAATTTTACACTATGCATAAAATAGTGTGAACTTCCTGTATGTATTCAAACTGTTTGGCCAGAAGAACCAGCTAGCTGGAATGTCTGTAGTTTACCTACCCAGGTTCCAGGCAAGGCCTCAGTAAATCTCTGCTCTATGGTGCCCAAACTGAGGAGAGTACAGACAAGAATGTGGGACATTTCTACCTCTGAGAAATGGTGTGGCACCCTGGTATTTATTATATTTTAAAACCTTGTCTTTTATGTTGTATAAATATTAATTTTAATTGAAATATATTGTATGTCTTTCTGGAGCAAACTATGATAATTTGACATTTGTACACAATAAGTGATTAAATCATGGTAGTTAAGTGTGCCTACTTCTTCAAATATTAGTCATTTTTATGTGTTGGAAATATCTAGCTATTTTGAAATGTATCAATCGCTGTTATACTCAGTAAGTTCCCTAGTGTGCTATAGAGTACTGAATTAATTTTTCCTGCTTAATTGTGTTTTATCTTTCTTCTTCCAGCTTCTTTGCTCCCCCACCCCCTCTCAAATTCCCTTTCCATCTCTAATAACCACTGTTTCACTAGATTGCTCTATAAGATCAACTTCACAGTTTCTACAAATGAATGTGAGCGTATGGCATTATCTTTGTTTCTGACTTATTTCACTCAACATAATGGCCTCTGGTTTCATGTGTTGCTACAGATGGCAGGATCTTGTTCTGTTGAAGCTGTTCTATATATGCACTGAGATGGACATACATCTAGCTTGATTCAAAATCTTAACTGCCGTAAATAGCGCTTCAATAAATATGGGAATGTCAGTATCTCTTTGGCATAACAATTTCACCTCCTTTAGATGTGTATATGATAGTTCTGGGCGGGCAGAGGCTGCTTGTTCATTTTCCGGCCGCCCAGATTCTAGGTAATCACACTGCAACTACATTAATTGCAACACTGCTTAGCTAATGACTCTGGTGCATTCCTAGCTAGCTCATATCTTAAATTAATTCATTTCTATTAATCTGTGTATCATCACGTGGTTGTGGCCTATGGGTAAGGTACCATCTGGCATCCAGAGTCTGTCTCCTGCTGCAGCCACATGACTTCTCACTGACTCCACCTACTTTCTCCGAGCATTCAGTTTAGCTTTTCCACCTAGCTCTATTCTTCCCTATTACAGGCCAAAGCAGCTTCTTTATTTATTACCCAATAAAAGCAACACATATACAGAAGGACTTCCCACACCAGCTCTGTTTTTAGTTTTCTGAGAATTTTAAGACAGTGTTTTAAGATTATGTATTACCCAGTTTTTTTATGGCAAATACTTAAAAGATTTATTTTGGATTTCAAGTTAGGGATCCCAGTCTTTTGTTGCTGGTACCTTTAGTTCCATGGTAAGACAGCAACACCATGGAAGAGATAGTAGGACAAAGCTGCCTGTCTTGTGTCATGGTGGCAACAAAGAGAGAGAGTGACAAAGGGACCAGAGCAATTCGCTCTTCAAAGACATCTCCCAGGGACCCACTTCCTTCAACTTAGCACCATTTCCCAAAGTTTCTGGCACCTCCACACGTAGCAGTTCTTCCCCTGGAGGCCAAGCTGCACGTGTGAGTCTGTGGCTGGCATTCCATATTCTGCCCTAGCCCCAAGGGCACAGGAACAACTCCAAATGCAAAGAGACTTCCAGTTCATGTCCCAGAGCCTCCAAGGTATCCACATTTCCAGCATCGTTCTGAGGCCCAACTTGAAAGCCTGAGAGGCTCAAAGCAAATTTAACCATGAGTCCTTAAAAAATTCAAAGCAGATGGTAAATTTGCAACATATAATGAGGCATAGTAAATATTCCTATTCCAAAAGGGAGGAATGGGAGCAGAGAAAGGACTGGTGAGACCAAAGCAGAACCAAAACTCAGCAGGCCAAACATTAAATTCTATAGTTTTGTGCCTGGCATCCAGATACATGGCAGGATGGGAGTCCCATGGGGTTGGGGAGTTCTGCACCTGTACCTTTGCCATTCTGAGCCACACGGTCCCTCTCATAGACTGGCTCTGCTCAGTGTCCATAGCTTTCCTACGCAACTGCCCCATGCTCCCGGCACCTCTAACGTCTTAAAGAGCTCCTTATATCTTCAGCGTCACTCTCATGGCTTCACGCATTGCCCTCACAGAGGTTCTCACAGAAGCTGACCTGCTGCACACTGGTTGGCTTTCCATGCCTTCCTCTGAAATCGAAGTGGAAGCTGTCATACCTTCATGACTCTTGTCTTTTGCATATCTGAACAATCACCATTGCATGACAACACCGAGGTCTTCCGGCACCTGGAGCTGTGTTGGGACTCCCTTTGGACATCCCTACAGTGGCCCCTGAGCACACAGAAAGCAGAAAAATGTTCTCCTAGGAAACACTATGCAAGCCGGAAATCCTGGAGTAGCTCTTCTCAAGGGTTGTGTCTCTCAAACTTACTCTTCCACTGGACTGACTGGTTTTGTGTGTCAACTCAAGGTAGAGTCTCCAGAGGAAGGAGCCTCAGTTGAGGAAATGCCTCCATAAGGTCCAGCTGTAAGGCATTTTCTCACTTAGTGATCAATAGGGGAGGGCCCCGCCCATGGTGGGTGGTGCTCTCCCTGGGCTGGTGGTTCTGAATTCGATAAGAGGCAGACTGAGCAAGCCATGAGGAGCAAGCCAGTAAGTAGCATCCCTCAATGGCCTCTGCATTAGCTCTTGCCCCAGTATCCTGCCTCGTTTGCATTCCTGTCCTGACTTCCTTCAGTGATGAACGCCAATGCTGACGTGTAAGCCAAATAAACCCTTTCCTCCGCAACTCGCCTTTTGGTCATGGTGTTTTGTTACAGCAATAGAAACCCTAACAAAGACACCTCCTTTGAGCCTGAAATGAGTGGTGTCTAATCTCTGGGTTGCCCTCACTATATTTTTTCTATTGTTTCAATGCTCAGTACTTTTTTCTTAACTAAAAACTATTTTATTTAGTTCTATGTATATGGGTGTTCTGCCTGCATGCTTGCCTGTGCGCCACACTTTTGCCTGGTGCTCAAAGACCACATTCATGCCTGGTGCCTGAAAAGGCCAGATGAGGGCAGTTGTGAGTCTCGATGGGGATGCTGGGAACTGATTCTGGACTCTACTTCTTCTTCTCCTCCTCCTTCTTTTTCTCCTTCTTCTTCTTGGTATTTTTTATTTGTTTGTTTGTTTTGTTTTTTTTGAGACATAGTTTTTGTAACAGCCCTGACTGTCCTGGAACTCACTCTGTAGACTAGGCTGGCCTCAAACTCACAGAAATCCACCTGCCTCTGCCTCCTGATTGCTGGGATTAAAGACGTGCACCACCACCTCCAGCTGGACCCATGCTCTTAACAAAGCCATCGCCTCAGCCCTTGTCTTATGTCTAGAGGTGGTAACCTCTTCAGGAACCAAGCTCTCTGCTTGTTTTTCTCATCAAAACTCAAGTTTCCCAGGTCTTTGTGTTCTGAGGTTTGCTGAAAACTTGACTGAAAGCAACTAGGAAAAATCCAATAATGGGGACCTAACTAGACATTGCCTTCACCTGGTTAGTTCCTATTACCTTCTTTAATCTCCACCTCCTGAAGTCTCAGATGTAGCACAGTTAATAAAAAGCCAGAGACAGATATTAGGATTCAATCTGAAGGTCAGAAGATCCAGCCATTGGCTCTTACCTCTACCTCAGTCTGAAATGGCGATGCTCCAGGAATCCTCAGAATGAGACTGCGTCGGAGAGTTGTCTCCTCTGTCTTAGATTCCTCTCTAGGACTGGAATTAAAGACATGTACAACTACCACCCGGTTTCTATGGCAAACTAGTGTGGCTACTGGGATTAAAGGTGTGTGTCACCACTGCCTGGTCTGTAAGGCTGATCAGTGGAGCTGTTTTACTCTCTGATCTTCAGGTGAGCTTTATTTATTAAAATAAAAATGAAATATCACATCAGGACATGACAGAAAGTGAATAAGGTCTTTCCAGATTTTGACACAAATGACCTCTAGTTGGAATCCTAATGAACTCCCTGTCTCTATGACACCTCATGGGCACATTCTTCACTATCCAGATTCCTGCCAGCATTCCTTTCTTCCGAATTCCCTCTACAACCAGCCACTGACCTCTGCTTGTATTATATCAGGGCTCCTGTAGCTCTTGTTCCCAAGCTTTTGCAAAGTCCTCTGCTCTGACAAACCAGCCCCACAGACTTCTGAACTAGTTCATTAAGAACCCACGACAGTAATGATCCCACCTGTCAAAGTCAGTCTTCCCCATTACTCAGTATTTTCTTTTGTATTGCCGTACCACTTACTCAGTCTGCCACCTTCCAAAATTAGTGCCACCAACCAGGGACTAAGCCTTCAGTGTGTAATCAAGCCTGCAGGGAACTTTTTATACTCATTTGTCTTTTAAAGAAGTTTAGTCTACTCTACCCTTCACTCCCCCTCATTGGCTAGCAATCGGGAAAATCAATACCCCTTCTTACAGAGGCATATCCTTTTAGTCTGGAAAATATTCTCTCTGCTCACACTTCCAACCTTCAACTGAGCCTTATCTCTGAGGTCTATTAGGGTTAGAGTTATACCTCACACATTAAAACCTGGTCCCCGAGCATCTTACAATGTGAACTTATTTGGCAACAGAACTGTTGTAGATGTAAGTGGTTAAGGTGAAGTCACACTTGGATAGGGCAGGGCCTTAATTCAGCATGTCTGTTTTATTTATTTATCTATCTATCTATTTATGTATTTATTTAGGTTTTCAAGATAGGGTTTCTCTGTAGTTTTGGAGCCTGTCCTAGAACTAGCTCTTGTAGACCAGGCTGGCCTTGAACTCACTGAGATCCACCTGCCTCTGCCTCCTGAGTGCTGGGATTAAAGGCCTGTACTGCCACCACCCGGCTATGTCTGTTATCTTTATAGAAAGGAAAAAAATTGTACATAACCATAAACCCTAGAAATGTGGAAATATGAATGAAATGATTGACTGATAAATCCACAAGCCAACAAGCTACCAGGAACTTGAGGAAATGTCTAAAATAGATCCTTCCCTCAGAGTCCTCCGAAGAAGTCATTCTTGGCATGCCTTGACCTCCAAGGTCTCATACTTAGCACTCCTGGGACAATATACTATTGTTGCATAGATCACCTACTTTATGGTACTTCGTTGAGGTAACCCTACAAAACTCACATAGGTTATTGAAGTTAACAGTGACAGGGGCTCGTATTTCCTAAGTTCTTATACTGTACTGAATAATGCACACTTCTTGAGTATGGTGTGATACACTGTTTTTATCCTCATATTCTGTCCATGTAGTAGGAAGATTAATGAGCCAACATAGATGTCCTGATCTTTGCAACTTGTGGATGTGTGAGACTAGAAGAAATGGGGGAATCAAGTTTGTGGTTAAGATTTAGGTTGCCAGTTATCTTGAAACATAGCAATAATTCAGGCTATTCTATCTCAAGAGAATGGAAATGCTGGCTATAGGCATACAAGACAGTGAGCTTGGCCCAGTTTTGATAGCTTTAAAGCTAGGGAATGGGGTGATCAGCCAAAAAAAAAAAAAAAGACAATTCGCCTAAAGAAGGCAGAGAAAACAAGGAAATGGATTCTTTCTAGAGCCCCCAGGCAGAACAAAGCTCCAGAAACTTCTTCTTGATTGATCCCAGGGAGACCTATTTTAGAGTTTAGCCTTTGGAACTGAAAGATAACAGATTCGTGCCGCATTTAGTCATGAAATGTATGTAATGTATGGTAATGTGATACATTAATAATAGTAAATGAATGCACCCCATTTTGCAGATAAGAGGTCTGGGATTTAGAGAGCTTACAAGACTTGTCCAATCAGTAAATAACAAAACCAAAATTGGAAGTCAGGTCCCTAAAACACAGTCCACCCCCATTTCTATCGACCACGATCATTTGCTAAAACAAATTCTAATCCTTCCCACGTGACAGCAGTTCAATCACACATCATGTCTTGCCTTTAGAGTTCTCAAAAAAGTACGTTCTTAAACTAGTCCTCAGACGACAGTTTCCAGGCTTCCAGCTTCCTGCAAAATATGGCACCCAAGCTGAACACAGTGCCAGTATGGCTTTGATATCATTCTGGGGGACTTTCAATCGGTCTTTTGCCAAATTAAGAATTATAACTCAAAATTTAAGCATCACTTTCGAGTTAAAAAATGAAGTGCTAGTTTGCCTCTCTTGACAAATTGGCTGTGAACTTAATGTTCGAACAAAATGAGTCATTTGAGTTGGAACACGGATTTATTTGAGCAGCCTGGTCGACGTCACTATGAGAAAGGTGTCATTGCTCTGTCCCTACACAGATAATCTCTAGACGGTCTCAGTGCTTGGCTGTCGTTCCGATGGCTCCGGCGCCTTCCTGCCTCCACTCCTTGCCTCCCAGACCTGAAGGAAGTGTGAAATGATGAAGACTTAATGGGCTATCCTTGTCCAAACTGAGACAGAAAAAGTTATCTGAGACAATTTCTACAGAAATGAATACCTTGAATGGGAGGCAAGTTAGTGTAATGAAAACTGGATGGAAATATTGATTTCTGGTGTCAAATAAACCCCATGGACAGGAGAAATGACTGGTGCTCAGCACACAAGAGTCAAACGTTACACTTGGTGAACTAGTTATTAACCACAACCATTATTAAAAACTGAACCTTAGAAGCCTGCATCTTAAATTAAATTGAAGATGGGGGTAAATCAAAATTCGAACTCATCACTTCTTAATAAATTTGTTATTATCCCTACTCTTGTTTGCTGTGTATGGCTAATATGTTATAGGATGCCATTATTGTACATCTCCTTCCAATTCCAAGCCCAGGGTCATCATGCTGATAGATTCCAGGCCACAAGAGATCAACAAATGCTCTAAATGAGATCATCCTTCCTATTCCTTGACTGATTGTCAAACCATACTGAGCACACCCCTTCCCGGAAGAAAGCCTTCCCACCCTCACCCCCGATATACACAAACTCAGCACCCCACTTACCCTGGTGAGAAATGATGTCACCAGTGTCTTCATTCCATCCACTAAGCCTCAAGCTTAAAGCAAACATTTCTGGAGATCTTCTTTAAACATTCTCTCTGGGGCTTGGAAGCCTGTATTCGCACATTTATAGCTCATCTGTTCTCTCTTCATTCCAGAGTCGATTTGAATTCTACAGTAACACAGGGTTAGCATTTGGGATATGCTATCTCAGAAAGTAGAATTTTAGGAACTAATGGGAATCCAGAAATGCTTTTTGGAGTGTCTTGGCCTCTGTTGTGTAGGAATGTGACAAGCCTCCTGGGATAGCCCTCTTCCTAAACTATCTTTTTGTGTTCATGATACTCAGATCTCGTAATTAAAGATAAACTGGGGTTTCTCTTAGACTCCCAATTTCATTAACTTCATAACTTAATCAAGACTCTCAGGATTAACGGCAACCCCGTTCAAGATATGTTTGAGAACTTATAGGTTTGTTCCTTTGTTTAGGTGAAATAGTAGAAGGAGAAATTTGTTTAATTATTAGTGATTATGCAGTTCTCATTTTCTACTGTTAGAATCAGCTGTCAGAGTACTGGGTTGTCAGTAGTAGAGCGTATGCCAAAGATAGGAGACAGGGAGTTCAATCCCTCAAACGAAGAAAAGCTCAGATGGTACTGACCAATGAGTCTCCAGAGTTAATGAGCCTCAAGGAAGAGTCCAAGGTTGATGAAGAGGGCCAACAGAAAGAGCTTGATGTCAGGAATGGACGCGGAAAGCTAAAGGAGAAGCTGAGTGTGAAAACCTGTGTTCAGATCCCATGTGGAAAAGCTAGGCTGTGAAGCACTTCTATAATCCCAACACTGGCCTGGGGAGTGGGCATGTGCAGACTCCTGGAGCTCATCAGCCAGGCAGCCTAGACAAATTGATGATCTCCAGACTTAATGAGAGACTCTGTATCGACAAAGATGGTGGAAAGCAACTGAGGAAGGTACATCAGGGCAAGCTCTGGTCTCTACATGCACAACCGCACATGTACACACACACACACACACCACATACACACACACACAGGCTGGGGGAAAGGGAGGAAGAACAGAGGGTTCCTGTGAAACACAGAGCTAAGAAGCCTATGAATCTGAACTTGAAATTCAGGTTTGTAGGAAGACAAGCATTTAATACTGCTAACATTCCCTGCAGTCTGTACTGCTCCAGGAACTATGTTAAGCACTAAGTGTTTTGCATACATTATCTTTTCCTGCATTATCTCACCAATTATCCCAGCTAAATGGGCCAGATGAGTGATTCGTATTCTCAATGTATTCTGCATACTTCCAAGAAAAAGATTTAGACAATCTGGTAAATAATCAAATAAGATGTTTTTTTTTTTTTTTTTTTTAAAAAAAATAAATCCAGTTTTGCTTTCTGACTCTACAGACTTTTTTTTTTTGAGACAGTCCACAGGCTGCCTCCAGCTCTCAGTCTTCCTGCCTCAGCCTCCAAATCTTAGGATTATTGGCTGTGACCTCCATATCTAGCCTTAACTAACTCATCTTGCTGAAAATTAGGGAAAAAGCCACCAATCAAAATGGAGTTTTATTAATTGTGGCATGGAAGAAGACATCCTTGACCAAGTCTTCTTGCAACTTCAAAAAGGAAGTGAGGTAAGGGTATTCGTGGGAACTGAAATGTTGTAGCACATGTGTTTTAAGGCAAAAAAAATGTAGGATTGGAGTGAAACTCATGATATAATAGTATAAGAACTGATAAAGTTATGAGGGGAGAGTCATAAGGTCTTTTTTTTTGACAAAATAAAAATGAAACCAAGCATGGTACAGATTTACAAGTAGAAAATTCAACCCCATGATGAAATATTTTTGAGGCTCACTATCATAGGGAATTAAATGATGGCCAGTTTTCTGATGACAATGTGTTCCTCTGTCCATTGGGTGTCTTGACTAAGAAGTGGAAGTCCCACAATGACAGGTATATGTGATTATGAGGCTTTTGATTTGCAATTGGGCTTTTAACTACTTATTTGTGTCCTTGACCTACCATCATTTACAAGTCATTTCAAAAACTGATAGAGATTATGACAACATGAATCCAGAAGGATTAAACTATAATCCTTCTATTCAAGGGGATCAGCATATACCACCCCAAAATATGCCAGTTGGGCATAAGAATTATTTTGTGCTCAATACAACTGAAGAACACAGACAGACTACCTCTCTACTCTCTTGCAAACCAAAAAAGTTCATAACTTACCACTCCTAAGAGCTTAACCCTTTGCTGTCCCCTTCTCATTTCCTGGCAGTGCCAGTGGTTAAGATGGGATCTAAGCTCTGATGTCCGGTGGCTCCTTTGCATATTTCATTTTTCTTATATAGCTCCGTTTTCATGTGTATGCATATATGATGCTTCTCTTGTTAGTACTGCAAGAGTAATACTAATATAGTTTATTATGCATGGCTCAGCTACTGGACTGAGGCGGGTGCAGAATCATTTCTCTTCCCCTATATAAAGTGTATACATTAGTTCACACAAAGTGTAATGTGTCATGGATATTGTATGTGGAAGTCCCCTCTGTGTGTTACTTATATTGATTAATGAATAAAAAAAACTGCCTTGGCCTGATAGAGCAGAACTTAGGTAGAGAGAGAAGACAGAACTGAATTCTGGGAAGAAGAAAGCAGAGTCAGAGAGAAGCCATGGATCCTCAGCCTGAGACGGACGCCGGTTAGAACTTTGCCTGGTAAGCCACTGCCACGTGGTGATACACAGATTAATAGAAATGGGTTAAATTAATATGTAAGAGTTAGCCAATAAGAAGTTAGAGCTAATGGGCCAAGCGGTGATTTAATTAATACAGTTATTTCAGGGCTAAGCTAGCTGGGCCACCAGGACGAACAAGCAGGCCTTCCTTGCAACAGATATCTTCAATTAGGGTTTGACCAAAGCGCATGTAGCTTCAAAACTAACCGTAGACTGGGTGTGAGTGGAGGAGTCCTCACAGTGTTTTCAGGAAAACACATTGAGAGTAATACTGAATCTAATGTATTTGTCTGCCCAGTTGATCTCTCCCAACCCAGTCAGCAGATAGAATCCGGAAGGATGGAGGAATGTTTCTTGGTTTTGAGGCAAATGTGAGAGATGTGGGTTGGCATAGGGGGAGTCCCTCGGGGTTACCAGGGCTGTCAATCACCTGAGTAGCTTGTTGCCCTGGAGGAAGAGGTGACAGAACACACTACTATGGCAGTCAATAGCGAAGACATTCACAAGAATGCCATGCAGTATTTTTTTTTTTTAATCTTACCCTGGGTCTCAAACCCAGGGCAAATGGCTCAGGTGCCTATTTAACATATCAAAGAAGATCTGGCTGCCAGATTCTCCCATCATCCCTCAGTCCCTACCTTCCCTACCTGTTACAAGGTATGGCTGGAATACCCTGCACCTACCCTAAATTTCTCCAGCCAAGGGACTGAACTGCCCTTCCCTATATAATCCAGCCATTTTGCTACACTTGTCCTTTTCCACCTTCTGGTCTACCTTTTACTCTCTTGGCCCATGTCTTGGCCAAGGCCATTCCTCTTGATTGGTGGCTTCTTTCTTGCTCTGCCACCCCCTCGCTTCTCACATGGCCTAGTTCAGTCTGGCCATGTTCCCTCTGGACTCTCCCAGATGTCCCAGCCTCTGCTCTCCCTTTCAGTTACAATAAACTTTCTCCTCCACCATACCCGCCTTTCCCTTTTTTATTTTATTTTTCATTCAAAGGGTCAAATGGATGCTCGGTCCATGGGTGCCTCTCACAAGCACCTTTGTTGCTCACTCTTGTTGTATACTCACTTTTCTTTTCTTCAATTTGTAATTGGCATGATTCTTTCCCCAGTGCCTCTCCTTTATCAAGGTTTCTTTACTTGGAGACTTCTGGCAGCTCAGTCTGTAAAAGTGTTAGTTTATTCTGAGGGCTCTTTCAGAAATTACAGTGAGGTGTTAAAGTTCCCGCAACAGGGCTATTTCCAACCCTAATTTCAATCTCCGCCTATATGTTAGATTTCTTATTTCTGGCTGCAGGCTGTTCACAGAAAGCAAGGAGAGAGCAGAGGTCGCACATGCTCCAGTTCTGCGCTCAGAAGTTCTCTAGAGGTACAGAAGCCCTTTCTTCAAGTTTCCAGCGGCATCTCTTACAAATCTCTTTATGCTGATCAAGAGGACGATTTGCCTGCCTTTTGTTCTAAGATGCTTGTCAAATGGATGGAGGAGTCCCCCACTGGAACTCTTCTGCACGACCTGCTTCTTATGTCTATTCCACTGTAATCCAACACACTAACACTGATTGGACAATTTAGGGTAATTTAGAATTATAGCTAAATTCCTTCCTGATTCTGAAGTTCAAAAAGATGAGAAACTTTCGGTATTATTCTAAATTGCACAATTCTGGGGTAATTTCATGGTGAACACAGTGACTGTTTTTGTTTTGTTTTGCTGTTCCTCATTTTAAGAGTGCTATATATTAAATAAAAATATTTTTGTGCAATTTTACTTTCCTCCTCCTCCTCTTCTCCCTCTTATTCTTCTCCTTGTTTTGGTTTTGGAAATGAGGTTTCTCTATGTAGCCCTGGCTGTCCTGGAACTAGCTCTTTAGATCAGACTGGCTTCGAACTCAAAGAGATCCACCTGCCTCTGCCTCTGCCTTCTGAGTGCTAGGATTAAAAACATTCACCACCACAGCCAGCTACAACTTTTCATCAGTATCTATTAGTGAGTCTCTAATTTCCATTTCTAGGGTTAGCTCTGTCCCAGACTTTGTGCTAAAAGACTAACTCTCTAAGTTCTGAAGAATGGAGAATAGTGCTTGACAAAGAACTCTCAGATAACCAAAAAAAAGTTGACAATTATCTGGGAGTTATTTCTCTTTATTTTAATTATGGGTCAGAAGATCAGTGAGACACATTTGTTGCCTCAAAAGATGAGGCAAGGTGGTAAGGAAGAACAAGTGAGATAACAGTCATATAGCATATGATAAATTCTTAAAATTATAGAGATTTGTATAAATTCATATGTCATCTAGGAGGATCAAGTGGTTAATTCTTAATAGCAAGAATAATGGAAGAGCCATGGCTTGGAGGTAGGATTAAATTTCCCAGGTTGGAGAAGAACATAGGAAGCAAACATGTATGAGGTGAGTCTGAAGACTCGTCACTCATTCATCCATTCATCCACCCATTCATAAGTTTAGGATGAATGAAAAGAAAAGCTGCCAACACTGTCCTACTTTCAGCCAGATCTTATAAATGGAGTAATAATATGTATGTGTCTTACTTTTCTCATTTCTGTGACAAAAAAAAAAAAAACCACTCAGCAAAAGCAACTTGAGGAAAGGTGGTTTTACTTCGGCTCACGATTCTAGGGAACACAGTCCACTATGGTAGAGAAGGCATAAAGACAGGCACATGGGACAGCTGGTCACATTGCAGCAACAGTCAGGAAGTAGGGGGTGAATTCTGGTACTTAGCTCATTTTATCCTTTTTATTCAGACTAAGGTCCTGGCCCCTGGAATGGTGCTGCCCACATTTAAGATCAATGTTCCCATCTCAGACAACCCAATCTAGAACTTCTTTCACAGATATGCTTGGAGATTTGTCTCCTAGGTGATTGTAGCCTGTGGACAGTCAACACTAACCACCACAATGTGTGATTGCTACAGGAACTCTGCTCGGTTGCTTCAAGCTATAAGATGGCAGATAAGCTCAGCTCCCTTTGCCAGTCTCAGAAATCATAGTTCATAGGTGACTCATGTCCTGCACTGTGACTCACAGACTGTAGAGCCGGGCAAAGTGGAAACGATGCTTGACTTCAAATGTGGAGAACTGTGTGTCGTGCCCTCAGCAGTGACTTTGAAGCACTGGATACCTTTTCCTTGAGCAGGAACTGGCATTTAATCGGGCACAATCTGTGACATCAACATGCATCTTCCTTGCTTTGACTCTCTCTCATTAACTCACTGCCTCTCAGTGACCTTGTGCGCTAGAGCTCTTGGCGGTTGTTATATTTCTGACCTTTAATTATCACTGACTTCTCCAAGAAGAAAACCATTTCTCTCCAACTTCAAACACCTCCTGTTCCCCCATTGACTCAGGGTGGTCTTGTTTGAATTTATCATCACGTCTAAATGTGGTTTGGAAGTTTAGATCCTAATTGGCTCTTTTCTAACTATCGTGTGGTGCTTGAGATTGGCATTCATCAAACACATTAGCAGTGGTTTACAAGACAGAAGAAAAACCCTCTGTAAGCATTATCCTGGCCCAGGGACTTGCTAATGAGACGCAGATATGTTTTATATATTCCAAACATTTTGGACTTACATAAAATTGTTGCTTCTTTTAGTGGATACATTAATCATCAAAAATACCTCAGTCATTTCTAATGTTCTATGAAGAATGGACAAAAAGGACAGTGCTCTCTGAATTTCATGTCTAAAAAAAAAAAAGGAATCCCAGAAATTGCACTTCATCAAAGAGATAACTTACCTCTTAATAATTCTGGAACTTGCTAAGTGCAATGAGGCAGAACTTTCCAATAACATCAATGTATTAACACTGAACGAAGTAGGGAAATCAGGAGTATCTGTTCTTTTAAAAATAGATATCAGGGGTGAAATTTTGTAAAGGTAGAGTTCTAGAAATAAAACTAGCTAATGATAGAACTTCAAAAGAGGACAAAACTCAGAACTGGTCTTTTATATTGCTAGGGCCTAAGGAAGAAGAATCAAAAGACCAAAGCACAGGATTTTGTGACCAAAAAAAAATCTGTTTTGAAATAATTTTTCACTTTTATTGAAATCACCCTGTACCACCACCCACCATGGTACAGCAACCATTATCACCATCATGGTTAGCGTTTACCCACAAGGCTGTGCATGACATCTTGCACTTTCATTTAATCCTCACTAATGACCCGGTATCAGCACCTCAGCATCAGCACCATTTCATAGTTGAGATGTCTGTAGAAACAGGCTAACTTGCCCAAGACCACAGACCAGCAACAGGGAGAAACCAGATGCTATATCCAGAACCGCCTCTTCTGTTTCACCTCTTAGAGAATGACCCCTCCCAACCAAGAGGTGATATATGTTCTAATAAGCAAGTGAACCTTGTTTTTTATTTTTTCCTGAAATGGCACCCTTCTGAGTTCCTTCTTATTTCCTACCATATAAACCTCCACATCCGAAAGCTGGGTGTGGCAGTAGATGCCTGCAATCCTAGCACGGGGGAGGTGGAGGCAGGGGCATCACAAGTTTGAAGCCAGCCTCAGCTACATAGCAATTCTGAGGACAGCCTGAGATAACAAGATAAACAATGCCAAAACGAACTTATAAAACAACACTAAATATACAAACCAAAACCAATGCATTTCCCCACATTCTAGAATACATACGTTATTTTCTTATAATTAGAATGTATTCAGATGACATTGGTTTTCGTTTTATGTTTGAGTTTTTTTCAGTAAATTTAATTAGAATACAAGACATTAGATATCATTATGACATTTCCCATCAAAGCGTGTGTGGTTTAATTGAGACTCTTCCCCTCCCCTCACCACTGCTATCCCCTCTCTTTTCCTCCTTCCTCTCCCCGTGTCCTTGTTCCTTCACATTTATTTTTACCCTCGGTCTCCTTCCTAGGTTTTTAGGCTTTTCCTACCATTGCACCCTACTTACATATAATGTAAACCTCACAGGTCAGCATCTGCCTATGAGAGAACACACATGAGTTTGTCTTTTTGAGTTTGGGTCACGTCACTAAATATTATGCTTTCCAGACCCATCCATTTTCCTGAATATTTCATGATTTTTTTCATATTTTCTCTTCAGATGAATGAAATTCCACTGTGTAAATGCACTATATTTTAATTATGCACTCATATGTTGATGGTCATCTAGGCTAGTTCCAATTTCTTGTTCATGAAAACAGCCGGAAGTGGCAGGTTATGGAGGACTATGGTTATAGACATTCTTTTTTTTAATGCCCAACAGATCACATCATATATATCCTTCATGTGATATATCCTCCAACCCTGCTGGCTGCCCCTATCACCACCTTGCCTGAGGAAACTCCATCCCTTACCCTTGTAAGTATCTTACTCAGGCAGAAAAATAAAGTTTCTCTTTTTTCCCATTCACCCTCTTGGTTTTTTTTTTTTCATCAAAAAATACTGATTAAATCAATTTTAATCATTAAATTAACTCAAGCAAAGTAGTTTAATTAATTTTAGTTTTAGGGAAATGAGATAATGGAAAGAACCTCTGACGACCAAACCATATCCAAACCCCAGAAGGCACTATGAAAACCCGCACATGAGAGAAAATAAAATAAACATAAAGATAGCAGCAGACACGGCTATTGTGAGTCTCCACCTAGGACTCAAGTTCAAGGGCTTCTGTATTCCAACAGCACAAGATAAAGAAAGCTGCAGACACAGCTACTGTGTGTCTCCGCCTAGGACTCACGTTCAAGGGCTTCTGTATTCCAACAGCACAAGATGTGGTTATTATTCTTTCTCAAACTTCTCATTCATATTATTGATCAGACAGTGGGAGTCAGAGGAAGGGTGTTTCATTCCTACTTCAATTCGTTTTTCAAAGTGGCTGCCACAAAATGGAAGTACAGAGACACAGGCCACATCCAGTGATGTTGGCTGAAGAAGAATTAAGAGCACTCTGTGTCTTAGTTATTTTCAAAGCAATAAATGAAATGATATGCACTTGTGATCTATTCTTTTTTAAAAAATATTTATTGCATTGATTTGTTTAGTAGAGGGACATGCATGTGTTGTGTGTGTGAAGGAGGGCAGGCAACCTATGGTAGCAGGGTCTCTTCTTTCACCATGTGGCCCTAAGGAGCAAACGCAGATTGTCAGGATTGCCACCAACTGCCTTCACCTGCTGTGCCAGCTCCAGCTCTCTACTATGGCTTTAATGAAACTATATCTTTAATGCTGTAATGCTGTGATCACCTTAAGATGCCAGCACCGCTACGCAAAATGCAATAAGGTGTTGTGAATTTAGTTCAGGTGCTGATAATGACACACACACATACACCAAGTGTATGAAAGTTTTTATTACACACACACACACACACACACACAAACGCATGTATGAACCTGCAGAAAACAGGTTCAAGCATTCCTGAAAGCTGTGCAGTAAATATTGAGAGACTGCACTATGGGGACAAGTGATGGGGCAAAATGCCTGTCAGGGCAGCAGCTTTATCCCAACGCCCTTTTTCTTCCAGGCTGGAAGGCTGAGACAGCATCGTCCGTAAGAGAAGCACAGGTAGACAAATCTCAAACAGCTTGCCTACATACCCCTTACTTACCAAGTACCGCTTCCGGGTTGCTACGGAAGAAATAAACTTTCATCTTAAACAAACTATTCTATTTGGGGGTCAGATTATAGCAGCTGGTCCTTTTTCTAACTTATGCAAAAATAGAGAATGAATATATTAAGAACTCGAGCTCATCTTTTATGAACCCCCTCTCCATGCTCAACCTTTGGGTTTTACTTTTAACAAGTATAAATAAGGAGCCTCAAATGGAACTGGCTGTAAACAAGACCTAAAAGCTACATATGACTTTCACAGATTCAGTGTGTTTATCCTCTATTCCAGAACCATCCTTCAGCATACAGTTGCCTGTATATTCTTTGGGCCTAAATGGATGTAAGTAGTTAATCTAAATCATGAGTATCAAATCGACAAATGAAAACTCAGGTTGATTAACATGTAGATTTCCTTTTATTCCAACACAGACATATGCCCATGGGCTCTTAAGGTTTACGTGTTCTCTATCATCAGTTAATCATAGATAATTGGATGAGGATAAAACAGACTTCATCTCCCTCGGTGTGATGCCAAGATGATGATTTTCTCTGATTCCTGGTTTCGCCTTACCCGGTGCTTTAGAATAGTTCTGTGTTGCTAAGACAACAGGGACACTGCAACAGAAAACTGGGACTGAAGTCAAGGCACGGAAGCAGCCTCAAAGGATGTCATAAATAGTGTATCTCAGGCCTTATTCACAGTGAAACCTGTAACACCTGAATTAGAAAAAAAGAAAAAGATTGTATTCTTCCAGCGTTCTTCCAGAGCATCAGGTACCTTCGACAGCTTCCACTCAGAAGGTAAGAGGTCAGTGAGGAGTACACTGCCATCCGTTCACTTACTGGATAAAACCCTGTGGAAATAACCGAGGTGAGCCTGTCCTTAAATTCCAGCCTTATCCTGAGGGCAGCGTGTCTGCAGGGTGAGACCTGACGCTAAGCTGGAAGTGTGTGTCATCGCATCTGAAGGAAGGCTCGATTCTGGGGGGTAAATAGGGCAGATCTGACATCTGCTGAGACTCACAATTGGTGTTTGGAATTCGAGTGTATGAGCAGATGCAAAGGTGATGGGTTTTCCGGTGCACTTTTTTTTTTTTTTTTTTTTTAAGAGACAGAGTGTCACTGTGTACCTCTGGCTGTCTTGGAACTCACTATGTAGACCTTGCACACAGAAAAAAATCCATGTGTGCCCCCATGCCGGGCTTTGATGTACTTTTGAAAATACCGAAAGCCCAGTGGCAATGGGGTGAGCCAGGCTGCATCCCCAGCTCTGTCTGAGCAAACTGAACAACTGCAGGGTAAGGAAAATGAGATGCTTGAATGGTCCTAAAAGAAAAAAAAAAAAAAAAGGAAGGAAAACGGCACTTGACTCTAAACTGAAGAGTGTTCTTCATGTCATGTATATTCTACTGCTAAAAGGAAAAAAAAAGAACAATGAGGCTGGGGATATGGCTCAATGGTCCGGAGATTGTCTAACATGTGCAACGCCCTTGTTTGGATTCCTAGCACTTCAAATAAATGAATAAATTGCAGGAAGAGATGAATGAGAACTCTGTGTCCCCAGAGCTTGGAAAAGCCTTCTTCAGAATCAGGTCCCTCTCTCGCAAAGTCATCTGGCTGGAAATAACAGCCACGCAAAGGCAGGCAGTGGAGGAAGCTTCCTCAGTCCTCAAAGGAAAAGAAATAGAGCGGCCGGAGGCCGAGTTACCACCATAGAATTCCTTTTTCAAGTCGGAGTCAAGGTACTATTTACTCAAGGAAACTGGTAGTCATGGAGTAAGGTCAATGGTTCTGCAGATTCATCTAGCAGAGTCAAGTGAAAACCATTAGACCCTTGTTTAACACCCTGGTGATCTAAGTGTAAAAACAAAACAAAAAAAGAAAATAGAAAAAACCACAGAGCACTGCATTTTAATATTTGTAAGAAGCATAAATCATAATGGTTTGTATGCCACACTATACAAATAAGATACCTGTACTTTCCAAAGAAAACCAACTTCTTAGAGGGTTTTCCAAACAGTCACTCCATATAGCTAAGAGCTTGACCCTTTAGCCACTGCTACAGCACGGGGGATACAGGTGATAAGTTCCCGACTCTTCCAGCTGTGCCTGTTTCTGCCGCCACTGAAGAAGCGGCCTCGCGGAGGCCTGCTGCGGCCCCTTCCATCTCCTGTGCCACCAAATGTGGGCTCTGCGGGGCAGGCGAGCGCTGACCTGATGGGACAGCCTCTGGGCATGGCTTCCCACAATCCTCATCCCCGTTAGGAGAACTTGCGCTTCTTCATGGCTTCTGCCTTGACCGCCAGGCTCTTGGCACAAATGGTCAGGACCACAATGAGCACGCCCACCACAAATGTCACCACTGGCCAGAGGAAGCAGTGCAGGAGGACGATGTCATCATGCGTGCGGCGTAGGAGAACGTCCTCTGGTCTGTAAGAGTGGAGGGCAAGGAAAGAAGAGCAGTCAGACTCTCGTTACAGCATCGGAAACTACGACCCGCGTACGAACTGGATTTCCGGCCCAAGGGGATAATCACACTTGAAAGTCAAGACTCTGATTAGGAAGACACTGTACTTTCTGCTTCAAACCCATTTCCAAAAGCTGTGAGCTCTTGAATCAAGCAATTGGTGCAAATCTGCATATCATTTATTATATCATTTGCATGCTGCAAAATGTCAAAGGTACAGCATTATTTTGCTGTCATTTTTTTTTCACCCAAAATTGCTCCCTTTTTCTTCCTTTCTTTTAACCTCACTGGTCAATGGGTATAGATGAAGCTGAATGTGATTGACGGGTAGGTATTCTCAGCAAACCTACACTCAGTCTTGGCATTGTGCTAGATCCCAAATGATTTTAATTTGAAGGGAAAAGATTAACACCACTGTTCAGGTGAGGGCGATAGAAGGTACATAGCCATCAGGTGTGCCTAACCTGCACCGTTGCTTAACCATGAATGCAGACCAACACCCTGAAATACTACTACATCATATCATAGCATCCAAAGCCTGGCACCCTTGGTATTTCTTAGGATAACTCAGCTGTTGCATATGAACCAAAGGTTTCACCCGTAAAACATTTATTAATAAAATAAAACAATGGACTGAATGCATCATCTATGTTTCTATGTGAAACTTAGCATCCATTTGAGCCACTGCCCACTGTCTTTCTGCTGGTCCTGCAAAGCGGCAGTAATCAATTTCTCTCTTGTCAGTGGGAACATTGTTTCAGTTCCCACGTTTGTCTCTGATAGAAAGCAAAGACGAGACAGGCTCCACAAACCACGCTCTCCCACCTTTCGTGATTAGACAGATGTCTGGGAGTTCAATTTTCATACAAGAGGCTTGTATTTTATGAAATATTTGCATTCCACCCAAAGGAAAGTTGGCTCTGTTCTCCTACTACTGCAGGCTATGTACCTATTCTCCCTTCAGAAAAAAAATGTTGCAAAATGATGTATCCCACTAGCCCCAAGAAAAATCAAAGGCTTCAGAGCCCAACGGCAGTGCCTTTAACAGGGAAATATACCCCTGGGAGCTTTCACTGGTACTAGCTCTTATTTCCCAGAAGGCTGATAAAGAACACTGGGTATTTCTCTTTTCTGTGTCGGGAAGTTGCCACACAGCATCCGCAGAGACAGCTGTGCAGGCTGGATACGAAATGTGCTTTTCTTCTTTGGTGCGTAATTTCAATTTTTGTGCATGCAGTGAGATTCTAGTTGGCATTTCAATGACAAGTTGTATTAAATGAACGCAGAATAACTGTGGCAGCGAGGCACCAATCGCTCCAGTGCAACAGGGCTCTGACCTGTCATTCTACATGGATTTATTATTAAATAACTTTTTCTTCTGCTGAAGAGCTGCCTGGGCTGCAGCCCTATTATCCACGTACACGTTAAAGAAACTTCACGCCTGCGTTGGAAGGAGTAGAGGTCAAGGCTCCAGAACAGCCGAGGCTCAAGGCAGTCGGAGTCACTTTTAGAGTCTTTACTGCCAACGCTGCCTCGGCTCTCTTCCCAGCTACACAGCTGGAAGATGACCCTACCTCAGTGTGCAAGAGAAGATCCAACCTGTCTCCCAAGATGCTCTTTGAGGAACACACTATTCTACGCCTTTAAAACTACTGATACAAAGAGGAGTTCTAGATTCTTCATCAAAAAGGTCAGATACACAGCAACATGAATACATTTGGTACCAGGGAAAAACCAAGAAAAAGGAGAGGGAAAGGGAATTTGGATTTTCATTTCTATAGTAACTGCACGTGTAATTTGCATAAGTAATGTGTTTTTGTAACTAATTTTCCGGTACAATGCTTCTGTGTAGATCTGCTTTGGTATGCTTTCTCCAGTCACTGTTTAGGATATTATCGAACGCCTTTATCACATATCAAACAAAAGAGCCGGGGAAACAGCTCCAGGAGGGATGCCGGAACTGCCATACAGGCCGTACAGACTGTCTGAAACACAGTTTGAAGAACAAGTGTTGGAGAAGATGTGAAGGAAACAGGCAGGAAAGAAGGAAGCCACCGGAAACTGTTGGCTCCGGAAGCTTGTCTTCCTCAGAAACTCTCTAGAATTCTATCTCCTTGTTCCTGGGCAACACTGCTGTTTCAAAGCTTTACGTGACAAAGTAAAATGACTCATGCGAGCTGCATTTGAACTGCTTCAACAAATCCTTCTTTAGAGCTAGAAAAAAAAATTATCATACACATTTCCTTCAAAACCATGCATGTCTGTCTGTACTTCAGACAGCTCTAAGGTACCCCACAATCTCCTTGGATAGGAAAACTTCATTTCTCAGGTCACTAGTCCCGTGGTAATATGATTCACTGAGATCACCTTTAAATTTCACCTAAGTTTTTCCATTTTGACTGGGCTTATTGTACTGTAATTGAAGGTACTCTCCTGCCTCAGTTATCTATGTCCTCCTGGTTGGTTGGCCAAAAACTATTTGACTTAGAATTCACTTTTTTTTTTTTTCATGGTTATATGGTCAAAATGAAGAGGAACTTCATTGAATATAGACAAAAAGGCCAAACACGATACTCTCTACCCAAGGGTCCTTTTGCAGGGCTTGGGGATTGTAATGGAAACCGAGTGAGGAAGGCGTGAGCATCCCGAAAGAAGAGCAAGTATAGCCGGGAACCGTGGGAAATGCCTGCGTGCAGCTTTGAATGGACCTTGTGGTAATGAAGACGACACTTCTGTTGGCTCGCTGCTTACTTACATTCAGCATTTACTAAGCACCGTGCTCCCTGGCAAACACTACGGCTGGACATTTCATTATTTCATTATTTATTTCTTTATGTTTTATGTTCCTTGGTGTTTCGCCTGCATGTATGTCTGTGTGAGGGTGTCAGATCCTCCTGGAATTGGAGTTACAGACGTTATGAGCTGCCATGTGGGTGCTGGGAATTGAACCTGGGTCCTCTGGGAGAGCAGACAGAGCTCTTAACTGCTGAGTCATCTCTCCACCCCCTAGGACATTACATCTTATCTCGTCCTCAAAATAACTGTGTTTGAAATTCCTTCAAGGGAGCACTGGAAGGGATTAGGTTGCTCAAATTCACACAGCTTAAAGTGAGAGCATAATAATTTGAAACCATATCAGTGTGATTTTTTTTTTTAGCTGTGTTATTTATTTACCTGTAAGCCAGCTTTTCTCAAACTAGGTTCAAGTGATACCTGTTTCAACCTCTCATTCACCTCCCTCAGAATCTAAAGTTGTGTGGCCCAGAAGTCTTGTAGGAAGTCTGGGGTGACTCTACCTGTACTTGTGCAAGCAGTATTATGTAGGGTTCTATAAGGAAAGAAGGCAGAATGTACCCTAGTTAGCCATTTCTCCGACTATCCAATGCTAGTTGATACCTAGGCCCTGATGCTTGTGAGCACTTTACTGTGTACCCTCATAGGAGCAGACAGAGTTATAGGACAGGGCAGATACGTACGGGGCAGGGCCAGAGACTAAAAGATGGACATTCAGACCACAGTGTGGAACTGGTCATAGGAGGCCTTTGCTTCTCCTATGAGAACCAAGAAGGATGCCTCCTAGGCCAGCCTCCACTCCAACAATTGAGATAAAACCAGAGATTTGGGATACATCATCTTAAAAACAGAAAATCGATCCCCTTTGACTTTGTCTAATCAACTAGGAGAAGTCACAATCCACGGTACTTGTTCTGTTGACCAGCGGGGAAAGAAAACGGTGATTAAAAAAAATAAAAAATAAAATAAGGGATTTCTTTAATCTGTTCTTATCTCAACAGGGAGTGGGGAGATGTCTCAGCTGGGAAGTGCCTGCTGGGTGATAATGAGGGTCTGAGTTCATGCACCCAGCAACCTGAACTTAGTAAAACCTGAACTTAGTTGTGCATGGCCAGAATCCTACAACTAGAGGGGGTGGAGACAAGTGAATCCCTGGACTCACTGGGCAGCCAATCTAGCCAATCAGCGAGCTTTGGGTTCAGTAAGAGATGCTGTCTCAAAAGACAACATAGCCTAGCATGACACACACCTTTAATCCCAGCATTCCGGAGGCAGGGTGGGGGTCAATTCAGTGAGTTTGAGGTCAGCCACAGTATAATTAGAGGAAGAAATAAAGATAAGTAAACTAAGCAATACTGAAGACACCTGACACCAGCCTCTGGCCTCCACACATGTATATTATGCAGCTACACATACGTGCACATGCACCCACATGCACAAATGCATACACTTTACACATGCACACACGTGCTACACACATCCCATAACTAGGATTGCATAATTTATGAACATGATACTATGGAAACTATACCAACCATGAACCAAGAGAACCCACTTAAAAGCGCTGTCTCCATGAGATCTTACAGGGAACAGAGGCCCTTCTAGAGCATCAGAATCCTTTCCATGGTCTTAGCACAGGATTTTTTCCCCACCATGAAAACTGCTACAATGTCAAGATTTTGACCCATTTTAGCAAGACAATGAGACATCCTTCTACCAGCTCCAGTCCTCTTGCCTTGTCTTTTCAGTTTTGTATATTTGGAATTGACCTTGATAAATCCTCCCTCGCACACATACCCCCTTTTGGTACTCGGTACTGAACCTGTGGCCTTGCACTATTGTGTGCACACCCGACTCCTGAACTGTGCGCATTGCCATCTCCAGTCCTCCCAAGCAATGGAAGATGTGCAACGTTTACATATTACACTTATTGTTATAAACTACCAAGCCTGACTCAGAACATACTGTATCATTAGAAACATTTTCACACTTGGGGGGGGATTTTAAGTTCTAAAATATTTCATAATTACTATAATAAAAATAATTCCACAAGCATGGCCTAAGCCCCACGCGCCAGGGCTCTGACCTGGTTGCATTGCCAAAGGACACCAAAAACTATGAAGGGTTCATCACTCAAGCCTTGTGAACAGGTGCCATCTAGGCCTGCTTTAAAGGGGCTCCCAGGTGCCCAGGATGATGTTCCCAGTTAGTTCCTTGGGCAGCCGAGGATAGGGAACCTGAAATGGCCTTATCCTATAGCCACACTGATGAATATCTTGCATATCACCATACAACCTTCATCTGGTGATGGATGGAGATAGAGACAGAGACCCACACTGGAGCACTGGACTGAGCTCCCAAGGTCCCAATGAGGAGCAGAAGGAGGGAGAACACGAGCAAGGATGTCAGGACCGTGAGGGGTGTGCCCATCCACTGAGACAGTGGGGCTGATCTATTGGGAGCGCACCAAGGCCAGCTAAACCTTATTTATTATTTATAACATGACCTAGTTTCAAGAAGAACCTGAAAAGAACAATACAAACAGAAGATCTGAATAAAACAAAGTCCTTAATCTGACAGCTGAGAAGAAGAGCAACGTAATTAGAATGGGGGTAAAGGAAAAACGTCACCAAGAAGAGCCCCCGTTCTTAGTTTAATAAAATAAAACTTATCTATGAGCCTCCTGGTACTCAAAGGTGGTGGGAAAGGAAATACTAACTACCCAACTGCTATTACAGAAGAAAAGAAACAGGAGAATTTGGAATTTTGTTAGGCTAACCTAGAAGAAAAAATATTCTGTATTTTACCTAAATGAATACATATTTACCCAAATGAATAAATGTGTTGCATTTTGAAGGACCAGGACTGCAGTTCCTCAGCATTAATGATGAAATCGCTTTAGGGCTTCTCAGCACACTGAGTCCAAAGTCTCCGATCTGCAGGACTGAACAGTGTTGCAGAGTTTGGTACATCTATCACCCTCGAGAATAAATTCAACTCAACGATGCTTTCACAACCTTAGGCCAGCATCAGCCTGGCTTTTGACATTGGATGCACCAGACCGAAACCCTAAGGCTGGAGCATGGGCACCCAGTGCTCTTGCCCTGGAGGTAACGGAATGAAAAGCCACCAGGAGAACTAGTGATGTGTTCTCTGACAGCTTAACTCAGTCTGTATGGGGGTAGGCTTTTCAGTTGGCCTTATAAAATTTTCTACTTAAGTCTAAACATGTGAGCAAATATTTAAATGACATACCACCAGCGGGCCGAGGATCTGAGTGTGACCCCTAGAATCCAGGTGGAAAATGCTGGCCACAGTGGCCTGCACTTGGAATTCCAGCACTGGGGAGGCCAAAACAGGCAGATCCCTGGGTCTTGCTAGTCAGCCAGCCCAGTCGGTTGGTAAGCTCCAAGCTAATGAGCTGTCTCAAGGAAAAAAGAAGAAGACTGAAGGCTACTGAAGAATGAAACCTGAGGTTGTCCTTTGTCCTCCACACGTAACACACACGAGCACATGCACATACACACATGAGCACATGCACGCACATGAACACATGCATATACACAAACGAGCACACACATACATGAACACACACATGAATGCATGCATACATGAACACATGCGCACACATGAGCACATGCATGAGCACATGCACACACATAAAAGATCACATGCACACACATGAACACATGGCACACATACACAAAGCTTTACTGTGGTTAGGCATGAGAAATGTGGGATCCTGGAGGTGGCAGAAAGTTAACTTAAGCTGAAAACATTTGAGATTAAACTGACAAGACAAACTTCTAGAAATTTCCTCCTCTGCATAACCATGCAACTTCTGGGATCCAAGGCTACCACGCATTTCCTCTCTGAGGGGTCCAGTTTTCACAGACCACTCATGCTTGCAGAGACAAACACTGTCACAAACTTCCCCTCCTAAAGGCCAGCCTGGCCATCACTGCAGCCTTTTCTTTGCCACCCTTGTATGCATGCCCCAAATCTAACCACTTCTTCTCTTAGTTGAGGTCCTTTGCATAAAACTACAACAAAGTCCTTGAGATAATTCATTTATGGAAAAGAAAGATGTGCTCGGGCCTGTGGCAAGGCACCATATCATGCTGGCGGCACATGGTAGAGCGACCGCTCTCTTCATTCACAGGGAATAAAGGGAAACACAGACAAGGGTTCCACAATTCTCTTCTACACCATGGCCCCAATGACCTGAAGACTGTCTAATGGTTTCCACCCTTCAAAAATTACAATGCTTTTCAATACAGGAGCCAAGTGGGTCACTCAGAACACAAACACTAGCAGAGTATTAGTCAATGTTTCGGTTTTTAGCAATACCATATTCTGTAGCCCTTCTAGAAGGAGACCGGATGAAAGCATACTCCATGAAGATACCAAATTTGATCTATTGATTTAATAATTTAAAAACTAATCTTTGAAGTTTCTTTTCTATTTAAAGACACTAAAGATTGGCGAATAGAAATGCTGGGAACCAGAGTTTCACAGCTTAGCTGTAGAGAGATTACTTAGGATGCACAAGGCCCTGGGTTTGCCCGCTAGCAAATAAGAAAGTTGAACTTGATTTTGGTATAACCGAACCATCCTATTCGAGAGTAATTAGCTGATATGTCTAGTTGCTGGGGAAGCAGTCATATGACCTTGCCAATAAGGTAGAAAAAGCACACTCGTCTTCCTTGTGGCTGCAGGAGGGGACTTGCTCAGCCCACTGACAGTGGTAGAGAGAGGGACAAGCCACACGGGTCCTTCACAGTGAGCGTTCTTACACTGCGCTTCTCTCCTGTGGGGACACACTTGGAACCCTGGCGTAGTATAAAGTTAGCTTAAGCTGAAGGCATTTGAGACTAAACAGACAAGACAAACTCCTTCTAGAGATTTCCTCCTCTGCCTAACCACGCAACTTCTGGGATCTGAGGCCACCCTGCATTTCTTCTCGGAGAGTTCTAGTCTTCACAGAAGATCACTCATGCTTGCACAGGCAAACATTGTCACAAACTTCCCCTCCCAGAAGTCCATTTGTCTGTCACTAGGACCTTTCCTTTGTCATATGCATGACCAAATCTAATTACTTCCTATATACAAAAATCATATTTATTAACACTGATCAAGTTTGTTTGCGTTTTCTCCTGCTAATGTATTATTTGTCAATTTCATTCCCATTTCCAGACATTAAATCTGAAGGAGTAGAGGGGTTTTCCTCCCCGACACCATTTTGAGCTCATTTTGACTCACACAGGCTTAGCGATGATGCTATGGTCAGGGCTTTAAAAAGCCTGGACGGCAGCTATCTTGGGAGCGTGGTGTTGCTCCAGAGGGTTCCTATCTATGGATAGTATGCTCGCCACACATCTATAAATGTTAGTCACACCCTCCAGTTGTCCTCTGCCGTCTTTCCCAGGCTGACTCAGAGAGATTGCACAGGGGTTACCTCTCTTTTGTGGAAGAAGTTAAGTCAGATCCAAATCTAGGGGTATGCAGAGAAACATATGCACCTGATGGCGGCAGGAGAAGGAGTCAAGTGGCAGGGGCGTTATTTTGGAGAAACAAAGGGTCGAATTAATTATAAAGTAGACAGTGTATAACTAGGTACATGCTGAAGGAAGGACCCGATAATCTACCCGTGGAGGACTGCATTTGAGAATATGCGCTTGACTTAGACAAAGCTAACCCTGAGGTAAATGTTTAATCCATTCTTCACGCCTTAGTTTTCTCATCTGTAAAAGGTGCGTTCATTACTTTTCCCCCATTGTTGTGAAAAATATCTAATAAAAATCAGGATAAAGAAGGTTGGAAGGATCTCGTATGCCTCATAGTTTAAGAGACATAGTTCATCGCGGTGGGGAAGATGCTGGTGGCAGCTGATCATATTATGTCATTCTCAGGAAGCAGAGTGCAGACAGGAAGTAGAGGCAGGCTATAAAACCCTTCTTCTACTGAGACTCCATCTCCTCAACCTTCTACAACCTTCCAAATCAGTGACATCAGCTGGAACCACTGTTCAAGCACATGAATGTTTGGCGATCAAACACATGAATGTGGGGGTGATCGAACACATGAATGTGGGGGTGATCAAACACATGAGTGTGGGGGTGATCAAACACATGAGTGTGTGGGGGTGATCAAACACATGAGTGTGTGGGGGTGATCAAACACATGAGTGTGGGGGTGATCAAACACATGAGTGTAGGGATGATCAAACACATGAGTGTGTGTGGGGGGGTGATCGAACACATGAGTGTAGGGGTGATCAAACACATGAGTGTGGGGGGCGGTGGAGGCATGTCCTATTCAAACCACAACAGTGGGATGGCAAAAGAGCTGCCTTACTCCCGAGAACTAAATGAGATATGGAAGTGAGGTGCTTCAGTAGCTTCCTGAATGGGGAGCCCATAAGAGACAGCAGGGAGAATAATTGTCAGTACTCAGTAAAACCCGATTCTGGAATGGTGACCATACTGGGTCTTCTCCGGGTACCTCCTTCACCTGTACATTGTAAGGAGGTAGTCACGGGCAGTCCCTCTGATCTCATTAAAATCCTGGCAGAGAGGACTCTGTTGCTCCTTGATCCCCCGTGTCATGAACAGTGAGCATCCATCCTGCATGGCAGGCTTACGGGGAGCAAAGGTGACCAACAGGACAGGTTCCACAAGCAAATGATGTTTTCCAATTCTACCACACACGTCAGGCAGAGGCAAGAAAACAGCCCCTAACGTCAGAGCCTTCATTAGGAACATAAACAGGAGTTATGCGCTAAAACACATCCTACAAACATCCTTTCACAGAACTAGATGACGCCGAGGGCGGTCCCCAGCTACAGATGGGGCCAGCGTCAGTGACTGTCTCAACAGACAATTTCTAAGAACCCTGAGGGAGCTGCTGTGGTTCTGCACTTACACAGTGACATGCATCTTTTGGTTCGAATCATGCTAAGTGCTCACTGCTTTTTTTTTTTTTTTTTAAACAACCTGTCTGTCTTCTCAACCTGACTCTTGAAGTGCTGGCATCAAACATTTGTTATGTGTAACCCGTGTCTATGAAAGCTCCTAATTTCTCAGGAAAAAAAATGCAGGCATCACTGTCAAGATTTGCAAGCAGAAAGTATGAACTTTTGACTTAGAAAAAATACTAGTTTCCATCTCTTTGCTTTCGATCTACAGAAGCAACGTGGCCAGCTGCCTCTGGCTCTGGTCACACAGCCACAACGGCCTTCGACACTGAGGCTTCTCTGCCATACTGGCATGGACTCTCAAACTGTGAGCTGCAATAAAGCTGCAACTCCTTGAAGTTGCTTTTGTCAGGTGTTTTCCCACAGCAACAAGAAAGTAACAATACCGTCTAGATCCCTCCAACATTGGGATGCTGGCAGCTTAGTGTTCAAATCCGCTTGTTTCCAGGGACAGGGGCTGACACCAGCAGAGCGTCTGCACACGTAAAAAGAGACTGTTTTTGGAAGCTCACTCTAACAGCCCCATTTTCTGTCATTTCCCTAAGCTGAATCATGTTCTCAACTCTCGCTGCAGGCAGAGGACATGGAATAATCGCAGATTGCACACTTGCAACGTGGGTGTGAGAAACCGTTTCCCGGGAGAAGAAGACAAACACACGGATGAACCCAAAATAAGCACACGAGCCGGGATTCCATTGGGTGCTTGGAAGGCTGGCAAGAGCTTCAACATTTTGGTTCTCAAGGAAATGAGCAGGGTAAGGAATCCCCTCAAATGTCACTGTATCGCCTTCCTGTCTGAACATGAGTGGGCACAAGGCGTGCACCAGTGGCATCTTAAAGGAGGTCAAGAAACACTTTCCTCCCCATGGTTCCCAGGAGAAAAGTCAAGATGGCAAGGGTGTCACAAGTCAGGGGTAGAAGACAGTAGGCTCAGCCACACCCGGGAGGGTTCTCACAAAAGAATGGACCCGAGCATCTGCTCAGCTCCACTTAGATGATCTCCCTGGGGTTCCTCCGGACCTAGAAGAGCTCTGCATTCTGCTAAGCTCAAACTGTGAGCTCAACAAATGTGAGCGGCATGGCAAAAGGCCTCAGAGGATGGAGTAAAAAATCTATGTCCCTGAACTACAGCTGAGCAAATCCGGAGAGGGAAACGCGATCCTAGCCTTCATGGGGATCTAAAGGCCGCGTCTATTTGTTGGAAACTGCAAATGCCAGAGCTGTATTCGCCCAAACAGTCATGCGTATTTACTTGTGTTTCTACAGATTGTGCCAACTATTTTCAGATAATTTCAAAAACAAGTGATCATATTTACTCCTCTGCTTGCCTCTCTGCCTTTTTGTTTTTTATGAGTGGGTATGCCTATATATGTTCACGTGTGTGAGGGTGTTGTGTACGAGTGCGTGGGGGGGGGTGCACGCGCTCGTGCATGTAAGCCAGAAGTCAACCTCGGAACATTCCTCGGGCACTACCCACACTCTTTGAGACAGGTTGTGCTGGGGTAGTTTTATGTCAACTTGACACAGCTGACGTCATCGGAGAGGAGGGAAACCTCAATTAAGAAAATGCCTCCGTAAGATCAGGCTGTGGGCAGGCCTGTACGGAATTTTCTTAATTAGTGACTCATGAGGCAGGGCACAGCCCACTGTGGGAAGCGCCCATCCCACCTGCCTGAGTTTCCTGTCCTGACATCCTTCAGTGATGGACAGTGATGTGGAAGTAGAAGCCAAATAAACCCTTTCTTCCCCATAGTGCTTTGGCCAAGGTGTTTCATCACAGCAGCAGTAACTAAGACATAGGGTCTCTCACTGACATAGGACTTACCACGAAGCTGAGGATGGCTGGCTAGAGATGCCCAAGGAGCTGCCTGTCTTGTATGCCTCCCCAGTGCTAGGACTAAAAGCATCTGTCACCACCCCGGGTGCCTCCTGGGAATCAAACTCAGGTATTGACTGAGCTATCTGCCCAGACCCCTCTCTGTTTGTTTACAAAATCCACGTCTAGCCCAACCTCTCCCACTGTGGGATAGTTTCTGTTCTTCCAACTCATCCTGCTGGAGGGCTCTGCCTGCGCTGGGACACCTCTGAACCTGCTCCTCGCGGGTACATCCCTATTCTGGCCTCACGTGCTATGCGATGCTGCTGGCCTGGGAACGGCCACATGAGAAGATACCAGGTAGGCACATGGCTATTCAGATGCACCCCACAGCAATTCGCTCCCTAATTTTCTCAGCTAAGCACCAGTGCTGACGAGGTTCAGTTCAGTTCTCTACCATTAGACCCTCAATGAAGAAAAGCCGCTCACAGGTCCATTTCCTCACCCTTGCGTGTCAGTCATGCACTATTATTCTGGCAGCTGTGGAAAAAAGATTTTAAAATGGGCCTTGGGTTGGAAAAGAACAGCTGAGTATCTTGTATATTGCAAGTTTGAAGGAAGGGTTACCTTCTACTCTAACGCTGTCATTCTACAAGGTTCCCAGTTATTAGAAGCCCTGCTTCACTACAATGTGTTGTAAAAAAGCAGCTATTTTTAAGTTAAATAATTAGAAGAGTATATATATATATATATGTGTGTGTGTGTGTGTGTGTGTGTGTGTGTGTGTGTGTGTGTATGTATATATATGTTTTGGTACTGCACATAAAAAAAGAGAAGCAGGCCTAGCATTTCCACCCAGGCAAACTCACACGTCTGGACCCCTAAATTGCATCCTACAGGATACACGAATAATAATAGCTTTCACACTCAGTGTTGTTGTTGTTGTTGTCTGTTGTGCAATTGTGTCTCTTTGCCACAATGCATTAAGCAGATATTAAGATGTTTCTGGATTATAAAATTAGCCGAATTAGTTTTGAGGCTCTATTCCTACAGGATAAGTCTCTCCTTAACAAGCTCCTACAAAGAACATACGACTGAGAAACATGCATGACAATTAGAGCAGTGACCAATGACTAAACAACAATACCTGTGTGTGCCAGCAGCTTAACGTCATCCCTGGAGCATATGATAGCCAATGTTCAATAAGACAATATGCAAATAATTAACAGCAGAGTGGCCATCTGAACGTGTTTTTTTAAAAAAAAAAAATAAAGAGTTTGAAGTTCACAGAAAACTTCTACGCATCGAGCAGTATGGATTCCTAGGGATATCATTTTCTTTTCTTTTGCCATCTGACCACCACTAACATTCCAGATGGGGACTACGCCTTAAAGCTGTATAAAACCCAAGGCAGATGTGCATACTCCCCTTGTCGTAGACTTCCAAATCTAAAGGGCACAGCTTCCAGACAAGTACTTGGGCATTTAAATAGGCTTTCTTGGGATTTGGTTCTCCGACATTTGCTCAACACCTACGACTGGCAGGCATCAGGGCCACCCTCCTCGCTGGCTTGCCCATGAGCAGTAAACGTGAGGGTGAGAACAGTCTCTTCTGCCTACACTCCCACCGCCCAGCCCGACACTGGCACATGCTTGTTTGGGGTGTTCTGCAGATGCTTGCTCTCCCTCATGGCGACGATCCACTTCAAGATGCAGCGGCCGTTTGCTCACAGTGCAGAGAAAAGAAGGGGTGCTTAAGTGTGCCCAGGGGTGGGGGCGGGGAGGAAAGACCTTGTGAGCAGATATATGAAAGGACAGCAATATAGGTTTTGGGGAATAAATGCACACAGAGTTTATTGGGCGAGGGGGCGCCATGAAGAGGCGCACATTCGGCAGGCTGGCGTTTCCAATGACTTTGCCATCGGTAGTAACCACAACAAAAATGTTTACGGTAATGAGTCTCTGGTCAGAATTAACAGAAACTCTTGTGTTATCATATCCCAACACAGGCTAGCACCCTGGTCCCTGTTAGCAACTCTTCATCAGGGACTTTAAGAACACAGACTCCGGAAACAAAGCACAGAGGTTGGAAGTTGATCTCAAAGATGAGGAGAGCAGAACAGTGGGTTGGGGAGGCTGATAAAGAAATAGAAATGGAGACGGGGAACAGTTACCACAATAAAGTAGACAGAAGGAATGGACTGCAGGATTCTACAGCTCAATAGGATATGTATAACATACAATAGCCTACTGTATATTTAAAAAGAACTTGATGAGAGAAGTTCCCAGGCTTTAAGGAAACAATAAATGTCCGAGGAAGTGTGATTAGTACTGTTGATTTGATTGGCATCCACTGGATTAATGCGTTGAATCGCCTCACTGTCTGGACTCTAGATACATACACTTCTTATTCACCGATCCTGGCTACTCTTACCCAAGCACGTGGTTCAGATAGGCTGCTCAACCTCCGGAGGCTTCAGCTCTGCCATGTGCAGAATGAGGACAATGGACAGAACACCCTGCACAACTACACAGAATCTGGAATTAACGTCTATGAAGCACTTGAGCAACTTTTGACACAGAGGTAGCAGGATGGATAGAAGTTGGCTCATGTTGGCTGGGATGGTACAAAATAGGTCTCTTAAGTTCCAGGGGTTTTAGCATCTTTATTAACAGAAGTTCTCCTGACTTAACAATTACCATGGTATCTAAGGGTTCAGTCAGTAAAATGCTTCACAAGTGCAAACACAAGCTCATGAGTCTGATCCATGGAACCCACACTTACAAAGACAGGCATGGTGGTACACACTTGTAATCTCAGTGCTGCGGAGGTGGAGACAGAGAGATCTCTTGGGCTCCCTAGCCAGTAAAAAATGATCCAAAAGATACGTGGATGGTACCTGAGGAACAACACCCAAGACTGTCCTCTGGCCTCCTTGTGAATGAACACACATGTACATGTACGCAAGTGTACCAACACAGACATGCGTGTACACACACACGCACACACACGTGTTAGAATAGAAGAAGTAGCCAGTTCAACAGGTACTAGAATCAAGATTCAAAACAATCACAAGAGACTAAAATGATCCATTACAATCAATAATATATATTTATAGAAAAATAAATTACAGTTCCTGTACTTATGCCCAGAATGCAAGTTCCCCCTGGTGTGGGAGGGATTTCTTATTAATAAAGAAACTGCCTAGGCCCCTTGACAGGCCAACCCTTAGGTGGGTGGGGTAAACAGAACAGAATGCTGGGAGAAAGAAGCTTAGTCGAGGGGTCGCCATGATTCTCCCACTCCAGACAGACGCAGGTTAAGATCTTCTCTGGTAAGCCACCTCGTGGGCTACACAGATTATTAGAAATGGGTTAGATTAATATGTAAGAGCTAGCCAGTAAGAGGCTACAGATAACGGGCCAGGCAGTGTTTAAAAGAATACAGTTTCTGTGTAATTATTTCAGGCATAAGCTAGCCATGCGGGCGGCCGCATGCCGGGGACGCAGCCCCACCGCTCTTATCTCTACACCCCCAGTTTAGGAACTGGGGGAAAGTTGCTTTCAGAGAAACATATAGTGCTAGGATGAGCTCAAGAGTGCGGCTTGTGCCTAGTGTGTCAAGTCCCTGCTTTCATCACTAGCGCTGAAAAAGAGCAAAGATGGGAGGTGGGGTGTGAGGCATATATAATGCAGACAGGAGTAAAAGGGGCCTTATTGCCAGCTGTGTGTGCACTGACAGTTGTCACACATACTCAGAGCTAATGGCGAAGGTGCCCTGTCCTGGACTCCGCTTTAGTGTCTAGACTCAACACTGGTGATGGAAAGTTTCTGATTTGTGATGAACAGGCTAGCTCAGGTCACGGAAAGAAGGGCATCACAGCTAGGCATGGTGCATCCCTGCTATCCCAATACTCAGCAGGCAGAAGCAGGAGAACTGCTACAGTTTAAAACCAGCCAGGTCTACAGAGCATGGATATATTTCAGAGAACAGACCAAGAAAGAAAGAAGGGGGGAGAGGGGGAGAGAGGGAGGGAGGGAGGGAGGGAGGGAGGGAGGGAGGGAGGGAGGGAGGGAGGGAGGGGAGAAACAGAAGGAGCAGGAAGAGGAGGAGAAGCAGGAAAAGGAGGGGCAGAAGGGGCAGGAGGAGGAACAAGAGAAGCAGCAGGAGGAGGAGCAGGGGAGCAGAGGGAGGATAGAGAGGGAGAAAGGAGGAGAAGCAGCAGGAGGAGGAGGAGCAGAGGGAGGAGCAGGAGGAGGAGCAAAGGGAGGTGGCCCAGCAGCAGCACCAGGAGGTGTTGGCTCCAGCTCCCGTGGCCTAGAACCTGAAAGGTGTTATGTCTGCCACAAGATTCAGACAGCACAGTCTGCCTCCAGAGTGAGACACAGCACTAGCCAGGACTGCGGTAAAGCTGGCCGGTCTCAGCACATGCTTGCAAGATGGCAAGGCGAGTGCCAATGCTGTGCTAACATCTGTTCGTGACTCCCCAGGGGCCCCCCTCCCCAGTCACCAATGAGTCACTCCCTTTCTGCCTCTTCTGTTTGCTTAGTGGAGATCCGGAAACTCAAAGAACTAATTAAAAACAAACAAAAACAAGCAACAAAGCAAAAGTTCTTATTAACTGAAAATGTTTGAAGATGGATGGGCAGGCTGAGAGGAAAGAAGAGGAGATATCCACATCTGTCAGAGCTGGTCCAATACAGAAAACGATGTGGTACAAATCCGTTTATCTGGGATTTGTCTTGCTTTGAATATGAAATCTCCCCCACGGGCTAAAGCGTTTGGGCAACTGGTGCCCAGCAGGCGATGCCTGTTTTCCTTTTGGGGCAGACAGAACATCACTATGTAGAGCAGGATGGCCTCAAACCCTGAGATCCCCCTGTCTTTGCATCTGCATCCCAAGGACCGGAAATAAAGGCACAGCCCGCCGTACCCGCCCCTCTGTTTGTTTTGGTGGTGCTATTTGGAAGGCTACAGAAGTTTTGGGGGTTGGGAACATCCCTTGAGAGGGAGGGGTCACTAAGGGAAGGCCTTGAGGTCTCACAGTCCGGCCCCACTTCCTGTCTGCTCTCCGCCCCCTCACTTCCGGAAGAATCCACCAGCTACCCAGCAGCTGATTCATGATTGACAGGCCAGCCGACGATGCCTTCCCCGGTGTGATGGACTGCATCCCCTCAAACGATAAACCAGAATAAACCCTGAAGACGCTCGCTTCTTGACAGCCAATTAGTTCCAGCACACGTTTTATTTAACCAGGGATTGGAGTAAAGGACTGAACAGATGTCAGCCTATGAGTCTGCGGGCTCCACATACACTCTCCGTGTGCCACAAGCGCCTTCTGGCCCCATTGTATCTAGCATGAAACCGAGGCAAGAGCGCTGCTGCGGTAAGTGGTCCAAGGTCATTCACTGAGTCAAGAACAGGAGCTATGCATAGAACTGAAGTCTCCTGACGCACAGCCCTGTCCTGCATTCCACCAGCCGGTGATGCTGCACTCTGTGACCTACTTGTCCTGTGCCTCTTGTAGTTTTCCTCCTCAACTCCCCCAGGGCTCTCTTTGAAGGCTGCATAAAGCACTTTAAATGAAAAGTGATTTGATAACATCCCATTTGTGATTTCATTGCCATGACGAGAAAAGCCGTTAGAAGATGAACTCGCCCAGCGCGAAGGCATTCTGATTAGCCATCAGAAAAGAGAATCTCAATTGCACATTTTAAATAATGCATGGTGTTTAGATGTCAGGCGGAGAAGGAACGCTGGAATGAATTCCATACATATCCTACAGCTTGCTGGAGACAGCAAACACCACTTTTATAAAAGTACAGATTTGGAGACTAAACAGAGCCTTCAGTTCTGATGTAATGTCTCAATATGGAACTAGACACGAATGTACATGGGAAAGACTAAGATTTCAAATTCACTGTTCTGTTCTTGAAGACTCATGCTATGTCACTGAACTCAAAGTATAAAGAGAAAGCCAATATGCTTATGAAAAAAAAAAAGCTATGGTGTGGGGCTGGAGAGATAGCTCGGTGTTTGAGAGCACTGGCTGCTCTTCCAAGGACCCAGGTTCAATTCTCAGCACCCACATGGCAGCTCCCAGCTGTCTGTAGCTCTAGTTTCCAGGAGACCTGACACTGTCACACAGATGTACATGCAGGCAAAACACCAATGTACATGAGATAAAAATAATTAAATAATTCAAAGATAAAGGAACTATGGAGTCAGACCCTTCTTTAATCAAAGATTAAGAAGTACCTCTCACAGAAACTAGAAAATAAAATTAGTGATGAAAATTATAACATAAAACACCAATTCAACGGTTTATTTAAAATTCAGATCTGAGCCAGAGAGATGGCACAGTAGGTAGAGGTGCCAGCTGCACAAGCCTGAGGCACTGAATTCAATTCCCAGAACCTACCTAAGAAAGCTGGCTCTATAACGCCAGGACTCTGGGCTTGAGACAGGGGATGAAACTCACAGGCCGGCTAGCCTGGGGGTACACAGTGCAGCAGCAGAAAGAGGGCAGCCTTGAACCCACAAGGAGGAAGGAGAACACTTCCCTGAGAGTGTCCTCTGACCTTTACATGTGGGCAGCAGATGTGGGCCACGGCATGAACCACCACCACCCTCTTGCCAATGAAAATAACTAAGTAAATCAAAAACCAGGTTCCCATTTTTGTATGCAAATTAATCCTAAGAAGTCCACAAGTGAGAAATCTTTTTCTTTAGAAATTTGTCCTAGAAAACATGGAAAGAAAAAAGAAGGAAAGAATATCTTCATAGCCAATGATGTACTTAAATTCCATCTATATACATTAAAATAAAGATATTTATTAGAGCAAATCTGTTTCTGGAATGCAAAGACCTGGTTTAAAAAAAACAATCACAAAGGATCAAGCACTTTTCACTGTGTTGGTTATAAATGTATTCAGAAGCACATATCTACATATGTGCTTACAAAACTGAATTACTATGAGGTGGTGGCACTACCTGCTCCTCCACTGACCGTGGACCATTTGGCTTTTTCCTGACTTTCTCTCTCTTGCACCATTAAGATTTTATAAAGCATCTTCAGTTCTTCTGAATGTACAAGGCTCAGAATTAGAGTCGTTAAAACCACACAGCTTGGGAACGCAAAGGAGTGGTGGAGACCGGAAAGTCGTCGGTCTATCAACGTTTATAGGTGAGAAAGCCAAGCTCCATGTAAGCGAGCAGTACTTTTCTGACCAATTGCCTTTAATTCTCTATTTTAATGGCTTTCAAACTGTGTTCTACAGAGCTCTCTACTCATTTGAACTCAGGCTGTTATGTTCATCTGTCTTTAAAATGCTAAGGGTAAAAATACACACTACAGAATTAGAATATATCCATTCAGTGGCATAAGTATAGCATGTTTCCTTTTTTTTCTGAGCAATAGACTCTCTTGTGTGTGTGTGTGTTATATTGCTTTATCCATTAATAAAACCCCATTTATTTTAATCAATCAATGCCCAAGCCTCCAATGAGAGAAGAGCCAGGCTACTTGTTACTGTTCCTTATGTGCTACAAATGGATCAAATGGAAGGAGACAAACATATATTATTACTCAGGATGCACGGCTGCGCATATGCACTCTTATTTATCATAACCCAAATAAAAAAGCAAGATTCCTCAAGATAGATGACGTCACTCTTGTTTCACAGGCTAGGAAACCAAGCCGGAGAAGGTGAGCCATTCACTTGTGTTATACAGTGAATCCAAGGTAGAGAAGTATAAATTCAGATACGCGGGGTCACGTGGCTGCTGCCTTTAAGCAATTCTCAATCTGTAAGGAGTGAATGTGAAGACTCATTTAACTCCGGGAAGTATGAGGAAAGCAACTGTGGAGATGTGCGAATATAGAACGGAAGTGATTAGCGACATGAGCCAAGGTGTAGACACAAGGGAAACCGAAGCACAGATAAAGTCATCCCCAGAGTCACCGGATGAGGAAATGGCTGGGTCCACCCTAGAGCCATGGTGCTATGCCAATATCTAGTAGAGAAAATAACAAAGGTGTGCCCATATGAATGGGGTGAAAGGGGCAAAGGCATTATGGGAAACAGAGTAATGAGTGGACCAGAGCAGGCAGCGGGAAAATTGAAACACTCCCCACTTCTCTCCAGGGTCAACAACACACACTCTCACACGCTGTTCTCCAGCCTCGCTGGCTTGACAGTTACTGAGCCCCACAAAGCGTCCTTGCCTCAGAAGCCATGTACTCCACAGTGCCCCACTCTGAAAGGGCCTTCCTCTGTCTTACTTTTACCTACCTAGTTAGGAGTTCCTAAACCACCTCTGCTTCTCCCAGCGCGATTCATTCAGGTCTGCAAGGCCCCATTATGCCATAATATCGCAAAGCGATGCCTGTAAGTCTTCTTCATTGCATTACCTGACTTTGCAATTATACCATGTCTGTTTTGTTGTTTCATCTGTCTGTCTGTCTGTCTGCCTATACATCTATTTTTTGATTTCATGTTGACACATAGCTCAGTAACAGAATTTGGAGCTGAATTGGAAGTAGAAAAAAATTAATCAAAGATGATGATGATGATATTGATATCAAATAGTCTTAAAATCGAGACACAACCCCACCAAGGGGAGGCAGCAGAAAGAAAGGACAAAGCTAAGAAAACCAGCTTGGGTTATTGCATCCACGTAGACATCTGAACCGAAGCAGCCGAGGAAGTGGAATTCAAGGGATGATACAAGGGCTGGGGCCGGATTCATTCATTCGATGAGGGTTTGTGAACACAGGACTATGATGGGAGCTGTGAACGCCCATCGGTTCAGATGCACAGAGGGAATGAATAAACCCTCTCCAAGGAAATTCCCACATGCTCAGGTGCTAACCAGTTGAGGCAATCATGAGGACCTCTCTGCACCTGTTTGAAGCAGCGTTTGGGCAGGAGAACCCCATTCTACTGCTAGAGCATGCTTGGGAAGGGGGCCTAAGTGGGTTTTACTGCAAAAAAAAAAAATAATCCCAAGGAACAAAAAGGAAAATGTATAGTAATCCTGCCTGAACAAAAACTGTAGATACAAAATGGACACATTAGAAAGACTGTGAGCACTAAGGGCGAGGGAGGCAAACTGCTTGGAAGCAGTAAGAGACTGTGAATAGATGTAATCCTTAGATAAAGTTGCCCAAAGGACACGAGGACTGACCTTCCATTGCTGGTGGCTGTCCAGTCCTGCAGATTCTCCTCCTGAACATAGTTCACCTCAGTAAGACTCCACTAATCTCTTCCTTAGATTTTTAAAAAATCACACCCGTTTCTTGAAAATGGAAGTTTCTGGTAACGATGCCTTGTAATTTCCTGTGATGGTGTGAAATCTAAAGGTTGCTTTAAATATAAAGTTCACCTTCTCAAGAGCATCTGGGAGTGGATGTCATGCGTCTATTTTAACTTCATGTGTGGCAGTAGTAAGAAACGGGGAGCTGCCATCTCTCACTCAATGGCGCTCCTGTTTCCTCTCACGTATGGCAGACGGAAGAGCCAGCCTGAAACCCCTGCATTCCCAGAGTCACTGGAGAATTGGGTCTTGTCACCAGGCTGTAGTGAACACCCTCTCTTGTCTCTGCACTTGACAGTTTGCAGACAGGTTTGGTGACAGGAAGGGTAGAGGTATGTATCCCTGCTGATGGAGGAGCGATGGGCTGTATTAAGACTAACACAAGATCTCCTCAGAAATACTTCTTTGGTCTTGGCCCTGGATTCCGGGCAGAGTTCCTATTGTACAGGTGATAGGGGCTACCTCTTGTTCACAAGAAGCCCCTTCCTGCCCCCCCTGGAGTTCATGCTGACATTAATGAGGTGGCCCTGAGAGGTGGGGGCATTGCTTACAGAGGAACCAGCTTGTGGTCAAAGAGCTAAAAAAAATTCAGGAGCTCGAAAGTTTAGCACTGCCCCCTGACCTCTAGGAAGAGACGGGAGCTGCAAGCTGACTTAGCCAATAGTTATGCCTACAAAATGGGGGTTCTGGTGAGCACAACTATGTGCCCGAAGGGTGGCATGCAGGACAGGCTGTGTAATTGTCCTGTCTACATCCCATTTGGCAGTTTCTGAGCCAGATCTCTTGTGATCACCTGGCATAGTGAGTGAGTGTTCCCTGAGTTCTGTGAGGCATGTCTTCCAGCATGTAACTGAGCTCATGGAAAAGGGCCATGGGGACCCCCACTTTGTGCACATCAGTCAAATGTGCAGTGGAGTCTTGGGACAGCGGGTTGGTGTCAGCATCAAGGGAGCGTGGTGAGCTGGAGAGCGCACTCTAACTTGTGGGACTTGATGTTAAGTCCAGGAATGCAGTCGTCAACTTGGACTGAACTGCAGGGCATTATGGTCCTGGAAGTGAACTAAAACACGGCTTAGGCGGCAAACCCTGCACGCTTGGTACCAGAAGTACACTCGAGAGCAGTGTTTTCTGTTAAGGATATGGTACAGGGCTTGTTCCTATCTGACAGCTGTCACTAGGGTGGAGGGACAGTCCTTCTGAACTGGTGCTGGGGAGATTCAGGACTCAAGCCTTCATGAGAAACCCCTTTAAAACAGAACAGAGTGGGGGATGGGGGAAGCGTTATCAGAATCATCATCAGCTAGTTGGGGCAGCTAGCAGGAGAGGGCGGTTTGTCTCCACCTGTGTTCTGAAATCAGTGCCCAGCCCAGGGCAAGGGCTTCAGGAGAAACCCAATTCTAAGAACGGTCCTGCAGTACAAAAGTGTGCTGACCCCTCGGACCTGGCTCCCACTCCACAAGAGAAGAGCTCCCTGCTTATTAAATTCTTCCTTTCTTCCTGGCTCCTTCTCCTCGGGCAGTGTTCCAGTTTCACCGTCTTCACTTTACACATTTAATTTCTTTTCTTTCTCTGGCCAGTTTAACTCTATAGTCGGCTCATTTCTCTCCATGCGTTCTTGCTACCCTTCCAGGTATTCAGTTCTTTCCCAGACTTTTAGTTCATTGTGGTAAGAACTTTAACATGGGATCCAATAGTTCAACAAACATTTACTGGCTTTAACTTTTTTTTTTCATATGATATATTTAGATCATATTCTTTCTCCTCCCCCAACTTCTATAGTCTGCCCATTTCCCTATCCATCCAAGCTCATGTTCTCTCTCTCCCCCAAAAAAAGCAACTCCCATATCAAAACAAGGAAAAACTTCCCCCAAAAACAACATAAACAGATGAAGTCTGAAGTCAGCCCTGTATTGGCCAACTACTTCTGAGCATGGACCCTCCCCTGGAGTGTGGCTTATATAGCCAGTGTGACTCCATTGAAGAAAACTGACTTGTCCTTTCCCAGGCGATATCTTCTTAGTTAGGGGTGGGACTAGGCGTCCAATTCCCTTTCTCAGTGCTGGGATTTTGTCTGGCTTGGACTTGCGCAGGTCTCACGCACACCATCACAGTCTCTGTGCAATCACAGGTACACTGGCCCTACTGGGGCTTGACAGACTCTAAAGCATAAACTACCCTGGATCTTGACTAGAGGTACAATGTCATACACAGTCCTCGAATGGTCTCATCCTTCATGAAGGAAATGTACACCTATGGATTCGTAACCCCCATTTCTACCTCCCCCAGCCACTAGTAACTACCGCCATTTCACTCTGTCCTCTGTGAATTTGACTGTTTCAGGAACCTAATATCAGAGTATCTGCTTTTCTGTGCCTGGCGCATTTCAGAGAGCTCAGTATCCCCAAAATTCATCCACGTACCACATTACAGGATGTCCTCCTTTCAAAATTTTAGCATTTATCTGTTTATTGTGAGTGTACACACATGCATGTGTGTGGGTACGCTCATCATGGCATGTGAGTGGAGGTCAAAGGGCAACTCTGTTCTCTACCATGGACTTTCCAGATATTGAACTCAAGTCATCAGGCTGGGTAGCACACAGATGTACTTGCTAAGCCATCTTGGCTATCCCATCCTTTTTAAAGGCAGTCCACTGCATGTATATACCATGTTTTCTTTAGTGTTTAGTTTTATGGGTTTTTTTGTTTGTTTGTTTTAAGATGACATGGCATGAACAGTCTTACTGTGTAGCACAGGCTGGTCTTAGTTTCTCGGGATCCACCCATCCTCCTGTTTTAGGTCCCCAAGGAGCTGACATTTCTGGCATGTTCCCGAGTACTTGCCACATACCGTGTTTTCTTTATCCATTCATCTGTCCACGGACATTCGGAGTGTTTCTATATCTTGGCTACTGTGAATGTCGCAGCAACAAACACAGAAGTACTGTGAACCCTTCGATACCCTTACTTCAAATATTAGTTCTGAAATTAATATTCAGAGGTGGAATTCCTTGGTGTATGGCGCTTTTAATGTTTTGGAGGGATTGCCACACTGCCTTCCTCCATGGCGGCAACAGTGTGTATGCCTACTGATAGTGCTGAACCTCCTGTTGCCTACACTGTCACCAACAGGTGTCTCTTGAAATCTTAGTCCTCAAATGACAATAGCTACCCTAGAAGGATAAAGTGATAACTCAGCGTGGTTTAGAATTGTATTTCTCGGAAGATAAACAATATAAATAGAGGTTCACAAACCTACGGCCTTTCTGTGTCTATTGGGGAGATGTTTCAAGTCCTTAACCCATTTTTAAATCATTCTCCTGTTGTTACTGCTCTCAAATTGTGGAACTCTTCCCACACTTTGCAGATGACCCCTTACCAGATATGCGATTAGCAAATATTTTCTCTTAACTGTATCTACCTCATCAGCCTGAGACTTCTCCAACACAGAGAGCTTTACAGTTGGGTGCCCGCCCTAATTGCTCTCACGGTGGCAGCCTGGCCTAATATAAAATGATTCCCATCTCTATCCTCGGAGGCAGGGCCTGCTGCCACCAAAGCCTTCTGAGAAGAGTTCTGGATGGCCTCCTTCTCTTCCGAGAGGCCTTTCAGGACAGCATTTCCTGTCAAAGTGCTGTTCTTTTGACTTTGCCCTCAACCTCTGGCTGCTCGCCTCCCTCTCCTTGCCGAGGACTGAAATGTAGTCCATTGACGTTTCTCTTCTGGTTGTGTTCCCAGCACACAGTTTTTCTCTTGGCCTCAGCGACAGCTTGCGTGCCCAGGAGTTCCAGTTCTGTCTAACACTGCTCCCCACGTCTTGTTCCTAGACTTTTAGTTTAAGATCCTAACTTTTTTGGAGCCCTCTAGGGATGTCTTAGGAGTGAGCACCTCTAGCTCAGAAGCACCATCACAGCTGGACTATTCTTATCTCTCATGAAGTCAAATTTGACACTTTCCACTCCCTCATGATGTACATTGCCATGAAGGTCGGCTGGTCCCCACTCTAAAATGTCTTTTGTATACAGCATCCCTGTTTGCTACATCACCACTGCTGCCACTGCCGCCACCGCCACCGCCACCACCATCACAACTACCTACTACAAACAGCCACCACCACCACCTACTATTACAACAACTGCCACCACAACCAGATGTGGGATTCTCCTTTGTATGCTGTGAATATGACTGGTTAATTAATAAAGAAAACTGGCTTGGCCTGATAGGGCAAAAGTAAAGAGCTAGACAGGGAAAACTAAAGTGAATGCTGGGAAAAAGAAGGGCAGAGTAAAGAAGGAGCCACGTAGCCTGGCCAGACACAAACACCAGAACTTTACCCCAGTGATACATTTTTAAAAGCTCCTTAGCATGTTAGTTGAAGCAAGGGTTCCAGATCTCTGGGACAAAGTTGTACATGGTTATCTGTGGGACATGGGACACAAACATGGTGGTCGGCACTTCTGTTTGTTCTGTAGGGTCTTCCTTCTGGAATGTGCTCAGAAAACATGTTTCCTCACGTCACTTAGGTGATACTGCCCTACTATAATTCAACGGCATGCTCTGATGTGATTTGTTTAGGTCTAGAAAAAGGAACTGATCATGTGACGTTTGCTAGTTCCCAGAAAGATACACTCTGCAGGCAGACACTAGTGTCTGCACCATGCTGTGAAAACGACAGCCTATGCATAAACATGACCACAAATCATCTGCAACGCTTTCTGGGGGGTGGGGGATGGGGGAGAACTCTGTCGATACACCATGAACCATGCTGGCTTGGCTACTTGTTTTGACCAATAGAAAATGTCAGAAGTGGTATTTTCTACTTCTAGAGCTGAGACCTTCCCCCCCATTGAATGCAGCTGCCATGATGCAATGCAAAGGAAGATACTGCAGCTTTCTGGACACCGGGGTACAGGATGACTGACGATCTTTATCAGTAGCTAATGTCCACCGTGAACCACACACCTATCGTGGCCTGCACCTAGCCGCACACGAGCCCTCCCAGCCCACGGCTGCTGTGAGCACGAGACTGAAGGTGCACCGCTGTGCAGCAACAGGCGCCTGACAGAGAGAGGATGCCGAGACGTGCAGGACTACTCTGAGAACTGTCTGCGACCTGACCAGACTCCTTGCGCTCCAGAGCCGGCCCTGTAGCAGCACGGAGAATGGCTTGGGGTGGCGCAATGTAGAGGTGACGGGACATACCAGACGACCACAGCAATAGAGGTGAGGGAAAAAAAAAATCCATCACCACACAGGGAATCCACAGGATGCTGAAGACAGGGTTAAGGGTAAAGGAGGAAACTAAGGACCACTTGGATGGTTCTGGGCAAGGTGAACAAGGGAATGACAGCACCATTCACCAGGAGAGAGATTATGAGAGGAAGAGGAGGGTTGCCATAACTGTGAGACACCCAACAATAGATGTTGGAAAGTAACTTAGTGGGACCACTCTAGGTGGGCAGCCAAGTGTTCTGATTGGAGGGGCCATCTTGATACAGCGCATATGGTACAGCGAGAGCTTCCCAGGCAGGTAGAGTTTGAGTAGTGTGAACACCTTTTGCCACTTCATCAGAACGGAAAAGGGTTAAGAACGGATGTAGTTCCAATGCTGCATAACGCTTAGGTTGCGTGCAATAGCCTGTGAGTCTTACAGCACACTGGCAGCGCATGGTGTTCCCTAGCAACGTCACTACCACTTAGTAGTGTATCCACACTGTGTATCCAGGGTACAGGTTCTCCTCCTTCCTCCCTGCCCTCCCCCGCTGCCTCATTTTGTTCTGTATGTTCTTCATATGCCTCCCATCCAGCAGAGCAGCAAGTGGTTCTAACACTAGAAAGAATGGAGATTACAGGCTACACAACACTCGAGATTATCTCCAAGCTACCCTTTCTCCAAGTGGGCACAAACAACGATTCACCCACGTCACAAGTCACACAAGCAACCAACATTAATACTCACATACAAATATTGACGTACCTTTGCTGTTGATTAAAATAGCAAGTAAATGGCTGGGAGCCGATCTCATCTTTCCAGTACTGTTGCCAGTTCATGACACTTTCCAAATTCTTCTGGTTTTCTCTCGTACAGGGCGGGATATAGGAGCACTAACAGGACAGAACACAGAAAGCCAACCTATTAGTATACAGAATGGCCTATGGGATCCTTCTGGTTCTCAAATACTTCATTTTATTATAGTCCGTGGCTTGGGACTGATGAGAAGGTACAGGTTCAGGGGCCGCCATTGCCTGGGTCAGCATGAATACCCGTCCCAGTGGCTGTGAAGTTGTCACTACCATGTATCGCCATTTTCCCCGTCACTCTGGAGCCACCGTTTTGATCTCAAGACAGGAAAAGGTTCTGAACACTATAGAAGACAACATGCTCGTGCCCAAACGATCACAAAGCCATCTGAAAGCGGCTGAAGGCCCTTGGCTAGGACCATCCCAGGGACCCGCAATCATTATTTTTCTACAGAAATGGGAATGTTAGATAACAAATCTAATTTTGACACAGTCTTTAAATACAACCAAACTGACACTGCTTTTCAAATTTCTAATTTGGCACAAGGGCCAAAAAAAAAATTCAGTAGCAAAATTACCTTCAGTCATTAAAAAAATGAGACAATTAGAAGTGAAATACACCTTCTCTGCCTTTGCAAAGATCTGTCAACACAAGAAGGCGAGGGGAGGGGTAACAATTAGTATTCCTAATCCCTATCTGTGAGTCTTTACATTTTCTTCCTCTACTTTAACTAACCAATAGCTCACAGCCACTCTTGGGGTGCTACTTTTCCGACTGAAGTTTTCATTTCTCACATTCTCCTGGATGATGGAACCAGCAGAGATTCCTCTCAAGTGTGCAATCAATGTCCTCTGCTAACCGATGGCTTTCCTAGCCGTTCCCGTGAAGAGACTTGAGGAAGCGGTATAGATTCAGCAACACTGAGGAGCCGCTCTTAGCTCCGGCTGTTAAAGCGAGCCCTGAGCATCCTAAACCACTTCTCCCACTTCAGTCGCTTTTGATGGTGAAGATGGCGGCTTCTACCCAGGGTTAATAACAGGCAAAGGTCCAATGGGCCTGAACCTGCGTGCTTCTTATACGTCTCTCATGATCTCCATTGTACAGATGAGAACATTAAGATTCCTCTCAGCCCTGCGACTAGACTCAGCGATACCATTACTCTCTTCTGAGGTGTTAACCAAGGTGTCTGATAATAAGGAACCAAAGACAAGAACTCAACTTTGCAGTCTAATTTGGTTCACACTGACCTATTCATTCATTCTCTTATTTGTTTATTGTTATGGGTTCTGTTCATACTGTGCTTGTGTGTGCAGCCGCATGCATGTACATATGTGTGAAGGTGACCTTCGTTGGGTGCCATCCACTTTGTATTTGAGTGAGTTTCTCTCCGGTTTGCAATTTGGCCAAACAGCCTAGGGCAGCTGGCCAGAAAGCCCAGATTCAGCTCTCGCCACCTCCGATCTCACTATAACTGGGATTATAACAGTGTACCACCAGGTCCAGATTTTAACAAAGGCTCTGGAGACCCAAACTTCTGTCCTCATACTTTACTGACCGAACCATCTTCCCCGACTCCCCCACCCTTTGTCTTTGTGAGACAGGATCTTGCTATGTAGCTCTGACGGGCAGGGAACTCACTCAAGGGCTAGGATGACAGGTATGTGCCACCAAACCTGGCTCAACTGTTTCATTTGCAGCATGTCAAATTCACAAGAAAAAGACTTTCTCCCCATCGCTCTCTGTTAAAATGCAAAACCGTGTTGATGATGTGCGCAGCTCTTCACTCTCCTCCTGCCTGCCCATCCTTGCGGAATCCTGGGAGACGGCCAAGTCGAAGCGCTTGGTCCTCAGCTCCGCCACAGCTGTCACAGTATCTATGCGGCACAGACTGTTACCTCCTGGTAGTGCTCTCTGTCCTTAGTCGCCTCTTTCTGAGAGTCAGCTCTCGTGTTACCCATCTGTAGGAATCTTCCTGTTCTTGTTCCAAACCAAATGTGTGGACCCAGGAATCAAACCAAGGGACTCACAGCTAAAATCACATAGCAGCACACTTGTCTGCCAGTGTCAGGGCTCTATCTCTGGCTGCTGAGTTGAGAGCAAGAGCTCTCTCTCTCTCTCTCTCTCTCTCTCTCTCTCTCTCTCTCTCTCTCTCTCTCTCTCTCTCTCCCTCTCTCCCTCTCTCCCCTTCTCCCTCTCCCTCTCCCTCTATCTCTCTCTCTGTCTCTGCTCTCTCTCCTGTATGTTCACCTTGGTCCTGGTGATGATTTTAAAACAAGTCTAGAACATACGAAGACACGTTTCACTCAAGATAATGAAGTTTATCTTGAGTAAACTTTCCTCAGGACACTGCTTTCCCATGTTAGACATTTTAAACTATAAATGCACATGTATTTTAAATTGTAGTAAATTTCATTATTCCCCATGCTACATAACAAACTCGTGTTACATAAATAGGTTTTTAACCACCGAATAGCTGAATACGAACCCCATGGACACACAGCTTCCCTCTCTTTCCAAGGGAACAGCACAGTTTTGTGGCAGAGTCTGGATTATGAGTTTTTCTAAAGCTTCAGTTGAGCTTCAAAGCCACAGGAACAGCATGTGGCTTCCGTCTTATGATTTGTTTGGTGTTTGGTCTTGGGTAAATTACCTTTCTCTGGGCTCCTGTTTTTTAGTTGTTTTTTTTTTTTCTTTTCTCTAGTCTGTACAACCTCCAAAATAATTTTTAGCTCTGCTTCTGCCTCTCCTCTTGGAGGCACATCAAGAAACAACCCAGCCAGAAGCAGACTACAAATACTGTCAAAGCATTTTTCCTCCAGAAGTGATCCTGCCTCTGGGGAGATGGCAGGGAGACTTGGCTGAGCCACTGTTGCTGCGGACAAAGAGGACCAAAGAGGACCAGAGCGATGGGTGGGTGGGTCCAGCTCTGGACTGGTACTTTCTTTACATTAGCAAGACCATGAGCTGCCCACCCATGACTCCACACAGTGTGTTGTGTATTTCCTCTCCTTCCATTAACACATCTTTCTACCCATGGTCAAAGTGAGACGAGGTGCCATTTTATTGTGCTCTTTCCAGGAAGGAGAACGTTCCAGTCCTGGAGGCAGATCTGTGAGGTGCAAACATCTCAGAAGTCACCAGGACCCTTCCAGGATTGGGTGTCATTGGCACAGGGCCACACCAAACATGTCAGGGGACAACCAAATGCAGTCAGAACACATTGAAGCTATTCATAACATAACTCAGCTCGAATTCTTTACTGTTTTTGGAGCAAAACAGGTTTAAAAGACATATCTCTCTACCAGATGGCAACTCCGGGATTTGATCCGGGGGAATCACACCCGTGTTTCTGGAAACATCAGAGGAAAACGTTCATCAAGGTCCCTAATGGGCAAGCTGTGGTGCGAGAGAAGTGCCTGGCTGTAGGGAGCTTTTGGCGGGATTTAAAAGCAAACTATATTTCTGTATCAGGAAAAATAACCATGAGATTCTTTCCCCATGGACTCCGTTCTTTCCACTGGTTAAATAATGAGTCTTTAGCATTGTAGCAATTTGGTAAAGTCAGTATCATTATGAAAGCAAGGAAAACATTTAAAAGACTAAACTTGGGTTCTTAATAATCATTATTTTTCTCAAATCTTGGCGGCCCAGATTATTTACCTCTAATGTCTTGTGAATTATCTTGGATCCTTCTAGAGCCCTTTTCAGTTCTATATACAAGATCATTATGGATGGATAGAATTTTAAAGTCCATTAAAAACAAAGACTTAAAGCAGTGTTTTCAAAGAGGATTCTAGAAAAGCTGTTATACAAAATCCCTTCTCTCTCAATCATGCCAACTGGGTGGTTTTTCTAACACTTCACAGCTCTGACCTGACTATTTCTTTGGGGAGGAATCATAAATGCACAAACCCACTGCTTAGCATTCCCAACCTCGTGGACAACGCCACTGGCAATGTCAGCATTAGAATCTCATCTCCAGAATACCGAAGGGAAACTTAAGGGTAGTGAGATGGCTCAGCAGATAAAAGGGGCTTGCTGTGAAGCCTGATGACCTGAGTTCGATTCCCCAAAGCTCACATAAAGGTGGGACAAAAGAACCAACTCCGTATGTTGTCCTCTGACCACAAGTAGGCCATAGCATACACACGCCTGTGCCTACTTTCACCCCACCCAACATAAACAGTGTTTTACAAATGAAAAAGAACAGGAATGTTAGATTGAGAGATCTAAGACAGCTTGTTCAAGGCCACAGTGATAAATGGGGCTTTTTGTGTAATAAGTACAGTTATTTTTTGTTGTTTTTGTTCCGTTTTGGGGTTGTTTATTTTGATTTTGAGACCAGGTCTCACTCTGAATTGGAACACCCTAAGTGGCAATGAGTAGCCTCAAACTTACTCTGGGTTGAAGATATCCTTGACCTTCTTGTCCTCCTGCCCTGCCTCCCAAATGCTGGAACGGCAGGAGTATGTCATCACCCCTGGCATATAGAGTATGAATCCCCCCACACGTCCTCCTTTTTCTGCCCGTCTAGCTTCCCAGATCTCCCTTTGGAGCTTTTGAATTTGGGACTAAGGAGATGCCCCATTCGAGCACCGTGTCTTAGAAAACCAATGTCACCTCTCTGGAATTCTTGTACTCCTCCCAAGGGCTGGTGATGAGACAGTCTGCTGCACAGGTTTGTTACCCTGGTCAGAGAAAGGCAATTCTAAGTCTTCCTCCCACCTCATTTGGCTCAGGATCAGTTTCTAGTGGTAGTTATAATTGTCTGTAGGTGAACCGTTAGATACAATGTCTTTGGTGGCGGAAGGCAATAGGATTCCCTTAGAGAAACTTCTTCCCTGTGATCCCGAACTATTTGGTTTCTGATTTCGCAAAGGCAGCATTTCCCACCTTCTAACGCCATTACCACCCAAGGAACCTGCCCACATTCGGATCCTCATTCCTGGCACCTGAAATGGGATGGGATTCTTTTCTTTAGAAAGGTAGAAAAGAAGGGAAGAAAGGGAGGCACACATTCCCAAAGGCAGTGATGGCACATATATAAAGTGTGAAAAAAAAAACAAAAACAAAAACAAAAAACCGCTGACACCAGGGAAAGAGGCAAAGATGAACTGAACACAACTCATCCCAGGGCTCCCCAATATATGGTGACGGGGTGGAGGTGCAAGCCTTGGGTTTCCTCCAGTAGCTGAGTCAGCAGGGAAGAGGAATCCCCTTTTGTCACCCTGTCACTTGGACAGCAACGAGTGGCCTGCCAATATGTTAAAAGAGAACCTGGTCACTTAAAATTTAGCTACTTTGGGGCTTTAAGACTAGTAACCAATCACAAGAAGGGAGCCTGAATTGGCTTTGCTATAGCTCCACAGGGAAAGACAGCACTCTAAGAGGCAACTGTGGAGAAGGGGGACCCGTGGGGAGAGGGGACAGATCAAGCTGGCCTGGCTCCTACAGTAAAGTGCTCAGGGACCAGCAGCTCCGCTCTAGACCCTGGAGTGTGACAGCTCAGGGTCAGGTCACCTTCTGGAGCCGCCCATCTACTTTCTGCTAAAGAGCCTGGACACAATGACGCTCCGTCATCGTCTCCTCAGCACCGCTGCTTCCATCCTCCCGCTGGTGATAAACACTGAGAGAATCTTCAAAGTACAGGGCTGGGTCAGGGGCCTTTACCGCTCTCGGAGCTGTGCGTGCTTCTCGTATGGCCGACACAATTGGGAGGCAGTCACCAACTAGGACATTATCCACTCCAAGGGGACAGTCTGGGGAGTCCCCGAGAACCTGCCTCAAAGCTAAGCATGGCGAGGAGAGGCCCCTGGCATGCAGAGAAGGAAAACGATTACAGCGAACTCAGACATGGCAGACAGAGGACAACGCAGGCTCAACACCAGCAAACCATAGGAACCACATGAGTCCACAAGAACATCTGACCGCACCTCTGAGAGTGTGGCTAGCAGTCTCTAGAGCGTGAGGATCCAGAGAAAAGCTGCTCCAATACTTCAGCTTGGTTTTTTCATTGCCTTCTTCCTTTGCTACACCCCCATTTTTTTATTATAGTTTCATGAGCATTTTTACTTCATCAAATTAAAGTTACATGTTTTTATATTCCCCTTCAAACAAACTTTTGCATATTTTTCATTATAATGAAATGCCTTATAAAGTATTCTCTTTTTTGTTCCACACCCAGTCCTTTATACTTTCAGTAATTTTTGTTACTTTGTTAAAAAAATACACCTTGTTTTAATATACTTAGAATTTAAAAAATGAGTATCTGAAGATTTCATACTCAAATACAGTGTATCTTGGATTATTTCCAATTTTTCTGCCTCCCCCAATACTTCCCCTTCCCAGCTTCAGGTCCTCTTCTTTTTTCTATTTAATTTTTATTTTAATTATGTGTAAGAGTGTGTGTGTCTGTATGTGGCCATATCACGTGAGTGCAGATGCACACGGAAGCCAGAAGGGGGCACTAGACCGGCCAGAGCTGGAGCTACAGGTGGTTGTAACCTGCCCAATATGTATTTGGGAGCCAAACTCTAGCCCTCTGCAGGAACATTAACCTCATCCTCCTCCTTCCTCTGCCCCTCCTCTTAAAATAACAACAGAGTCCAATTAGTGCTGTCTTACTACACGTGGATATGGGGCCATGGACAACCCACCAGTAGCCACACTCCCAAAGGAAAGCAATATTGTTCCCGCCCAGAAGCCATCAATTACCAATAGCTCTTCAGTTAGGGGTGGAGCACCATGAGGCTCTCACCCAGCCATGCTAGAATGATGACTGGCTTGATCTTGTGCCTGTCTTATGCAGATAACCATAGCCACTGTGAGTTCCTGAGTGCAATGTCCTCGTCAAGTACAGAAGACAGCATTTCAGGGCACCCCTCCCCATCTTCTAACTTTTGTATTATTTCTGTCTCCTCATCCACAATGTTCTCTGAGCCGCCGAGGAGCTGAGCCATCTGGTCAACTGACATAGATGTCACCTTTAAGACCTCAAACTCTTGATGTAGCTGAGCATGACCTTGAACTTTGGATCCTCGGCTTCTACCTTTCTAGCGCTGACATTATAAGCATACACCGCGTACCAGACTCTAACGCCTGTGGCTTGGGAAAAACGGGTTTGACTTTTACATTCGTGAGCGAGGCTGATGGACTGAATGAGCTAGTATAAGAAATACAACATAAAGGCTTCCAGTGAATTTATTACGAAAAGACATAATCATCACCTTTGACACAGAATGTTTGATTTTATACTTATTTCTTATTTTCCATTGTCCTATTTTAGGGCTTACCAAGGCTTATAATAGCATCCTTTTCAGCATTCCACAAAGAATCAGTACTTTAATAGAACCCTTTTCGAGTAGGCTCTTTGTTATAGTCGTGAAGGGTGCATTTCAATCATACAGGTAAGGTAGGCAGAATTCTGTTTCATTCTTCACTGAGTCATTTAAAAAATGATTGCATAAAACATGAAGTCTATTTAACCAAATACAGGGGTCCCATTCTATGTGAAGCATTATATATAATTTAAATATATATATATACTTTTATATACATACACACACATATCGTTCAAAAAAGAAGTGGAGAAAAAAAATTTCCTCTGCTTTCCTTTATGATTTCACTTGATTATCCCTGAAAGACAATCCTAGGATTAAGTATTTTCCAAATAAATCTGGCTAGAAAACAAGTTATTAATACATTATCTTATTTTTGAAGTTGTGGGTTGCCTTAATTAACTTTATCTTGCTGTGAAGAGATGCCATGACAAAAGCAGCTTCGAAGAGGGAACATTTAATGGGAACTTGTTTAGTGTCAGAGGCTTAACCCATGCACATCATGGGGGAGCAAGGCAGCCGTCAGGCAAGCAGTGCTGGAGCAGCAGCTGAGAGCTTACACCTAGCTCATTAACAAGTAGGAGGCGGAGAAATCTCAAAGCCCCTGCCCCAGTGGCACACCTCCTCCAATAAGGCCACACCCCAATCCTTCCTACACAGTTCCAGCCCCTGGGGACCAAGCATTCAAACAGGTGACCTATAAGGGCCACTCATCTAAACCACCAGACATGTCTACTCAGATTTGCAGCTTTTAAAAATTAGTTTTAAAAATGCAGGGTTTTTTTTGTGTGTGCATGTGTTTGTATAAAGGTGTGCAATTGCCAAGGTACATACACGAACACTAGAGGACAACCTGCTAGTGTTGGCTCTCTCTCCACCTCAGTGGGTCCTGAGGATCACACTCATGTCATCAGATCTGAAAGTCCTTTGCCCACTGAGCCATCTTACTGGCCCTCTGATCATTCTGATGGCATAATCAGAAAACATCTGTGGGCTATAAAACAAAGTCAAGTCAATTGCAAACTCCACAACTGGAATTACCTATCAAAAAGACCCACCTCTCTCCTATTGTACCCGCCTCACAAAGGCTAGGACTTTGCAGCTTTAACAGTCCTTCTATGTGGGAATGACAGAAGAGTTTTGTTATTATTATTTGTTTTTTTGTTTCTTGAGACAGGATTTGTCTGGGTAACACGCTGTCCTGGAACTTGCTTTGTACACTAGACTGGCCTCAAACTCAAACTCCGCCTGCCTCTGCCTCCCGAGTGCTGGGATTAAATTAAAGGCGCGCACCACTGCCACCTGGAATGGAATGACGGAGTTGTAAAAGTGATAATTTGCAAAACTGACACTCAGTGATTTCCCTGATCACTGAGTAGGACACAGAGACCCTCCCTCTCCTTTTCCCAGAAGCAGGCAGCTCAGAGTGATTGGAGCATATCCACCCAAGCGTTTAAGATTTCAAAAAAGGATGAGAACATTTGAGCCATGATGGGGTGGGCGTAGGAGAGGGCCTCCCAGGAGAGGTGACTTTGGATGTGTATGACCAAGGTTCCATGGGAATTTGCTTGTTAGAAAATGGGTTGGGAAGGTGACCTTCCAAGAAGAGACGTCATGTGCCAAGACCACGTATGGATATTCCAGGAAGAATGAGTCAGCTCGTGTGCTGGATGGAGAGGGGCATGGGAGATGGCACTGAAAAATGCCCACATTTTCCTGGTATCCACCAAAGAGCTGCTGTGGAGGTCTCACTCCCGTCCAGGGAAGATTTCCACTCGCCCACAAAGGATGCTTCTAGATTGGCGCGAACTGCTAATGCTGGTGGTTATTAAAATTCAGGAAAGTTGAGAATGACATTCCACCTTCAAGAGAAAAAAGTTCATCTAGCCTAAGCGTTAGAAAATAAAACCACCCCGTCTTTGCTAAAAATAGATGCTGAATCTAAGTGGTAGCCAGACCAAAACAGGAGATTTCAATCTGGATGATGTTCAATAGGTTTCAGTAATAACAACCGTAAAAATTGTTCAGAAGCTTATGGTGATGAGTCCAAGTCCTTGAGGAAGGTCTCGGGTGTGGCTCAGTGGCAGGGTATGAGTTCAGCATGCACAAGGCCCTGGGTTCAAGCCCTAGCACAAGTTCCTCTGGGAGAGAGCCAACCGTCTTATGACCATATTGAACAGCAACAAGAAATACAACCTTTTTAATGCTCATGCCCACGTTCAGACAGCCTTGCCGAGAGCACAGTGAACTATGAATACAGCAAGGTACATAATTCAGTGCGTGCATGGGTGGGTGCATATTCCATTAAACATTAGCACCCCAACTTCTGCATGAAGGAGGCTAGCAAGTCCTAGTCCCCTTGATCAGTTCCCTAGTATGAGGATAGATGGTGATGGTAAAATCTTGTGCTCCTATTTGTGGCAGAACGCATGTTCCCTATATATCATCCCCTCTCGTCCACACGTTTGCAGTGTGCAGCTGGCATTCCCCTACTGCAAGACGAAGGGGTGGAGCCTGTCTCGTCTTCCTAGACTATGGACGAGATAGCGGCTAGGACAGAAATGGTAAGGTGCGACTTTTCTCGGCTGGCGTCTCTTCAGAACCCTTGTCCTTGGCATCAAAATACGGCTCCGTACAGAAACTCCAATTAACACAGCGGAGGGACCACTGCCAGGTCTGTTTGCGGAGGGACTGAGGTCTCCAGGCAACACTGAGCAGCACCTGACTGGCAGGTGCCTCCACGTCCAGGCATGAATCTCTGCACTGAGACCCCAGGTATCATGGGAGCACGCGTTACCCATTTCTTTGTGCTCTGGCTGACTTCCTGACCCACAGATTTTGTGAACACAGTCGAATCAATTCAATCTTCAGGGATATTTGACAATAACAAATGAACTAGAGGACTCAATAAGGCAAAATAGATACCCAGACTTTGGGGATAGGGATGTTGGGTTTTGTTTTGGTTTTTTTTTTTTGGGGGGGGGGGTTTTGTTTTGTTTTGTCTTAATCTGTATCCCTGAAGTTTTGGTAAACTGAAGCCTTATGTATGAGTGCAATGAAAGGTACCCTGCCCCAATATTATCCCAGACTGGAAAGTGCTTGAATGCATGGCACTGGGATGCTTATCTTTGAGAAAAGACCCTGTGTCTTAATTACAAGTAGCATGAGCTGAACATATCCTGACTTCCCCCCAATGGACCATGCAGACATTGACCAGAATACCGGCACAGCAGGGGATGGCAGGTGCTTACAGTACTGCTGGACACAGGTTCGGTGCCGACCTCAACCCTTTCACTATGACCGCACTCAGCGTGAGACTTCAGAGAGCGAAGAAATGAAGTACAGCGTGGGGTTGTGCCATGCTAAGCCCAGGAGTCCATTAACTTTGCTATGTTGCTTCTTTACATCTGAAAATACGGCTGCTGCCATATTTTCTGTACGGATGTATGTCCAGAACCAAGAGGCACAGCCCATAGCTGCTCTATTCAGCTGATCTCCTTATCCGTGGATGTGAGGACATTATGGTGGATGTCTCTCTAAGAAGACATCTCTCACCCAAACAGGAAGAGGAGAAACTACTTCTGCATCTCTTAGGCGATCACGGAAGCTAAAGGGGAGGGCGGATATTCCTGTAGCACCTGTATTCAACTTGTGTGTTTGGTTCCTGAAGAAGGCAAATTTTGGAGAGTCACTTTCTGGCTAAGCCATCTTGTGATGAGTCTGCTTTCACACACAGTCTACTAGATCAAGTCAACTTACCTTGGACTATCCTATGGCTGCGGCTTATCAGGTTGATAGGCCTTTCTCCATCATTGTGGATTGAGAGCCCACAGCAATGGAGATTTTACTGTCTTGCTCAGAAGCACATCAGCCCGCTGTGCTCTAGTCTACGGGAACCTGGACCTCCTCCACCGCACACAACCTCACACTTCCTGTGCAGTCACAATGCTGTGCTGACTGGGCCTGGAAAGCAGGAAGCACCAAGTGTCCTAGATTCCCAAGGAAAGTGGAAATGTGTCAAGGGGGTAGAAATCCAGGGCCTGTCACGTCAGCGTGGAGCTGGGCTCTATTGGTCTAAACGGTTTCTGGGTATCCCTCCCAAATCAGAGCTGATTGCTATGCTGTTCACACAAAGACACAAGTACAAAGCTTGCTGGGCTCCTTTATATAAATGATGAAACCTGTATCAACATTTCGGATAGTGACTCTGACCCATTTACCGAGGAAGCCATACCCTTGCCAGCTTTAGAGGCAGCAGAGCAGAAAAACCTGTTCCAGGCCACAGGGCAGGAAGCGACCTCCACTTTCCCGTAAGGTCCTGAGCCTCCAAGAGCGAAGAAGAGGTTGGCGCCAGAAGCATGTGCAGCCTCCACAGAGTCCTGGTGGTGCGCAGGGAACCACTCTTTCTTTGGCAAATGACCATTCTCCTTTTGAGAAACCACTGGTTTCTTACTGGGTCTCAGTAAGGCTTCCAGGCTTCCATAGGGGCCATCAAGATACCACGTTATCCACTGGTTAGTAAGTAGACTGTCTTACTATTACGTAAAATGGAGATTCATAAGATCAAATCTCAGGCGGGCAAGTTTCAAAACCAAACGGCTCTTTCCCCCAACGCACATTCTCCTTGCACTCCTGTCCCTCAGCTCATCTTAATGTGCAATTGTTCGCTGAAGCTCCTTTTTCTTGTATCGGAACATCCAGCCTGTGGGTCACATGAAGTCTATAGCCAGTTTTGATGAATGAAAAGATTCTTTTTCCATCTAAAAGCTTACATTTACGTGAATATCTTTTCAGCGGAAGTTACATCCCTACTACTTATCGACAAATAATGTACATTAGTAGCTAAAAGAAAAAGCTAAAATGGAAACCACCTATAATGGAAGGAGTTTTAAATAGATAGAAAATTAGTGGTGCGGGTACGAATGGACGAAACCACAAGCGTGTATGTTATAATTTACAAATATGAAACACGCTGTTTTGTAACCTACTTTTGATAATAATATATAATAAACATCATTTTATGGAAACATATTTTTAGCAAATTTAATGTATAATATTTTACCATATAAGTGTGAACCTGTTAAAGTGTATATATATACATATGTAGATATACTTTATATATATATTTATACACGTATATATAAATATATACGCTATGTGTATATAAATATATAGTATATCTATATATGTATCCATATTTTATATATATATAATTATTTTATGAGTATGTGGGTGTTTTGCCTGCATGCATGTCTGTGCACGATATGTGTGTGTGCTTGGTATCAGATCCTTTGGAATTTGAGTTTCCAAGTAGGTGCTGGGACTCGAACCTATGTCCTGTGGAAGACCAGTCAGTACTCTTCACTGCTGTCTCTCCAGGCTCAGGCTCTTGGTTGCCAATGTAACTGCATCTGGAATCCACTAAAACCCAATTTGCTCGGCAGAGCTGCAAGGGGTTTTCTTAAGCACAGCATTGGCATTGGGAAAGCCCACACCAAGGCTGGCTAACACCTTCTGATGACCGCCCACATAAAAGGACACAGGGAGGGGGGGGGGGGGGGGGGGGGGGGGGGGGGGGAGGCTTTGCTTTCTTCCTGCTTGCCCTCATTCTCACTGGCAAGCTCATGGCCCCTGTTTCTGCAGCTGGATTCCAGTGTAGCCTAAAGCCCTGCAGCTCTCCAAGAATCCTCCCAGACTCCAGCACCAGATTGGGACGGTGGAGGCATCCAGTCTCGTGGATCGAACTGGACCCTTGGCCTTTGTGTTAGGAGACAGCCATTGTTGGACCTCAGCCTGTAAGCCACCCTAATAAATCACCTTTTAATATGCATTCGTTCTAGCAATTCTGTTTCTTTAGAGAACTCGGAGTCTTTGAGTGACTCTCAAAGTTCCCTTGGCGACTTCACAAGCTGGCCTCGGTCACATCCACACATAGAATTCTTATCTTCGACGCTCCAACAGAACAGTCCATTCAGCTTTGAGCACCAATGGCTTTCCCAACCCAGAACTCCAAATACTTCCATGATCCTCCCAGACTGATCAGGATTTCTGGACAATTCTGAGATTATGCAGAATTTTCATTTGTCTGGTTACCAGTAATCCTCATCAAATTATCTATGCACATGCTCACATCTTGTTTCTATTGAAAAACGGTCTTTTATTGCCAAGAGTGCTCATTGACTTTTGAATCATTTTCCTACAATAGCACCAATATTCCCTAAATTTGTCATTTTTGTTTAAACTTCAACATATTTTTAAAGCATGGGTCTTTCCCTATTATGTATTCAAAGGCAACAGTGTTTTATGATTTCTGTCTTTGATGTTGTGTGTAGAAAGGTTTTCGCTCACCCCGAGAAGTTATCTAAATATTTATACTTTACCTAATGATTTCATATTTTGTTCTGTAACTCTAAAAATATATCCCACTAAAATCGTAAGTTAAATTAAATGTTTGGGTTTACTAATACAAAAAATTTCAAAGTCAATTATGTATTTCAATATATCATTATTGTGTATATACATGAGGTGCGGGGACTCTACATGTTACAAGTGCAACATAGAAAGGTCAGAGGACAACTTCCAGAAGCCATCTCTGGCCTTTACTGAGGGACCCAAGGACCGAACCCAGATCCTCAGGCTGTGCAGCAAGCACTTTTGTCTACTGGGCCATCTCACCAGCCCCCAGTCATTTTTACTTAGAAAGTTGTTGTTTTCATTTTTTTTTTTGCCAAAATAATAGGGCAATTTTAGAATCATCTACTGAATAAAATATCCTCACAAATTATGCAAAATGCTGAAATTTGCAAAACAAAATAGTAAATCCTTTGTGTGTAATGAATGGCTTCATTAAAATGCAAACCACCTACCCTTCAATTCCCCCATGCAATGTGTTCAGTTCAATGATTGTTGGTAGATTCAGAGAGGCAACTATCATCATAATCAATTTAAGAACATTTTTTATTATGCTATAATAAAACACCTGTATCCATTAACTATCACAGTCAAATCTCTTATGTCTCCGCTAACTCGTTTCAGTCTTTAGAGTATAGGAATCAATACTGGCAACAGTATTGGATAGTTTGTTGGGGTTTTGTTGTTGTTTATTTGTTTGTCTATTGGTTTTTTGTTTGTTTTAGCTATCAGACTTATTTTTGAAAGAAATGATACAAGTTCAAGAATTTCAGTGGCTGTACCAATACAATTTACAGAGAGGGTAAAGATAGATCATTCCAATATGCATATGTTGCCATGGAGACCCGAGAGGGCACCTATATCCCGAAGTTACTGTCTCCCACTGTGAGCTGGTCAAAGAGACATTTAATCCATGCCAGCTTCAGAGGCTCACATGTCCACGAGCTGCTTCCTTGAAGGATGCCACCTCTCACTAGGCACTGAGTCTTAATAAAGTCTCAGAAGTAGGGAGCATTTTTGTCTGCAGCTGGTTTGCCTAGTTCCAATAGTGACGGGATCATACTTTCCCCAAAGGTCACAAACACTCCCTGGCATTCAGCTCACTCTCTCTCGGTTGTCATGGTCTGGCTTTTTGAGACCGTTCAGGAAGGTGGGGTTGCCTCATTGGCTCTGCACGTTCATCAGTTCTACCTCCTCGGGACATTCTGAAAGGAAGGATGTGGAAAAGTCCTCCAAGGCCAGGTCATGCTGGTCCAAGTATAAGAGACAGATAGAGATGGGGAGCTCTAAGCTAATCTGGTGGGTGCACCCTCCCAGTCCTGGTGGTAGTTCTGGTTTGACTGCCCCGGGGTGGGAGGCTCAACTATCATGGAAGAGGCTGGGAGAAATGATGCAGAGGCCTTGGAGTGACCTGAGGTGACTGCTTGGAGGTGACAAAGAGCTGCTGGCTTGGAGTGGCAGGCTAAGGTGGAGAGTCAAGTGCCAGGTCCTGGTCCAGCACCGTCGAAGCCAGAGATCATGGCAAATCAAAGAACTTCAATTGGCTTCTTAAACTTGGCCTATTTTTGCGATTCGCTCAATTCTTCATTTCCTATTGCATACATACAGCACATTTATCCATTCATCAGCGGATTAATGCTTGGTAGTTCCCGCTTTGCTGCTATTATGAATTATGCTTTTAGCTGTTATTATTGATGTGGTATACACTTTCCTACATTTTTACTTTCAACATCCTTGTGCTGTTAGTTTGTTTTGTTTGTTTTTAATGTGTTACTCCTAAAACCAGAACATATTTGCTTTTGGCATTTCTGGATTAACAATCCCTGTCTTTTAATTAGGGCAAATGGTCCATTTACATTTAATATATGTTCTTACACACACACACACACACACGTGTGCGTTAGTTAAATAACCATTTAAAAATTTTGTTCTACAAACTTACATTTCTTTTTCTCTCATTTCAATTATCTGTTATATATTACCTCTCTCTCTCTCTCTCTCTCTCTCTCTCTCTCTCTCTCTCTCTCTCTCTGTGTGTGTGTGTGTGTGTGTGTGTGTGTGTGTGTGTGTGTGTGATGGTACATTGACTCTTGGGATTTGTTTATGTTAAGCAGGCAGCAAGCACTGAGTTACACAGCAGCCCATAAATCTTTTTTCTATACAGACTTGAACACTTGGATGGAATCTGGGCTGAGACAGAGACAGAGAAGGAACATTTCTATCAAGTTCACAGATGGTGCTGATGCTGCTGGAGTATTGACCACACTTTGGAAAACAGCAGTTTAGAAGATGAAACAGACTGCCCATGAGGAGACTGGTGAAGAGGTATTTAAAAACTGAAGTAAAAGAGAACCATGTCTGGGGCTGGTGAGACAACTCAGCACTTGAGAGAGCCTCCTGTTTCCCCAGTCCAGGTGCCCCAATGCACTAATGAGAAGAACTCAGACCTTCTTTGCATGTCATTTGGTAACAGATACCTTTGTAGCAACCTAATGTGGGCTGGAATCTGCAAACATAGAAACTAATTGGAATTCATTTACTGACAAAATAGTAATAAGGCAACAAATGTAATGATTTGCAATTACAACACAGGTTTTTATTTAAAAAAAAAAGAATTAAAGAGGGTACTACTACAAATCAAAATTACAGTCTTTTGCACACTGGTTTATGTCCTAGAGAACAGCTAAAGCACAGCAGGAGAAGAGGGTAGAAACATATGTAACAAGAAACACCATTCTGTTCAGTGTTTTCCTGTGAGTAATTATGTTAATTGTAATATAAATGTGCTGTTGATCTAGGAACTCAGCCGATTATGCAGTTCTACTAAAGGCTGGAAAATTTAAAACCCAGGGGAAACAAAACTTGACATCTTCATTCATGAATGAGAGCAAAAAACATTTTAAATAAATAAAATGTGTCAAGATCTCACAAAAAGTTTTACAGCTTCGAGGTGTTTGTGACAAAAAAAAAAGGTCATTTTCCTCAAATTGCAAATAAAATTTAACATCACAAATCTCCTGAATTTTAGTTTCTGGTTATTTTTTTAATATATGATTTTAGGAGAACCTTATAAATAGAGATTTTTTTCATAAATGGTATCCACAAGTGGAGATTAGAGATTGAGCGTGGAAAACAATTTCCGACACACAGATTAGTGTGTGGCGGTGCGCGACTTTGATTCCAATTTAATTCACGTGGCGGAGGTTGGAGGAGCTCTGATTTGAAACCACTTTGGTCTACACAGCAAGTTCTGGGTCAGCCAGAGTTATATGGTGAAACTTTGTCTCAAAATAAGAAGATAGCAATTAATATATTCTTTCATTTGAGACAATGTCTTATCATGGCAGCCCTGCTGGCCTCAAACCTGTCATCCTCCTGCCTCAGCTTCAGGACCCTCAGTGCTCGAATCACAGGTGCTTCACCATCATGTCTAGTGTATTCTGGAGTACCCAACTGTATTAGTCACCTGCTCAAAAACATCCCTTGGTTGCTGAGACACAAGCTTAGCGACCAAACAAACAAACACAACAACAACAAACCAATACATACATTTACCATCATTAAGAGTCTCGATTTGGGGTGCAGAAATGGCTCAGTTAAGAGCATTGGCTGCTGTTCCAGAGGACCTGGGTTCAGTTCCCAAAACACACACAGTGGCTCACAACTATCTGTTACTCCAGTTCCAGAGGATCTGATGGTCTCTTCTAGCTAACAGGCACCAGGCAAGCGTTCAGGCACTCAGACAGACTTACAGGAAAAGCATCTATACACATAAAATAATATTTTTTTAAAAAATGATTCTGGACACTGGAAGGTCTATGGGGGTAATATCTACACTCTAGCCAAGCTTTATTCCTTTCTGGATTTGGGGGAGGATCCATTCTCTGCCTTTTCCTTTGTCTTGGAAGTCATCTGTATTCAGAAGTTCATGGCACAGCTAGAGTCAAAGCTACCAGCCAGGGCCAGTTGTGTGTTTATCAAACAACATTATTCTGACTTCTCTCCTATGTTCCACTCTGAAAGACCCTAGCAGTTACACCAGGACTACATACAGACTTCAAGATTATCTCCCATTAAAAAAAACTAAAGTATGATTGTTTTATGTATATGGGTGTCTTGCCTGTATATGGGTGTCTGTCTGGTGTACAGACAGACCAGAAGAGGGTGTCGAATCCCCTAGAATAGAGTTGAGATAATTGTGAGTTGCCATGTGGGTGCTAGGAATCGAACCCAGGTCCTCCGGAAGAGCAGTCAACACTCTCAACTAATGAACCATTTTTCCAGTGCCTAATCTCCCAGTTTTAACACGAACCAATTCTCTCTATTAATTCCCCCTGCTGGCTAACCAAGAGACACACAGATCATTAAGGCCGAGGAGGTGAGCCTCCACGGGACTCAGCCACCGCTTCCCAGTGACCACCAAGCCCTTCCTCAAGTCAAGGCCACCAGCCTATCAGCCACAAGTTCCCTTTCCACCTTCCCCCTAGCAGTCAACTGCAGACCCCAGCACACACACTGCTCCCAGAGCCTAAAGCTTTGCTGGTGGCATTTTTCTTTTCACCCACGACCATCTTTTCACTCCTCTTTCAACTGTCTCCTTCTCCATGAAGCTTTCTACATAGCGTCCCCTCCAAATGTCCCTAACATCTATCTGTGCCTCCCTACAGAACTTGGCATTTGGCCTTTTTTGATGGTTACCTATGTTCTATATGGCTTTCTACTAGGCCAGTGGTTCTCAACCTGTGGGTCATGACCCCTCTGGGGTCAAATATTGGCTATTTGCACTATGATTTAAATAACATATTTACATAATGTGGCAAAAGTATGGCTGGGAGTCACCACAACATGATGAACTGTCTTAAAGAGTCGCAGCGTTAGGAAGATTGAGAACCACTGTGTTAGGCCATAGTCCTGGGGGCAGAAGCTCACAGCTTCACTTTCATTTGTGGACCTGTTAGGCACATGCGAAATGGAACCCTTGATTCTCACCCATATCCACCTATCTAAATCCTCCTTTGGCCACAATAGATTTTAAGAAACCAGAAGATCAATTCAATCTATCTATCTATCTATCTATCTATCTATCTATCTATCTATCATCTATCTATCTCTTATCCTATCCTATCTATCTCTCCTATCTCTCCCTATCTCTTGATGTATCTATCATCTATCTGTATATAATTACATATAATTAATATATTATTTAACAATAACATCAAAGAAAATAACATCCAAAGAAAGCTACTTCTTTGTGAACAGATAAAGACTGGAGATGTATAGTGACATTTTGTTTATGATCTAACAAATACTACAAAATCTGCAGACTGAAAAGAGAACACGTTCCTGTCTCATCCCGCCTTATATTCCTCTCCAGTGCTGGGATTCAAGGGGTGCACCACCACTACCAGGCCTCTCTGGCTAACTAGTGTGGCTGCTGGGCCTAAAGGTGTGTGCCACCACTGCCTGGCCTGGATGGCTGACTAGTGTGGCTAGCTTTGCACTCTGATCTTCAGGCAAGCTTTATCTGCTAGATGGTAAACAAAATACGGCTGTAGAGATGTTGGCGCTAATTCCACTTCTCTTGTCTTATGCAGCTCTGGTCTAATGGATTTCCCCTTGGAGTACATCAATCTGAACATACAGGTCAAAGCTCAGGGATTTCCCTAAGTGTCACGGTGGTGTCCCTCCATGTGTGGGAACAGGGCACATGAGCGTGGGTCTGAAGGTCCTTTGCTAAGGTGACAAGCAGCCATCATGCCTTGATCTCTCTTCTACCTTCCTTGATACTCTTCAAGACAAATCCTGTCTCCATCCCTGTTGAGGTTTTCTACCCTCTTTAATTTCAAAATATTGGTTTCTTAAAAACAAACTTTGTCTTTGCTTTGAGGTTTTTTTTTTTTTTTTTTTTTTTTTTTTTTTTTTTTTTTTGTTATTATCAAAGGAAGCGGGACCTACAAAACAAAAACAGGAGAGTCGGTCTCTAACCACCCCCTTCTCAATACCACACAGCAGAGGCGGTCCCAAATTCATCTTTCCTTTGCCATCCAAAGCAGGTAACTGCAAAACCAACACAGTTTGCAACTTTCACACTTGATTTCACTTAAACTAATCAATTTAAAATGAGCTTTGCACCCTAATTTTAAATGATTCCCTTCCTTCGCTTCTGCATTTCTCTAGTCTGGTTTAATGCCACTTTCTCTATTCAGTGGCATCCACATCTTTTTATCTTGAAAACACGAACATTAATCACAGTGCTTTGCTTGCTGAGCAGATGAATGTATTTCCCAAGACACTGGTTTTCATCTCTTGCTTGGGTAATAGTAGAATTACTTGCACAACTTTGAAAACTACAATACTCTGGCCCCATACAAGATCAAATCAAAGTGCCAGAAAACCGAACCTAAGCACAAGAATTTATTTTTCAAGTTCCCAAGCAGTCAGTCCCACGGGGCAGCCATTGTTGAGGACCAGAGAGCGTGGCGCACACCTGTGAGTCACCAAGAGCCAGCGCAATGTTGGGAGCAGCAGCAAGAAGCAGCTAACTCCGAAACACAAGACCATGCTATGGTTAATCCAGACAACGGGTCACATCCCTAATCAAATCCTTAGCTGACTTGAACACTACGTGACTAGACACAGCGATTCCCTCGCAAAATAAGGATGAAAATACAAATAAATGGGTCAGGACTTAGGGATACTTTAAAGAAACAGTTAACGGAAGGGCAGCATTCTCCCCAGAGGTCCACAGCTCAACAAGGTATGTATTTGTAACATCTGTCCCCTCCCCGTCCTTTGCTGTGCTGTTAGGAAACTCCAGGAAAAAGAGGTTGCTCTATTATCTGAGAAGGGATTTCCTAAGAGTTTCCTGTGATGGCTGGATTTGGAGAGAACGTGAGAAGTCGGTGAGGCATGAAAGGAATAGATTGGAAAACTAAAAGTAAGGTAGGTAGGATAAAGCTCTGTGTAGCCAATGGGACCAGGCAACGAGGACTATCTACTCGCAAGGACACCATAGAAACTAACTCTTATTATGCACCTGACTCTACCATGATATTTTGGGTACACTGAATTTTTCCATTACCCAATGCTTACAGAAATTTCCAAATTGAACACTTAATTGACAAAAAAGTGATGTTTGTTCTATAAATACTACAATACATCATAATTTGGACAACGGTGCATACCTGGCAGAGGAAACCTTGCCTAAATTGATGGAGAGGTCATTCATCACTTTCTGGACCATAACGTATTGTCATTTTTCCCAGTTCTGACCATTTTGTGGACAGTCTAGCTTAAGATTTTGTTTGGTACCTCTTCAAAGCAACTACTGCCAAGTTCTTAACTGGCACTGAGGGGGAAAATGAGATTATTTACAAGTGGAGAGACAACAGAGAACTTTAGTAGTACATAAAACTTCGTGGTTGCTTCCAAGTGATTTAAGAATCAATGTCCTAATGATTCCAATTCATTTCTGTTGCCAGATCCTGCCTGGAAATTGTGGACTTGTTTTTTGTGGTCAATTCTAATTTGTCTATGCCCAAATTAGTTATTAACCATCTACTAGCATATATATGCCCATGTATAACTCCTTATTGATTAAAGCACTATCTCAAGAATAATTTAGCAGTGTTTCAACAACTATGCCCACTCCTGCATGACAAACTAGGGTATCTTCCAGATCAGTAAACAACTACTTAACACCTTTCTTAGATGTCTTTTTATTTAATTCTGATTTTTTAAAAACCTTCCAAATCCAAGAGAGTTCTTTTTCGATTACTAAGCACTAAGCAGATTAACTCACATCTGTCTTTGAGACCCTACCACTTGTTCAAGGGCTTGGACATTTGATTCTGTGTTAGAAATGTCTACTTCTATATTTACTGTGTGCCTGTATTATGATCTTTTTTTTTTAAAAAAAGCAAACGAATCTTCATACATTACCAGGAGACTTCCAATGAGGAGTCAATCATATTTTTTAAGAGTAATTACTTCTGACTTTCCAAATTAATGAGTTACTCTGGAGTTTCTCTGCACAGCTACGGTGAGCTCGTTTAAAACCCTAATTCAGATTAATTTATTTTGTCACGTTCAACAGAACGCGCTCCTGTGTGTACAGGATTCCTTCCCTTTGGAATGGTTTCCTGCTCGGTCTTCAAGCATAGCCCTCACAAAGTAAAAAGAGCCAGCAACTTAAATAAACAGACACACCTTTAGTTGGTGGCAGAAAAGACCGAAGGCATCAAAGAACCCTCCTGCAGAAGCAGACGCGCTGCAAAGCTCAATTAGTTCACGGGCTGAGGGCAGTGCTTTTTATAAGTGCTTTTTTTCCCCCTGGGAACTTTTCTGAGTCTCCCTCTCTGCTCTCCAGAAGCTCACAAGTCCTAACCAGGTTTTATCTATTTTTTTCCTCTTTTTTTTTTTTTTTTTTTGCTTGTGACAACAAAAGAAGTTGTCAGGAAAGGGCTGTGCTTGGTATATTTCACCGAGAAGCTTTCTATTTTCAGTAAGTTTTACTGTTCTCCAACTGCTCCTGGTCATCTCCACTTGGAAGTGGTTGGGACCCACCCCCACCAAACAAACCGGACCTAATCAGAATTTCTCACTGGATTCCTGTTGATCCCCCTCCTCTACCTTCCCCTCCGCCAAATAGCCCATCTTTAGACCTCATGTTAAAAACCTCTGTTTAGAACTCAAAGGCAAACGGCAAAGAATATTCCAGGAGCGAAGAGACCCCTCCCTTCAAGCTCTCAAAGGTCACGTCATTGGGAGTTCTTGAGGCCAGATGAAGCTCAGGCGCCGGTTGACCTTACACTGGAGTAGCTGGGTCCCCTCTAACCCGTGGCTATGTTAGAGAAAAAGTTAACTTTCTTTACCCCTCGAGTTTAGGTAAACCTGTCCAGCGGGTGCTGCACCTGGCCTTGGAGGGAGCTCAAAAACCTAAGAACAGCTAGTGTTTGTAGAGAGACTCTGGATACCATCGCCCCGAGGGCAAACACACCCCGAGGACTGGAGCCCTGCAGCTCCACAGATGTGTGCACGCACCTAGAGTCTCCTATGTTCTTCTAGCAAGGACAGTACACTCCGGATCTTCCCCTGGGGTCTTTCCCCAATGCTGGCCTCGAACCTGCATCGTTAGGCGGGAGCTCCCGCGTCCTTACCTTGGGGTTGGTCAGGAGCTGGTGCTGGTCGCTGTGTAGCAGCGCCCTGGAGTTGGACTCGGAGTTGTTCACGTATACCTGGACGCAGGGGTACTGCGAGGTGCCCCTGCAGTCGGTGCCACAGGTGAAGGTGCACTCGAACAGCTCGCCGATCTGCTGCACCGACAGCACCGTGCAGTTGGCCGCCGTGGCTTGCAGATCCTGCAAGGCGGGACTGAGCCAGCAGAAGCCGAAGATGAAGAGCGACACGACGCCGGAGATGATGAGGAACAAGCCGAGCCGGATGCTCTTGTCTTCGGCTTCCGTGTACTCGTAAGCCACCCTGAGCTTCGCCATCGCCCCCCACTCTCCACGGCTGGCGCGCTCCCCGCCCCCTCCCGCCCCCGGCGCGGAGCTCAACTGCCTCGGGCGGGAGGAGCCGCCGCCGCCACCGCCGCCGCCGCCGCCGCGCGACAGCAGGGGAGTGGGCGGCGAGGGGGCGCGCGCGAGAACAAAGGGGCCGAGGCCGGCGACGCCCCCGGCGGCGGCGCTGCCCGCGGCCCGGCTCCCGGGTGCCACGGCCGCCTTAGATCGTCCGGCACCCCGGGGCTCCCCGAGCCGGCCCCCGCCCCCGCGCGCTCCGCGTCCCGCGCCCGTTCCCAGGCGCTCGCCCCTCGCCTGCCATCGCCTCGGCCGCTCGCCCGCCGCCCCGACGCAGGGAGCGGCTGGGCTGCCGAGCCCCGGCTCCGCCGTGCGGGAGGCTGCTCCTCCCCGCCCTGGGCGCCGCCGCCCCGCCCCGCCCCGCGCCGCGCCCCGCAGCTCTCCCGTGGGCGAGCACCCCCGGGCCGCCGCGAGCTGCTCTCGGAGATCCTCGCCAGATGCAACCTGGAGAGATGGCAGAGAGGGCCGCGGCGAACACTTAGCATCAACAGAGCGCAGCCGGGGAGAAAAGTTAAAAGAAGAAAGAAAAAAAAAATTTTTTTTAAAGTGGGGGTAGGGTGGCGAGAGCATGCAAGGCGGGAACCCGGGTTGTGCAGCCGCAGAGAGCTGCTAGGAGGCAGGCGCACCGGGAAAGCGAGCTTAGGTGGCAGCGAGGGACAGAGGACACCGGCGCGGAGGCAAGGCGATGCCCACGGGCGAGCGGCGGGAGCTGGGGGTCCCTGAGGATGCCACGCTATCGCCGGGCCTGTCAGGCGGAGTTTGCAAGACAACTCAGGCGGGCTGGATCGGACGCTCAAACCTCTGTAGACTTCGCTGGGAAACTAGGTCTCAGGCAGCGGGAAGGACCCCTAGGGGTCAGACGCAAACAGGTAGCAGAGACCTGCAACCTGGGACTTGATGCCTCTTCCCCTGGCTTTTCAGATGTAGGGAGCAGAGTCTGTTGGCCTCTTTAGGAATCTTGCCACTGTTAGCCCGCGCAGGGATTTGCAGGTGAGCTTTTTTCTAGAGCACTGTGCAAGGCGACCGCGGCTTGCACGTACTTTAGAACTGGTCCAGTTTCTAGAGTTCTGCTACTTACTTCGTCTTTGCTGCTTCCATATCCACCCAGCCTCTATTCTAACTTTACTTTGTAAGTTAAAACTACTTTTTATCTAAAATGTGTTTTTTATCATAAAATCAAACTTGAGAACCATTTCAAGCTACGTTTGGAAGAATAAATAAAAAAATACATAAATCTCTTCGTCTTGGTTTGCCAAGTCCCAGATGAATGAGCTCATGTTTCTGGTGAATACCAAATGCAGAAACATGGAAATATTAAGCCCACTTTCCCAGACATCAAATTCTTAGCTGCTGGTTCTGTCTGAGTATCTTCCGATAGGGTTCTGACAGGCTATGGCGACATGTATTTCCAGACAATGGGAAGAGAGACCTTTAATATCTGTTTTCCTCAATGAATTAAAAAGGCTGCTGGATTTGGAAAACTTTAGAAGCTACAAAGATATGACGCGATAACTTCTATCGCCAGACCTGGGCCAGACCATTTTATCTTATGTTTCTGCCTGGGATTTTTTTTTTCTGTTGGTGTAAAGATATTTGTTAGAGACACATTGCCTATAGAGAACTATAATGAACTAGGGGGCCTTGATACAGGCGGAGGAGCTTGGTCCTGTCTCAACTTGAGGTACCTTGCTTTGTTGACTCCAATGGGAGGCCTGCCCTTTCTGGAAAGGAAACTGAGAAGGAGATGCAAGGGGGGGGGGGGGATGGAAAAGAAAGGAAGGTAGATGGGAAGTGGGGGGGACCCTGTGGTTAGTATGTAAAATAAAAACAATTAATAAAAAGTTGAAAAAACAAACAAATAAGTGAGCTCAATAGTTGAAGTGTCTTAACCGTAAATCGCAAATCTTCGCTGAGTGTTTTCCTACGACTGGTTCCTATCCCTATTTCAAGAAGGATCGGAGATGGGGATGAATGAACAGGTAACAAGACCACTTAGTCTGAGGGACTGAATCTCAAGGCAAAATAAGTCATACATGGTTCAGAAAGCCCTGGACAGGGCTTAATGAACACATTTCAATACCTCTATAGCTCAAGTGTTGTGAATAAAACCTCTCCCTCACGACTGTGTAAGACCCAGGAAACCAGGTCAGGAAGTTCTGTCTTGACAGAAATGTTCGTTTAGTTTCTTTATGGTTATTATTCTCAAGGTGATGGAAGAAGCTGTTTCTCTCTGCCTTTGTGTTAATCAAACATTTAGTTTCTCTTCTTTCCTATTTCTAAGTTGGCTTGTCTTCTGTCTTAAGTAAAGATACATATCGAAAGACTTCGCAAATTAAATTAACTCTTCTATCCTGAAGGATGCTGGAAATACGTGGTTGTTTCTTTTACTCGTGGTAGGGCAGCCTTGTAGCATTCCCAAGAAAGGCCGGAGAGACTTGTTTCAGAAAACAGGTCATCACTGACTTCAAGTCAGAAGGGCAGCAAGACCCTCAGGAACCTCAGAAGGGTAAATCTGTATCTTTCTGCTCCCAGGGAAAGTGAGGGGCATCAGAAAAGGGGCTGGTCCCTCCTATGAACAGACTCTGAAAGGTACCATGTTCAGAACCAGACTTGCTCATAGAATACTGTTGTCTCCACAGCTCTCAACGGTAGCCAGGGCAAGTTGCAATGAACTTTCATTTAGAAGAAAAGCAAGACGTTCCAAAAGACGAACTTTAAAGCTTTGCTATGATCAGTTTGTTTTGGGATCAACAGTCTACAAAAAGTTCTGTGGCTTATGTTCAAATCACAAGATCCAATCTGGTGTGCATGCAAGGAGGACTTGAATATCACAGGAATGGAGCATGCTGGGAAACGTTTGTTATGTCCAGAATCAGCACACTGTGGTCTTTCTATAACAAACCTTGTATAGCTAAACTTCACGGATGAAAAAAGTCATGATTTATCACTGTTCTCATTAAAATTCACGTACTGGATAAGTTTTAAAACTTAGCAACTAACCATAATTAGATACGAGAACAGTGATCCAATAAAGGAAAGCTTATAGAAATCTTATTTTCTTGATTCAGACATAACTAGAAAACTGAGTCATCTTTTATTTAATCTTAAAATCTTTAGTTTGGGAGCTGGAGAGATGACTCCGTAGTTAAGAGCAGGGACTTGAGTTCTATTCCCAGCACCCAATCACTGCCCAATCACCTCCAACTCCAGGGGATCGGACTCCTCTGTCCTCTGCAGGTACCAGCTCTCACATGCTTATAAACAGACCTGCACAGACAGATTATTAAAATAATACATTTTTAAAATAAAGGTTTGCAGGCGACCAGAGAAACGGTTCAGTGGTTAAGAGCACCGGCTGCTCTTCCAGAGGACCAGGGTTTGGTTCCCAGCACACAACAGAAGCTCACAACTGTCTGTAACTCGAGTTCCAGGGGATCCAGTGTCCTTCTCTGGTCTCTGCAGCCACTGTCTGATTGTACTGCACAGACATGCATGCAAACACCCATACACTTAAAATACAAATACAGAGCAATTAAAAAGATGTTTTCAGGTTTACTAAATAATTTCTAGCTTGCTATGGCCAAGAAATAAACTGTCATGATCTATGACTCTTCAATGCTTATCTTCTTAGACTCTAAATTTCCAGCCATAAATGCTACCTATTTTACTAAACATACTATTACTGAGAACACTACTACATCTAGATACTTAGAACATATTAGTTTAAAATTAACCAAGAAGCTCCATAAGACTTTGCATTTCATTGAAATAGCAAATACTTTAAAAGTAGTTTATTTTTAAAAGTTCAAATTTGTTTGTACAAGGCTTGTGTTTACATAAAGCACAGATAAGAAAAATGCCAAAAGCAAAAAATGTAATCATTTTACAAAGTAAAAAATGTATTAATTTCAAAATCAAAGAGAATTTTATATATGCATATTATATGAAACCCATCCCTCCCTCCAACTTCTCCCATACCCCCAACCCCTCCCTCCCACCTTCATGTACTCTTTTTAATAGCACTGAGTTCACCTAATGCTGCTCTGTGTGTACAGCCAATGCAGTCTGGAAGCCAACTGGAAAGCTCCCTTACCTGACAGTCATCAATTGGCCAGAGCTCTTCAGCTAGGGCGGGACTTCATAAGCCTTTCGCTCATCCTTGCGTAGATATTAAGATTTTAAGTTTTATGAAATGTTCTAACTAAGTAGTGGTAGAGTTCCTAAATTCTTATCACTTTTCACATTCATTGACCATTTATGGGAGACACTTAACTTATGTAGAAAAGGGAGAACCTGCTGTGGAATGGGAAGTTAGGAACCATGGGACTCTGGCCCCAGCTCTAGCAGTAATACATCTGATGCAGTCAACACTATTTCTCTTCAAATGAAGGAGTTGAGCTACAACTGTTTTAACATTGTAGGATTAAATTATAAGTTGATTTTGTTGTTTCAAGAAAAAGTTGTATAGCTATGTAATAAGCTTATTATTTGGAATATTTAGCAAAAGTATTTCAAACAGTCATCAGACACAGAGAACATCTTCCACCAGTCACTAACAGGGAGTGGAGGAATATCCTTTGGGAGCATGGGTGTACATTTGCTGAACAACTGCATGGACTGGGTTATTCACAGATGTCCTAAACTCATCTTCTTTTAGATGGAATTCTCTGTCCTGCCTGGTCCTGCAGCCATTCAGTCCCAAATAAACACACAGAAGCTTATGTTAATTATAAACTGTTTGGCCTATTGCTCAGATTTACTAATTAGCTCTTTCAACTTAACCTATAATTTTTATCTATGTTTAGCCACATGACTTGGTACCTTTTCTCAGTAAGGCATTCTCATCTTGCTTCCTCTGTTGGCAACTGTATCTCTGCTTTTTCTCTTCCCAGATTTCTCCTAGTCTGGTTGCCCCCCCCCCATACTTCCTGCCTGGCTACTGGCCAATCAGCATTTTATTAAACCAATGAGTGACAAATCTTTACAGTGTACAAGAGCATATCCCACAGCATTTTCTCATAAGGAGGAACATATACTGAGATTACTATTTTCAAGAGGATACATTAAAAACAGATTTCAAATGTTATACCCAAGGGCTGCTCAGCATCCCCACTATGAAGCCTATGAAGGGGACACCCTGTAGAGGAATGCTGTAGCTGATGACCTCCCATTTGTTCTGATTCTGAGTCACATTCGTGTTTAACAATGCTGTTGAAACACATTCCAGATCAAAGTACTGTTGTGAGAGATTAGTATTCAGGTTAGATTCGAGCCACAAAATACACACACACACACACACACACACACACACACACACACACACACGAGATAAACAGGTGCTGATAAGTCGCTTACTCTAGACTGGAAGGAAATCCTATCTCATTTATGCAGGAAATTAGTAATTCTAGCAATTTTTTCATGGCTTTGCCTGGACACATGCAATGACGGAAAACACGTTGACCCCTATCATCTACCCACTACTGTTTTGGATCATTTAAAGAAGTATAACTTTCTTATCATATATTAATTCTTGAGCCTTGCCACAACAACAGTATATCATCTGATATTACTTAGGGTAAAGATAATTATAAGAATAAAATCTTAAAAACAATGACTCCTGTTTAGACGTGTAGCCAATTTTCCCTCCACGGTCTTTTCTTCTGGTACACATTTTCTGGTTACTTCGTTTTCTTTTGATGGGGTTTAGAACACTTAACATTTTATACCCTTACCTTAAATGCTAAGAAAAAGAATAATTCAAAATTGGAAAGGAAATCCCACTTTAATGTTCTACAAAACAAGAGCCTGCATCTTCAAATTCCACGCCATGTAATTTACAAACATTCCAAGGATAATGGTCTTGTTTAGGAATGTCACTGCAAATGTAGAAAAGCCAGAAAAATGACTGGCGGCTCATCTTCATTAGACAATTCATATTCTGAATAGTATTTTGCAAGTCAACTAATTCAATATTCAAATTTTAGACCTACATTTAGAATGAACCAAGAATAACCCAAAGCTTTAGATAATGTAAATGTAGAAATAATTGTTGAGCACAGTAACATAAATGACATTTGCATAAAGGTATGTTTTATGTAATAGTATACTTAAAGAATATTAATTATTCAAATCCATTAAACATTCAAATGATGTTTCTCTTAAGAGGAGGAAATATTTAACAACTCAAAGGCATACCAAATGAATGCACTGTTACATATGGTAATTAAGACTACATCTTAAAATAAATGTTCAGTATGTAACAGATTTAAAGGTAGCTTTGAAACATTGTGGCTGCCCTAAATCTTTATTTTTATACACAAAAAGATGGAACTATTTATGTCATTCCCTTCTATAATGCTTTCTTATTGAAGTGTATAATTTTGAAGGCTTTATCTAAGTTTTTCTATTATAAATGAGTACCAAGAGGCCAAGGTCTTAAAATATCAATCTACTTGTAGAAATTATATCACTCTTGAAATCTGTGGCATTTCTTCCCAGATGTTTGAAGACCTCAAGTACTGTCAAAATTACCTCTAGTATGGAGTAGAAACCAATTTCCCTAGAAGAAAATGTCCTTTATGATAATTTTTTTTTTTTTAAGTTTTTCGAGACAGGGTTTCTCTGTAGCTTTGGAGCCTGTCCTGGCACTAGCTCTTGTAGACCAGGCTGGCCTCGAACTCCCAGAGATCTGCCTGCCTCCGCCTCCCGAGTGCTGGGATTAAAGGCGTGCGCCACCACCGCCTGGCCCCTTTATGATAAATTAAGGACAATATTATGTGGTCAAGATATCCCGTAGGTCAAAGGCAATGTAAATGACCAAAACATTTCATGGGATGTTTATGCAAATTAAGAGACCACCTCCTAGGGCTGGAGGGTTGGCTAAGTGGTCAAGAATATTTGCTCAGGACCTAGGTTTGGTTCCCAACACCCATGATGGCTCACAATCGCTCAAAATCCAACCCTCTCTTCTGGATTCTAAGGTCACTGCACATACATCCATGTGGATGAGACACTCATACACAGAAACCTGAAAATTAAGAACTGTCTTCCTCAGCTGGTGCCTTATGCTGCTTGAAGGAGTTAACGCAGATTCTTGGTTACTAGCAAGCTAGCAGAATGCAGCTGTAGTATGTTAGGTGCCTATCAGGCCATTGAAATGAAGAACGAACGCAAAATTGATTTGCAGTATAGATATCTGAGATGTTTCCAGCTAGTTCTTGTATACTGTTTAAGCAGGAATTTGAATTTGCAATAAAGAAGAAGTTGTGAAAATTTGAAGTTACAACTTACATGATTGGCAGAAAGTTTTACAATCTATACATAGAAGTTATTTCATGGCCCACGGATACCAAGTTCTTAAAATCATACAACATAAAGCACCAAATCTGGATGACTGGATTTTCAACTTTCAATTAATGAATATATTGATACTGTACACAATTACTTCTAGCAGTTTCTGTGCATAAAACTAAAGTTAAGCAAAAATATTCTCCGGACACAGTGGAGGTAAGTAGATTTGCCCTTGTACACTTGGAAACTAGCTGGCTTGTTTCCTGTTCTGCTGATGAATAGTATTGTAAAGATGTGATCTCTCAGAGAGGACGCTGCGTGTCACAGGGGAAAAATAACCCACAGCTCTGGCACATAAGACTTATTCTAGGGGACTGGAGAGATGGCTCAGAGGTTAAGAGCACTGGCTGTTCTTCCAGAGGTCCTGAGTTCAATTCCCAGCAACCACCTGTACTGAGATCTGGCGCCCTCCTCTGGCCTGTGGGCGTACATCGAGGCAGAATGTTGTAATAAATAAATCTTAAAAAAAAAAACTTATTCTAATGTACACTTGGTGACAGCTCACTGCCACCTTAGTCCAGTTAGTATTAATACATTATACGAAGCATGAAGTGTACAAATGGCAGCTGCTTCCCGATTCTTCTCATGGACACTAACATGTCCAGGTGCTCCTCAGGTCTATTAGCTGGGAATCCCATTGCTAGACTGGTATATTCCTATTGTAACCTCAATTCAAAGACAGCTATAAATCAAACTGAATGATTTTTTTTTGTTTTGTTTTTCGAGACAGGGTTTCTCTGTAGCTTTGGAGCCTGTCCTGGAACTAGCTCTGTAGACCAGGCTGGTCTCGAACTCACAGAGATCCGCCTGCCTCTGCCTCCCGAGTGCTGGGATTAAAGGCGTGCGCCACCATCGCCCGGCCTGAATAATTATTTTTAAATAATAGAAATATCACTCAGTCTAACTCCCATGACTCTACTATGCTAGGAGACAAGAATGTGAACATGAATGCCATGTATTCCCAGTTTTCTCCTAAGCATTTACTCCAAAACAGCAAACACTGGCTCCTCTTTCCCTCGGATACTAAAAGGAATTAATACAGCCTGGTGAACACTGCTAATATTTGTTACCCTTCACTGTTTTTCACATGCCTGCTCCCGTCAACTAAAGGGAGGAAAAGAAAAATAGCAAATTTAATTAAATTTGCATCTTACAATCAGACTTAACCCCCATCCCCAGTAGTTTAAATACCCCATACTGAAATTTTTAGAGAACAGCAAATTCCTTAAGGTAGTACTTTTCAGCTGACATGACTTCAGTCCCTAACTTTTTATCAAGGGTACTGACACCTCCATTGCTGCGATAAGGCCTGAAGTTGTTAAGAGCACCCTTTCAGTACAAAAACCGGCAGTCCTGTCAACGGCGATTCTGCTAACCATCCAGTTTCTTCTTGATCACTCTGAATATTTTATATCTTCATCAGCAAGTGAGCACTGTGGGACAGTGTAAGGATAGCCCCTCATTCAACTTTGAGTCTGAGACTTAACCTTCTTTTGAAGTTCCTGTATTGAAGAGAGCTGCCACAACTCCCCTTATTCTGTGGCTTTAGTCAAGGTCCATGTTTTAACAGATCTAAAACATATCCTTTCTGTATGTTTGTAATTTTTTAAAAAATATATATTTATTATGTATACAATATTCTGTCTGTGTGTATGCCTTCAGGCCAGAAGAGGGCACCAGACCTCTTTACAGATGGTTGTGAGCCACCATGTGGTTGCTGGGAATTGAACTCAGGACCTTTGGAAGAGCAGGCAATGCTCTTAACTGCTGAGCCATCTCTCCAGCCCCGTTTGTAGTATTTTTAGAAAATGGGATGCACTTTCTAGTTGGCTGTCTTCATCTGAGACTTTTGATGTGGCAGTGGTTTCTGGCAGATTTTCAGAAATACACTAGTTATCCCAGTTCCTTCTAACACCTTCTCAGCTAGCCACAGGAGAACAACACTCTGTTCAGTTCCCTACCTTATACACAGAACACTGTCCAACCAGTCCCTCTTCCACTGTGTACTATGAAGACAAACCTATGTCTTAAGGAGCAAGCAGTCTTAAGCTCAGAATTATTGCTCAGGGGCAAAAGATGCTCATCTAGCCTTACTGATGTCCCATGCTTAAGACCAACCTCCACGAAACAAAATGCAGTGGCGCCGGCTCCTTAGTATTAGACTGACGATACCTTTATTTTTTTTAGCTCTTTTGTCACGCACATGAAATCACTGCTCATGGGCAGCCCTGGAGTTTGATCTTGAAGGGAATGTTTCTAAGCCTTTTCTCATGCTGTGTTCTTACTGCCTTTTGCAGTGATGACATCTGAAGATTTCTGTAAAATGGGAGACGCTAAAACCTAATCCATGATACTAGTCTTTAAACAGAAAACAATCATTTTTGCAAAATCAGCAAGACATTTGGTAGCCAGAGGGCAGGAAGGGCTGTGCAATATCAAAAAAATCATTTAACCGTACTAACATTTCAGATGTATGACTTTCAAAGATAGTGATTCTTACCATGTCCTGAACACACACATTTTTTCCTGCAGCAGTAGAATACATTAGCATTGTGGGCAACAGAAATAGACTCTTCATTTATATTGTTCTACATATAAACCACTCTCAAGGCATGTTATATCCAATTTTTTTAAAAAAAAATTCCCATCTAAACTGCAAATTCATAACTCTGATGTACTGTAGACCACTTGATTCAAACCAACAATGAAAACTACTGGATTATCTCTCAATGCATTTATGTGCTTCCTCTTCCAAATCTGCTCATGGTATGATCCAAGTCACTGTCAAATGCCATTGGCAAGAGGAACCTGGTGACATGCCATTAAAATCTAACATTTCCAAAGTAAAGACATCTCATGTCTTATCTTAGTCTCTACAGATTTTTTATTTTAGTCTGTAAGGTATCAGAGATTTTAACTCAGAGCCTCACATATGGCAGAACAAGTACTCTATTAATGTGTTTTAGGGTCCCAGATCCTAAAGATTATCTAGTTAGTAGATACTTCCAAGTCTTTATAGACTATAAAACTATAGCTGAGAATATATCGGCATTCCCGTGTCCACGTATGTATGTTTTCAACAACTTTCTGCAAAACGTATACCACAAATGCATATCTATGTGAAGCGAGTCTTCCAGGTCATGCTTAGACACTTCATGATTTATAGGCAATTGGCATCATGTATCGGAAGATCTACGTTTGTAAATGATAGGATTCAAGGGTATCAATTTGATGGTTCACAGGAAAAAAAAAAAAAAACCCTGACATCTGAAAGCTAAGTAAAAATGCTTAAGATTTTCATGAAGTTACAGCAAAGGATAATCATTTCAAAGCCCAAATGAGTCAATTTGTACATTTCCAAACTGAAATGATAAAATATACCAATTCATCAACAAGTGTTTAATAAAGTACCTGTGGATAAATGGTTGGCTTTGAAGGTAGTGCAAGAAGTTAAGTAAACTTTCAGCTCTTAAGGAAGATTACACTGAAGAAAAACGTCAGCAAAAAACCTCCAGAAAACAGAGTTTTATCATGCATGTCACAGTGCACCTCAAGCTCAGATCCTTGTATTCAAAAAGTTAAAGGACTCCCTTTTGCAAGTTACTAGCTTCTGTTCCGCAAAGCCAGTCACAGTTCAGCGCTGTTTGTGGGCTAGGGTGTGTAGCCATAGGGTGTCCCCTATGGAGGGGACAAACTACATAGCGAACTACACAGGGCGACAGGAACAGAAACAAAATGGGGAAACAGGAAATGTACAGTGTAGGTCATCTTTTCTGTATGTAGGATGGAAGTTTAAATGAATCCTTTCCCTTGCATTTGGGTGGACAGCTGACATCACCAATCGTAAAAACAAAACAAAAGTCTTTAATAGGCAACTTTCCTTAATTTTGATGCTTCTGGATAAAAGGAACCATAAAACTGGTATCTGCTTAAAATTCTTGCCTCTGGCTCTTAGTAATTGGATCCAGCAAAGAGAACCTTTTCTAAAAAAATATACATTGGTGTTTGCCTGCATGTCTGTCTGAGGTTGCCACATCCCCTGGAACTAGGGTTACAGACAGTTGTGAATTGCCCTGTAGGTGCTGAGAATTGAAACCAGGTCCCTTGGAAGAGCGGCCAAAGTTCTTAGCTGCTGAGCCATCTCTCCAGTCCCCAAATATTGTATGTATGTCTGTACATATGTATTATTTTTTATGTATCTGCATGTATGCCTGCATGCCAGTAGAGGACATTAGACCCCATTACAGATGTTTGTGAGCCACTATGTGGTCGCTGAGAACTGAATTCAGGACCTCTCAAAGAGCAGTCAGTGCCCCTAACCTCTCAGTCATCTCTCCAGCCCAATATGGCCTATCCCGATTTGTTAATGAGGCATGTGTAATTGTGCTTTGGCTGATATTTTAGTCACTGAAGATCCTTTTCCACTGTGTTTTCTAGTCTACCAGTTGCTGATGGTTATGTAGAAAAAAATCAATTTTATAAATTATTATGGAAAGATGAATTCTTCCTTGTGATATCAAGGATTTGAATCTGGTATAGATCAAACAGTGCAGCGTCTGTTAAGTTTTGGACACTGTAAAAGTTGTAATATGAAGTGAATTTGAATTCTGTAATTTTTTAAAAATCCTGATGATTTTATCCATTTTGGCTATCTAAAAAATACTTAGAGAAAGGTGAATTTCATGTTCTTGTATATTCCTGATACGCACACTTAGCATTTTCATAAACATTTACTTTTCAGAGATGATCTAGGCAATGTCAATAAGATTTCATTCATATAAAGAAATAGGTTAAAAAATAAAAACTAAAAAATTAAATCCCATAGCTTTCTTCCTGTTCTCTTGCTCTACTGGTAGTTTCAGCATCCAAACACTTTAAACACGGTATTTTCACTTAGATGTCAATAAAATAAAATAAAACCAGTAACCTTCAAATATGAACTATACAGGCCAGCAGCTGAAAGTAAATTTCATAAGGCCAAAATAAGTCTAAAAGTTCTGTTATGGGATCCCTCACCAATTTCCCAGAGAACAAACTTTCTGTTGGGTCCCGAGAGTGCTCGGGATATTCCTTGTAGTGCCGCTACCACCCATTCCACTTTTCCCCTCTGGTTAATGCTGAGGATGCATTTAAAACCAGCAAGAAAAGGGCCCACTGTGGATCCATTAACCTATTATTTACTGATAGCTGGAAAAAAATCTAAATTTAGTCACACCATTCAGTGTATTTGTGAAACTTCAGGCTTTTATCGATGTTTTTCGTGTTGAAGAAGTCTGACAATTTCAAATCAAAGTCAACACTGCAGTGAGGAGAGCTTTTCTACTTTATTACAAAGAGAAGAAGCCTTTATGTGGTCAGAAAATACAAGATTAATCTTTTTCTCTTCCTATGAAACGCTGCTGTTCAAACAGCCAGAGTGAATTGTCTCAGTTCACGTCTTGAAGTCCCATCACATTCACATGGGTATGGATGTCCTTGGCTGCTGAAAATCTGGCCCTTTAGTGCACAGGGCGACAAAGTCCCCTGACCAGCAGTTCCAGAATGTCCCATTTTCATATATTGCAACCATGCACACCTCCTAAAAATGAGGTACAGCAGGGCAAACATTTTCCAAAATAGATGTCATATATATAATATATACACATTCGTACATACATACCTTTATTCATGTGATGTCCAAAATTTAAAAAAAATGTACACATTTATTACAAAATCGTAACAAAGACTGGACAGTGTTTTGCTCATTCTGGAAAGATGAAGCTCAGTAACAACACAGCCCTGGAAACCATCCAGAGACCGTGGCAATCTCTTTCTTCTACAGTCATATTCTTGCATTAAGCCTGGCGAAACTGCCTTTCAGAAACAGAAGGGGAAGTAAAATGAAAGAAGCAGCCCTTGCTCATCTTTCCAAATGAAATACGAGAAGGATCTTCACATAAAAATGCACAAACATTTGTTATTTTATTACCAATAGTGCTACAATGAACAATGCAAATTTTGTGGTCTAATTTTGTTGAGTCTTTTGTGGGTTTTCTTTTTTACATTTAAGAAACTAAATGGTAACTTCTGTCAGTGTACTTGCTTGTCTTTATAGACCCAAGTCTGTCTGCTGGCAAAAAGAAAATAAACGAAAAAATTCAGACCCTGCTCAAACTAGAGAAAACAAATTACAAATTTAGTTGTTGGGCAGCACATAATTGGTAAGGCAGGACCTCAAATGGTGACCCTTTACGTAAGCCAATCGCCAGATCCTCAATGAATTAAAACCAGGTTGCCTGAGCCACATCAGTTCTGCGGATCTGTCGAGTACTGTGCTGAGACAGCCATACCCCAGGAAAGGGAAGTCTTTTAGAAGGCTTGCTGAGCAGGGTTGTAGTTGAAGGTGGATGGCAGGTGAGGCCGCTCTTCTAATTTGTCATATTCCAGATGGAACTCCTAGAAAAAGAACATCAAAACTTGAGAATTTAAATCATTTCATAAACCTCTTTTAAAAAGCATTATTTAGTGTGTGTTTGTGTATGAGAGAGAGAGAGAGAGAGAGAGAGAGAGAGAGAGAGAGAGAGAGAGAACGAGAACACGCATGAGTGAAGGTCAGAGGACAACCTGTGAGATGTAGGTCTAGGTCTCCCACCTACATGAGGACCAAACTCGGGTAGGCCATCGGTCTCCTTGGCAAGAACTTTTACTTGCTGAGCCAAGTGACTCTCTTATAATTTTTTTTTTTTTGGTCAAGATCTATTTACTATAAGAATAAAAAATAAGGGGCTGGAAAGATGGCTCAGCGGTTAAGAGCATTGTCTGCTCTTCCAAAGGTCCTGAGTTCAATTCCCAGCAAACACATGGTGGCTCACAACCATCTGTAATGAGATCTGGTGCCCTCTTCTGGCCTGCAGGCATACATGCAGACAGAATATTGTATACATAATAAATATTTTTAAAAAAAGAATAAAAAAACAATTCCACATGAGAGTGAACACAGACACTAGATCTTTGCCCTCGTAAGTAAAGCAGTCTGTAGAACAGTAGTGCCCTGTGCCTACTGTCTACTGTATGTGAGTATCGACCTGCTGAATATAACATCAGTTACTTAGGAATGTAGACTCATCAAAATTCTGTGCAAGTTTGTAATTAAAACTTAAAAAGGAAATTATTATTGCTCTCTTTCAAAAGACTGAAAATTATAGGATGTTTAAATAAAGCCTATTTTAATGAAGTACAAAACAAAACAAAAACCCTAACAGTTTGTTCATGTTTAAAATGAGAGAAATGAGAGACTTTTCAATTTACCTTGATGACAATTTTTTAAGCAGTTATTCTTTAACCTCATTAAAATCTCAGGAAAACAATGAGCTGAAAACACACATACCTCTAGAACTGCCATTTCATAAATGTCATAAAAGATAATTTAATGGCCATTTAAAACTAGATGATAGTTTTGGTGTATGATTATCGGAAACCTAACTGATTACTGATTTTAATCGAAGTGTCCATTAAATAAATATTTTATTTTTAATATTTATTTGTGGATAAGGGGGCAAACACATCACAGTGCATATAGATGACACGTTGGCTTTCTACTTCCACTGTGTAGGTCAACTCAGGTCTTCCAGCCCATTGGCAAGTACCTATATCCAGAGTCATCTTCCTGCCCCCCCCCTCTCATTTTTTGTTTTTGAGACAAGGTCTTGCCAGTTTAGGCTGCTTTGAAACTCCCCACATAGCCCAAGGAGGCTACGAAGTCACAATCACGCCCACCCCAGCCTCCTGAATACTGGGGTTACAAAACCTGGCTTCAAAAGTTTTAAAATTTAAGAATTCACCGGAGATGCAAATATAACTGCATACAAATCCAAATACTTCTGTAACCACAAAAAAGGGGGAGGCTCTAAAATTAAAATTACTCATTCTATAGCCTGAATCTAACTGCCACAAATTATTTTAAAATCTCTCTCAAGTTATTAAACCTCAACCCACATTATCTACTGAGGATTAAACAAGCACCCTTAGCAACCATTGGTTAACTTATCCTATTGTGTCTGGTATCAAACTGACCCCATGATGAATGTTTCCATTGTTAATTAAATGAAATTTGCATTATTTAGTTAAAACAAGACCTTAGGCAACAGTGATCAAGCTTTTCAACACCAAACACATCAGCACACATATAACTGACAACCTACTATGAACCAAAACTAAAGACAGAGCTCATTTTTTTGTAATCTTTGTATGTATCTTGGGTAAATTGGTATTTTATTATACTGAAGACTAGGATCCAAACTTGGCAGGATCTGTCTTTCCTAGTGTAACACATGAAGGGTTTGTGTGTTTTTAATCCAAGATTCAAAACAAACTTATTATACGCTTAAAATAACTTTGAAAACATTAAGCGTCTTCACAAATGTTTATAACGAAGGTACACTGTGTGACTTTATCTTTTAAACAGATACTTTCCATATGACTGAGAAAGGCACAGGGCTATTCACCCACTAGCAAGAAGGAGCAAACGGCAGTCGCCATCCTTAAACTCCTGCCCATGGCTGAAGCTGAGCATCCACATTCACATTAGCACAATTTTCCCAGTTATTCTTTGAAATGAAAATGCATCTGCGTCTAAAATATACTCAGTATAAAACGCTTACCTGCAATTTTGACAACGACAAGCTCTAAGTTACATTTTACCCATCCATACTGGCAAGATACACTGATTTATTAGTATTTAAAGAGTTTAACCTCATGAATATTATATCCTATTAATATTATAAAAAAGAGACCAGTTTGAACATAGGAAGCATAAATACTTTAATATTTAAAAAATATTTACACACTAACTAGAAATATTATGGGTCAAATCTTGTCTTTCATCAATAATCTTTTATCTGTTTTCCACATATTTTTATTCTTCTTGAAGTAGCTGAACCTTGCATCACTCTTACCTCTTTGCTCTTTAACTACATCTAACTTCAATATCTATAGCGTTTCATTTACATATCGATGATGTGGCCTTATTGGAGGAAGAGTGTCACTGGGAGTGGCTCTGAGAGCACCCTGTGCCTACAGCCTCCATTTGTTTAGTACTTACAGAGACACAGCGCCGCACCACTACCACACTATGTACACATCCTCACAAGTAAGATGCAGTTATGTGGTATTTACCTCACTATTCCGCAAACTCCATCACTGTGCAAGCCCCGTGGCTGATGTGACAATGTCACATTTATGAACATTTTATAATTTTATGAAGTCTCTTAACAGAATCACTAAAATGTCTTAATACTAAGCAATCTTATGGAAAGGTCTGAACACATCTGTGAATAGTCACTGTAAACTATACTTCACCATAACCAATTTTCACAAATGCTAATTAATACCTGATAGGAACCAACAATTCTCATTGTTTCCCATCACAATGGAAGAATTTTGAAGAATATCAATGCAGGCAGCTAACATATTATTTAGAGAGCTTTCTTAGGGAATAACTTAGATACTAACTACCACTCAGAGTTTATTTTCCTACTTCACTAATATTCTTAAGAAGTGAAAACAGTTGTTCAACTATATTAGGAGACAGGTAAGACTTAGCAAAATTATTTAACAAGCATATGCCATAAATAATCTTTTATTTTATATAGGAAACATTTTCCTTAAAATAACATTGACCTAAACTGGGAATTGTTTCTGAGGAAATAAAAAGCTCTAATATTAATGTTTATGAATATCTTACATTATGAAGAGAAGATAGTTCTCAAAAACTCTTCTTTCTCACTTGATTTCCTAACAAACACACAATCCAAATTTTAGCTATAATTATATAGTTATGTATTGCTTACGTGCATTCATTTTTGCATGTGGATTTAGAATTCAAATTATTGAGCATAAAGCTTCAAAATGAATGTAAAAAGCTTCGGTTCTCCTCCAAAGACCTTGTCTCTCTGATAGCATGGCCTTGGACCAGAAACAGCATGCTCTCTAGAATAACTTGGGAGTAAGTATTCATTCTTAGACGCCACCCACAGACCTGACTAGATCACACAGTAGAAGGGAAGGCTCTGCAAAATGTTTAACTAGTTCCCCAGGTAATTCTCATACAAGCTAAAATTGGAGAATCCCAATTTAACCAAGAAACAATTAATTGGAAAATTTTCATGTTTGGAAGAATAGCAGTAACCTCTAACAATGATAAAAGTTTCAGAACTACTAACACACACATCCACCATGTGCCAAAAGGAAACCCTGTATGAAGGGTATGGATGTGTACGCATAGAATTTCATTCAATCTTCATGATATCCATTTCGAAAAAAAGAACAGAGTTACAGAAAGAAAACTTGTACAAGATCAAAGCAGAAATGGAAGCTAAATTCTATATTTCTGTTATACTGTTCAAAGAGAAAAAAACCCTATTTTAAAATATACTAATTTAAATACCTCTATTTAACTAAAATGGTAAGAATATAGTCTTTGAAACTAAGACAATATTTTCATTAACTATAACTGTTGAAATGACCAACATAATCTAAGGACTAAGCACTAACCATATTGACTACTGAGACACCGAAAAACAAAAACCAAAATAATTTTTAATCTCTTCTGTATTTTCTATCGGATTCATATTTTTAAATTTCTTTCAAGTTTTATAAAAATTATAAAAGTCCAAACTTTTCTATGGTTTATATCTGATAACACTTCAAACTATCTTAAAATGTAAAACATTCTATCAACTTATTATATTGAAAAAAAAAAATGATCCCAAAGCAACAACTAAAATATTGCCCAAAGACTAATTTGTCAGGAATACTATTCTTCTGTTTAGCTTTTGTAGCACTAAGAGTCACCGACGGAAAGTATATTCAAAAACATAGAGTTGGGAGTTCTCTGAAACTAAGTATGGGTTATATTTACCATAAAAATCTCTTACCAAATTTAATAAATTTTCTATTAGTGAAATGAGTTGTTTCTGGAGACTTCTATGAGGCATGGCAAATATCTGACACATTATTGGAATAGACATACTGTTACATATTAACAAGCAAAGGAAGTTTTTAATGACTACAAATATTCATACATTTTGCACATGGAAAAAAATATACCTTAGCTACTTTCCTCCAGTTCAGACAGTCAAAGAAGTAATATGTTCCCCTCTCGTATGTATTGGTTTTCATTGTGGGCTCCATGCCTGGTGCTCTGGTAATCCACACTCGTTCTTCTTTGTGGTATCTCCAATCACGGTTAAAACTTCAATTTTTAAAAGAGAAAGATAGTTAATTTTTCCTACGACCCATGTTAAACATTTATACATGTGGTAAACCTTTCTCAGAAAAGTTATATCTAAAGTATATACATATGGAAGCGTCTTTATCTGGCTCTACTATTAAGTATAGCTATTCAAATACAGTAAGATAATTTCTTTTGTTCCAAAAGCATTTTTTAGTACAAATAATTTAATTAAGTTGAATAAACTTTATGTAGACAAAATAATTTAAAAGTTATGAGTGATTTAATAAAACTTGGGCAGACCAAAGAAAGATAAAATATACTGAATAAATGACAGAAATTGAAATTGAGGCACACTAAAATAACAGCCTGGTGAACTACCTTAAGTTATTAAGTAAGAAGCCAATTTGAATAGATTACTTAAATTCTCACAACTTTACAGTCATGATGACAACAGAATAGCCATTTTATAAAGTTTAATTTTTAACTTTAAATCATAAACTGTCAAAATCTCTAAGAGGATATCATCAGAACCCAAGTGATGATCTATAGCACTTAGAAACTGGATAGCAACATCCAAAGGAACAGATGTCCCCTGATGATGGACTTCCATGTAAATACATGCTTTCCTACAGTTTGGTAGCTCAAAAACACAAATGACATGACACAAAGCCAAATACAGATATATGAGTGATTTGATACATTTATTTATGACTAGATTAAAAGGAATAGGTATTAATCCTCATTTCACAAAAATGAGAGGGAAATAGTGGAAAAAGCAAAAAGTGAATTCTCTCAACTGAGAAATTTTAAACCTGACAATTCAGTATCAACATAGAGGCACAGGCATGCAGGGTCTTGTCTATTTAATAATCAAATGACACACATTAAATAACAAGATTCTGTGTCTATTCATCATAAACATCTGTGGTTCTTCAAGAATCACAACCAAACTCATTCAAAAACTTCAATTCACTAGGCGTGTCACTTCATGTAGTTGGAATTAAGTCTGAAATTCTTTTTAGGTTACAGTGATTATACAGCTGCAATATGCTTTCAATGTAAACAAAATTCATTTTACTAAATATAAAAATAATCTCCAATCTCTCCTTTATACTTTTGTTGTTCCCCTGATGGTCCAGGGAATGACTAAAGCCTGGAGGTGCTAGGCAAGCACTTCACCACTGAACAACATCCCTGCCAACAACTTCAACTGGGCAGGGAGGAGAATTTTCAGAGAAAACAAAAAGTTGTAACCATCATCATTTTAAACAGCTTCAGAACATCCGAGATATGCTAGGAGAGAAAGTGGTAAGGTATTCTGAACATACAGCTCTACTGCAGCTAAGAGTTGTAACACATCTCCTCCATTCATGTAATAGAGATAGAAGAGGAGGTCTTCTCCGTATCGGCCAAGCTTGATTGCAGCCAGCTATGAAAGACAAAAAGATTGTTATAAACTGTAAACCAAATGTAAAATTTAATTGTTGCTACTAAAATAGAAATTGGAAGGATAAACAAAAATCTTTACTTAGCGCAGACAACTGTCATTTCACAATTATGCTGCCAGGGAGTCAGTTTTCCAGCATTTCTTCGTCTCAATGAATAAAGTTACTTAGTGAACCCTAATCCTAACTCAAAAGAATGAGTGTATATGTAAGTATCCCATGGAGTGCCAGCTACAGACCTGTAAATGCTGAATCTATATGCAGTGATTCACACACCATTCTGAGATTTCCAGCAATCACAGATGGTAAGTACAAAAACCATAAAGACAGTGCTCTATTTTGTGTAAAGGGATGGCTAAAGGATAACCTTTCCGCATTTCCCTACAAGGTAGAAAACAGCCTACAAAACTATAAACTACGTAATTGCCACAGCTCAAAGCCTCACATGAACAAAGTATCCACCTAGTCGCTTGGCTTCTGTGCATCATCGCAATGCAGTCTCCCCTATTATGTTCCGGTGGCAGTTGTGGATGTAGAACATTCTCCAGCACTTCTCACACTGCACTAAGATTCTGGAACACTTAGGCAACTGTAGCCTCAGGGCTGCAGTTCTGGTGGGGCACTGACAGTGTGAAGAGGCTAACTTCAAAAGGGTTTGTGGTTTATCTGGATAAGTTTGTAAAGAAGTAAAAGCTTCCTTAATCATAAAACGAGAGAGTCAGAAGAATAAGGACCAAACTTCCTAAGTCAATTTATTGTCATCAACTATGGTTACTATGGTTACAATTAATAACTGCAGAAAATATCAGTCCTAACACTGTTTGGTTTTAAAAGCAAATCCCAAAACATTAGCATTGTTAACAAAAACCAGAATTGTTATACATAACTGAATGAGCATACAAAAGCATATCCCAAAGACTGCTACTAGACTATCATGCTGTCTGGCCTGAAAATGGTATCAGGAAAAGAGATAAATCCACACTAAGAACAGTATGCTACACTCACCTTATCCCTAATGTGAATGTTCGTTAAATATTCAGATGGAACGTGGAAGTCTGTATAATGAAAAAACATTCTTATTAACCGATTCTTAGAAAATGTTTTTTAAAAGATTCTAAACATAAATAGATCCTCCTACCTATGTCCTGAGGCCGACAAGGCGAAGATGCCCAGGGTGATGCAAATTTGGGGTAGAGATTTCTGAACAAGAGGTAAAAAAAAAAAAAAAAGAAGCCACTTTATATTTATAACTTAATTTTGGTAAAATAAGTTTTAAAAAAGACTTCAAATAAAAACATCGTTCCTGGTTCCCTTTCTGGAGTTTCCTGCAACTTTATAGCAGAAAAATGAAAAAGGGCTGCTTCCTTCAACACTCTACCAACAGGGTACATAGCACAGAAAATTACAATATACTTAGGTACATAATTTAAATTTCAATTAGCTATAATTAACAATGCTTTTAATTCATTTATACACCATTCTCCATTATAATTACTTTCCATTTATACCTTATTCAAATGTGTAAGCATTAGGAGCAAGATTTCATACTCACCAGGTATTTGTTTATGTGCATGCCTATTACAGACCCCTGGAACTTTCCTAGGTCCTCTGAATACAGTAAGTGAACAAAGACTGCTGACACCATAAAACTTACTTTCGATTTAAGTATATGGTGGATTGGACGCGGGCAAGAATTAACATAATAAATAATTTTTTCAGGGAGGGCTTGAAAGTAGGGAAATGGCTGTATAACTAAGTGAGGTGGTCAATTTAAATAAGATTTGACAAATTTAGATTTAAACAAATAAAAAAGAATATGATAAAGATAATCTCAGGTAATTATCTGGTAAACATTGTGCCAGTCAAGGGAAATATGAGAAAAACTAAGACACATCTGGACATGAGAGGCAGAATAAGAAGACTAGTGAAACCACAATGATGAGCAAAGGAAAGAGCTGCGAGGTAAAGTAGGGAGAAAGAAAGAAGAAGGTGAACAGGGGAGGGCTGCTCTACAGGGAGTTTTTAAATAGAACAACAAACCTGCAGGTGGTGTTGCGCATAGGAAAAGCCTATTCAGAAGGATTACAAAGGAGTGCAAAGTAAAGCTGTATAGAAAAGGGAGAAGGAAAACCAAGACTCCCTGCTTGGTGATCCACTGACAAACTTCCAGGCAACAAGCCAGAAGGGCAGCAATATAGTGAAAATGTGATTTGATTCCATATCTATCTGAGGACTGCATCTAAGGGAGAAGGAAGGAGAGAACTAAGAAAATGCTAGGTTTCTCCAAGTATAACCGAGACTGAAAAGCATTGACAGTGTGGGCTGGAACCAGATCAGTTAAGAGGTATTTAACTGGTAATGGTACCTACAGTCTCAAGTTCAGGAGAGAAGTCTGGAATGTTCAATTTACGTGGCCCTTCAAAGCACAAGATTAGACTAGACAAGATCATCACGGAATAAACAACGAGGACTAATTCAAAGGTCAAGGACAGGCGGTGTCATCAGCATGGGAAATTGAGAGGGATGAGCTAAGGTGACCAGATGAGAAGAACATCTTCAAGAGCATTTCATGGTGCACTTGATTTACTTGCGGAACATAGTTTAGCGGAGTGGTGGAAGCAGAATCCTAATGGGTCTAATAGAATGCGAGAAGACAAATTAGAAAAGTTAAGATGATTCATTTGAGATGTTTTGCTTCAAAAAATAAATTAAAAATGTGACAGTAACTCAGGAGGTTGAATCAAGATAAAAGTATTTTGATACTAATGGATAAATAAGTTTCTCTATGTGACTAGAGATGGCAAAACAGAAGTTTTGTGAGTTAGATGGAAATACAAGTGCCTGCAATATTAGTCAGAAGCAGGAGGGCTTAAAGAGCCACCTTAAGTTACACCAGCAAGACCGCTTTGGGGAAGAGTGCTTGCCCTACATTTCTATAACCTAGCTTGAGATACTAGCACCAGAGAGAGCAGAAAACGTTACGATTCACACTCATGAGTTTTCAGAAAGTTTTAAGTAGGAAGCAGGGACCAAATATTCTGGCATAGGTGTGTCAGATTAAGACTGGGGTAGGACCAGGTGGATGCCCTCTTCCATTTGCTTCCACTTTTCTCTGTTAAGTAGAAATTTAGCCAGGACATTATTTGAGAGTTATGGACTGGAGAAAAGATACTAATAGCTTGCGGAAACACAAAACAGTCACATGGGATGTAACAGCAGCAAAAAACAGAACGAACAAACAAACAGTCATAAGCAAAGAAAAAGTTCTAAATGGACTATGCATATCAGGTATGAGTATGCCTGAAAAGTTAAGAACTCGCTTTGAAGTTCCAGAGCACGAGTGTAAAGCAAGAGCAGACGATGAAACTGTCGCTCTGCCATAGTCCATCCAGTAGATGGATCAAGAATGAAACAAGCAGAAAGAACAAAGATAATGGGAAGAGGAAAACAACTGAGAGAAGGTCAAAACAATCGAGAGTCACATAAATCAGATATTACAACTGACCATAAAATTTAATGGTGAGAAGGAAGTGGAAGAGGTAAGAACATCAAGGAAGGTAGAAGAATAAATGGATGAAAAATCCCAATAGAATCAAATGACTAAAGAAGTCACAGCACGAGAGAAAAGGGAAATGGTGATGGTTAGAAAGCAGGGCAAAAGTTAACCTTATGAAGAGGCTATAGCTCCCTAATAATGCCAAGATCGATGCAACAGATAAGGATTTGGCTTGGGGGTGGGCCCAAATTCCTTGTAGACAGATCTTATAGAACAGTATTTCTCAGTGACTATGGGCTAATAATAGAAGGAATGACCCCAAGAGTCAAGCAGGCAATAGCAAGTAATAGAATGTGATGATAAAATTAACTACAAGTTTGAGGCTGTCCAGGGCAGCAAAGGATATAGTAAAATGCCTACAATGCTGCCTCGATTATTCTGTCTTAAAAAAGAAAGAGGTAACTTTATGGCGACCTACTAAATGCTAGAAGTTTATTTACAAATATGGAAGAAAAAAAACACTTACTCAGGAGAGTTCAGATTGAGGCCTAATGTTGTTAAGTCACTTCCTAAAGCAAGATGTACCATTCCTGGGTCTGTCTCTGCTGCCCTGATAAATGTTAACAGGCCAATCATTCCAAATTGGTCCGTCACCATCCCTTGAGGAATGTTAGTAACTCGACCTGGTTAAGAAAAACAGTTATTTTTATTTTCTATTAGGGAAAATAGTGAAAATGTACTTTAAAATATCTGACATATTTATGGAGTCCCACCATCAGGTAACACCTGGATCCCCTTTTTCTGCTGATTATTGTTTTGTGTTGTTGAACTTTTATCTCCAGGGAATTTGGGTCCATCTGTACTTGAAGTCGTCTTCCCCGATGTATTCAAATTCTAGTATAGAAAAAAAGTGTGACATTAAAATGTGCTAATTATGCAAGTTTAAATTTATCAACATCATGCTAGCTATTCACTATTATATTCAAAAAGGTAGTAATTACCTGTGTTCTACTCAAATATTCTGTTCCCCTAACTGCCTCATGGTAACCAAATAAATACTGTGTCTACACATGACTATAAAAGACAAGAAAGCTAGAGAAAATGGGTTTTTTATTTTTTTTTTAATCTCAGATCATAGATCACAGGGGATGGGGGAAACCTTTCTTTCTCGGGGTTTTTATACTTTGGGGACACACACTTTAGTTACAGTCAACACTTAGATACAAGAGAAGAATTACACAAACTACAGCACTTGAGCCATTAGCAGACAACCTCTGAGGAAAACTAGGAATGTGCGCACTTCTTAAGTCACAGATGTCCATTCTTACCCAACAATCCTCTGTACAGCTTCGCTTAGCAATACCCCATCACACATACAAAAAAAAAAAAAAAGCTACTTGCAGTGAATGGTAGAAGAAATCAACACCCTTGTTAAATCAGGAAGAAGCTGAGTCGGCTGAATCAACACAGGTATAAAAATGTGTATAAAGATTCTTCAAGGAGAAAACTTACTCAAGAAAAACACAGCTCCTTAGAAGTCTATATTATCAAACTTCATGGGATCCAGCTGACAGGGACTACAATAAAAGTCTAAATTAACTGACAAGTTCAACAGAAATTTGCAAACCTATATGAAATAGGAAAAAAATAGGCTATCTTCTAGTTACAAAGCTTTCCACATTCTTCAGAAGTTAGATTATTACAGTGTTCAAAATCAATAGTTCCGAAGCAGTATCTAGTAAGTAACTGTTAATGGAAGACCAGTCTACAAGGAGAACACTACAATCACATACATGAATCTCCGGTACTTACAGATTTGCTGTCGTCATTACTTGATGTTGGATCTTTATAGCTGGAACCAGGTAATGCTGGAAAGTCTTCATTGTGTATTGAGAAGTCCTGGGATTGCTCATTTGCAGGTTTTGTTACCATTCCAACTATGTAATGAAAATAATCCAGAAAATTATAATTGGATCCATAATATTGTCATACAAATTACATAAAAAGTTAACTTTGTTCATAATGTACCACGTTTTTTCTTAAAGCAAGTAAAACGATAATCCAAAAATTAGTATTCAGGATAATAATAAAGAATGAAATTTTGATTTACTGCTGAAAATACTCAACATATAAAGCAATATAAGGAAAATAAGTGGTTATCCTGCAATTCTAATCTAATATTCTGTATGTGCTTAAGATAGGATCTGATATTGGTAGGTAATATTAGCCAAAATGCTGGCTTACAGGCTAGCTTTAAATATCTGACTAGATGTCATAAACACGTTAGCTGTCAAAATAAAAATGAACACAATAAAAATTTAAAAATGTCAGTATTCTACTTAAAAGTGACTTACAGAGTGAGTATATTGCAATCAATTATAAAACAATTCCACTTTATTTCTCATTTTCTTGGACTCCATGTTACAGATGTAAAACATGCAAGAACTGGGAAATAATCTTCCCACTATGCTTGTCATTAGTCAGGCCCTTATTGGAGAACAAAATCCAGTTTGGGACTCCACAATTCAAGAAGGAAATGGAGAAACTAGAGATGGTCCAAGGAGAGCAACGGGAATGTTTAAAGGGATGGAAAAAGGACCTATGAGGAAAGGTTAAGAACATTAGCATCTGAACTGAGACTCAAGTAGCCAGGTACTCAACTCCCAGGGCAGGTCACATTTCGTTATTTTGGGAAAACAGAATTGGAAGCTTTAAAAGATAAAGCTTTCCCTCTACACATTATTTTTATTCATATTCAGGAAGTACAGAAATTGAAATCCTTGACTGATAATGGAGAAAATATGTTTATTTTTAAAATAACTGACAAATTAACTCATCTAATTACTGTCTTACTGTTCTTTATCAGGTCTCATGCCCTAGAAACAATGTCATAGAAATGTCTAAACTGTTATGTCTAGACTGTTAATGCAGATGATACTCCCCTAGCATGTCTTTCAGCTCTACTAGCCAAATTCTTATCTTACTAGAGACTGTAAAAAAGAATAATTAGGGATATTAATGATGGTCAAGAATCTATAAAACTAAAAATCTTAAGCACCGGTTCTCGAAAGGGACTACAATCTTTTCAAGAGGACATTTGCTAATAATGTCTGGGAGGGTGTGTCACAATGGATGTTGCTGGCATGTGCTAGGCTAAAGCTAGAACTGTACTAAATAGTCTATGCCCTCACACCACCTGTTTTCTGAAGAGAATTATCCAGCCCCAGTGTCAACAGTGTGACTCAGAGAAACACCTCAATGCACAGTCACTGTTAATCACCAGGAATATAGTCTCTTGAAAACTGTGGGGTCAACTAACAAAAGCCCAACCACAAAAATAATCACTTATATATAGCAAATTAAAACATGGAGAACAGAAAAAATAACTTCTGAGTACCAATGAAGTCAAACATTTAGGTTACAGTACAAACTTTTAGCAATGAATCATGTTATTGTGGATATATATGGGAAAAGTTTTCAAATATGAATTCTGACAAAATAACACTAGCCTGATTTGACAACATAAACACATATGACCAACACTGAGACACGTATGTGTGCATACACATGACTATAACCTTCAATTGGCCATCGCTAAAAATCTTGATTACCGTAAGGTGCTCTTCCGGCCAAGGGGTTTATTAATGGGGTGGGGTTACCACTTCCTTCCCTTCTATTTCGGTCTGCTAATGCTGGGAAATCTGAAAGGTCCAATCCTGTCACATTTTCACTGCCATCTAAATGGTAAGAAAGAATAGTCATTAATGATTCTAAAAACATTTAAAATGAGATTATAAAAACCAAAATATAATTGAAAACAACAGGTGTCTTCTTCCTTAATAATGCAGAGTGGTGTGATAGATAAACAGGTAAGATACTGTGGACTGACTTGTGTCACTAATTTTCTAATAACTGAGGAAAGCAGTATGCAGCCAGCACCTTAACATACCCAATTCCAGAGATTTAAGAGTTAAAGAGTAGGGTTATACATTACATCTCCCAATAGAAGGGGCAATAAAAACTTACAGCTTATTAGGGAACAAAAATTAAACTTTTTAGATATAACTGCTTTTTTCATTAAAACTGGATGGATGGGGCTATATCTGGGTTACTTGGAGATTCAACAGCAAGGTGTGATGATGACATTACCTTTCCGGACAAATGTCCAGACAGACTCTGAGGCAAACAGTAGACAGAGAACCCCTGATACTTCTGTCTTGTACACTATTAGTTTGAGATAAAAATGTGTACACATATATGTATATGTTAGCTACAGGCAAGGATGGACTATCCTGTCTCAGGAGCAGGTGGGGAATATAGGAATGAAGAAAACCTAATTTATATTACCTGTTGATACACAGTAGGCGCTCAATAAATATACTGGATAAAGAATTTATTCCTTTTGCATTAGATTGCTACCATTAGAAACAAACATTTAACTGAACTTCCCTATTTTAACCGTTTTTCTCTCAACTTTCAGTGTTCTTAACCTTGCATTTGAATTTTAAATCACTTAATCTTCTATCTACAATTTATCCTGTACTATAATTTTTCTTTAATCTAGGTTTCTCCTTGTTTTATAAGCATGTATAGTTTTGGGGCCCGGGGCCATTTTCCAATTAATTTTGATCTTTCTCAAAATATTACAATTATTTTGAGATAGAATCAACTATCATCTATCCTAAGATTAACTGATTTTTAAAAAAAAAGACTTTTTATTAACACACCAAGGTGATAAATTTAAAACTACAAAGGGAAAGTTAAACTACCTCACACAAATTATTTTAAAAAAAATTGTGAATTTTCCATTAAAAGCACAATATGGATAAAGCAAAAGAAATGAAAATCTTTACTATTTTAATTTATAAAGTAATATCTCTCAAATTATGATTAATTATAATTTTTCTCCAAGTAAAAAATTAACTTTTAATACACATTCTTAAGTCTTCCAATGTCCAATTAAAAATTGTTATGTATTAGGTGAGAATATAATTTAACCAGCAATTTATAGTTTCCCAAATGTAAACTTAGAAAAAGTCTTGAAAGCAATTTTTCCAGTACAAAACCTAAGAATTTAAAATTTCTGAAACGTTATAGCAGCAAAATAAAACATCATTCCGTTGAAATGTAAGAAATAACCTTTCATAATGATTTCACATTAACTATGAAAGTGTATACTTTAATACACTTTATTGAGGTATACAACAAAGTTAGTATACCCTAAAATCACCCCAGAAAACTCTAAAATTTAAATGCTTATGATCTTCCATTCCTTTCAATGGTTTTAACCTTGGCTGATCCACCTCAGCTGTTCAACAAACCACCTCAACACTCAGAAGTCAAAAGCTTAGAGCTCCCACAAATGGAGGCTTCCTGTCAAGTCTCTTCTCATGTCAATGCATGTTCTACCTCACAGGCTAGTCTTTCACTTATGTTCCACCCAATAACCTGTTATCTGCCCCTCCAGTCATGGCAACACCCCTTTACTTTCTCACTCACAGGGGACAGGGGCAAAGAAACCAGCACCACCACTCCAGAGCTACCTTCTTCTGTCTGAGCAGTTGGGAAAAGGATCCAACAGACTTTAGTTTTTGCCAAAAATCAAATTAGTTTGCAGGTAGCTCCATCTTAAATAATACTGGATCAAAATGTAAGGGTTCCATGCGAAAGTGTAAAATGGCCCCTACAGCAGACTCCTTTCAACCTGAGCCTCCATGATCAGAATGTCCTGCCACCCAACTCAGGCCACACTCTTGTTCTCAGGGACAGGGCCAAGAATAAGAAGAGTTCTGAAGAAGAAAAAACCAAACAAACCAAGATTCTGAGGCACAAATATAGACTAAATTAGTATTGACTCTTTACATATTAAAAAAAATGATGTTATGACACAAAATACTACATTACAAGACCAGGTCGGGGAAAACACTGACATTGCTCGCTACCGTTTAGCTGATTCCTATCTATCCCTGGCAGTTTTTCACTAAATTCAATTCTACTATTTAAAATAGTCAAATCCTGTTAATGTTTAGAGAACAGTATGTTAAACTGCTTGTATTTCAGAACTCTACTGTACTTTTAGTAGGGTACTAGCTCCAGAATAAGCTTACCTGTTCCATTAAAAATGTTACTTGATAAGGAGTTATTCATTCCAAATGCCTGATTCCTGTTCATTCCAAATCCAGACATACTGGGTACATAGAAAATAATTTTAGATATGCAGTAAGAACACTAACTTAGAAATGAAGAAAAACAAAAGTATATACTTTTGGTCTCCTCATATAAAATAACAATGTTTCAAAACCAATGCTAATTTGAGAGCATAATCTTCATTTTTATTTAAAAATTTTCTGAAACTCTTCAATGAACAAGAAAGAACCAAACAGTTTAAATAAATTAATTTTAAAAACAAAAAAGAAACTTACTTATGAATGTTGAAAAACGAAAATTAAGGGTACCATTTTATGGCCTTAGTGCACTATCTTGCTAAACAAATTCACCTTTCTCAAAATGCAGGTAGGTTTAGGATCCCTCCCTCACCCCGCCTGAACACTTGCTTTCTCTTCTCTGATTGGTAAAGCTTCCTTTTCAGTGTTAAGTCTTCTCTTCACAACCTCTGTATTTCCCAACTACTCATTTCCACGAGTTCATGTCTTACTGACCCTATATAGCTTAGTTTTCATGTACCTAACAGAAAATAATTTTCTATAGCACTCCCAATTTTAATGTACAACACAATTTCTGAAAATAATTATAAATAACCCCCTCTTTCTTTTTGTGTAAACATAAGCAGGACAAAACAAAGAAACAAACGGAAGGAAGGAAGGAAGGAAGGAAGGGAGGGAGGGAGGGAGGGAGGGAGGGAGGGAGGGAGGGAGGGAGGAAGGAACTGTATTTAGAGAAAGGCCAGATAATTAAGAGTGTCAATAAGAATTACTAATGACAGCTGCACACAGAAACTGCTATCTCTATCATTCAATGATCTTCTGAGAGGTCCCTATGCCAGTGAAAGCACCTCTAAGCATGTGAAGGTGACAGCTCTAAAGGCTCTGCCTAAATCTGAAAAGCTAGCCACCTTTTGATGAGCTATGCAGTTAGTGGGCCACTATTCCAGGGCAGAGTAGGTGAGTCAAAATAAACATGTTTTTCCCCCGATTGCGCTAGAGCTGCTGGTTGTATAGGAACCTCAGACATGGATTCCGAATCCAAGCGAAGCCATCTCATCTGAGTATCAGTAGCACATATAGGCAGGGATGGAAAGCTTTACTACAGTGACACTTTACACGCAAAGTATTTTCTGAATAATTAAAATGTGAAAAATAAAAGTAAACTTTAAATCTAAAAATATATTCACTGAACAAGAATACAGAAAGATGTAATAAAGTTCAAGCAATATGGTTAAGAATCTATCAAAAGGTAAAAGCTGTAAAACCACGCTGCGATAATTTATTAAAAACTTAAGGTATGTAGAACCTACATAGACCAACTGGAGATTATGGGCTAAAGTGGAAGAGGAAGTGTGCCAGCACCCATTTTAGTGTAGATTTGACAACACATAGAAGAAACTGATTAAGATGGATGTGGGAGCAACAACTAAGTGAAGGTTCTTTCTTTCACTTTATAGTTTTTCATAAAAATTAAGTATAAACATAGTATGACATGTGATTCAAACTTACATGTTCTTTTGCAAGAAAGTCTTACATTTAAGATGCAACTCTAGCGCTACCCAAACCCCGTAAACATACCAGCAAAATGAATCACTATTCTTATTTGTACAAAACATGCAATGGATAGCAAGAAATAGAAGGAAAAATCCCAGGGTTTTTTTTTGTTTTGTTTTGCTTTCAAATTCTAGACACAAAATTTAAAAAAGCACTGTTTGGAAATAGTCTTTATTATGAGCACCCAAAGTACTTTAGCCCAGAAGGTATCTAAGCGATGCATAACTAACGCACGGCAGTAAAAATCAAGCACATTTTCCTCCAGTCATGTTCGTAAACCCAGAACTCTTAGCACCCAAGCACATAAACTTTACTTAATAATGAATGGAATAAACAATCAAGATTTGCCTAGTGACAACCCATGAACATTCCCTTTCTAATACTACCATCAACAGAAAGAATTAATGTGCTTTGTAAAAGAGTAACGTCTTTCTAAGAACATGTTCTGAGTTTAGAAAGGGTTAAGGATTGTGATGGGAAACACATCTTAGCTCACAAATAGACGATAAACACACCTGTGAGACAGGAGCCACAACTTAGAAACAAAGGGCTGGATATGAAAAGGCAAAAACCTGAAGATACCCCCCAAAGACAATTATATGCAGTATCAATAAACATCTTACCTGTTCACAGTAAAAGGCTGTCGAGAAGGCTGCTGCTTTGGCATACATATTATGCTGGGCGAGCTTCTGTTGGGGCTACCTAACCCTGAACTGCTCATGCTATTTGTCCTGCTAGCAATTCCAATGCCCTGACCAACCTGGGAGTGGTTCATCATATTCCTAGGATTCATAGGCAAAATACCCCTGAAAAAGAAGTCCATACACTAAATAAGCTCTCTACAATCACTCATTAAAATTCTCTATAAATAATCAATTGCTTTAACCCCTAGAATTCAATTACACATTCCAGTTATATTCCTGCTCTTATAGTGGAACTAAAAAAGGTGCCATCATAGATGAGAACTATTGGGACAACTATGATAAAAATTATAAATGCTTTTCATATATATTTAAAATAATTTCATTCAAAATTCCTGTCATCTTATTCTCTTGATGTTAATAATACATATAATCTATGTTATCTGTTTTATTTCACTCTAAGTAAGCAGTAGAGGTGTGGTAAGGGGGCAAGCAAAGAACACAGCTATCTGAGGAGTCATCTTAAATTGAACATACTTGAGGAAGAGGTAGATAGCTTTTGCAAAAGCTCCCCAGGAGGTGATTAAACCTGATCCATTCAGGTGACAACTAGCACACAGCTTCAAGATCAAAGCGCTACACTACATTTATCACTTTGCAATGACATCAAATGAGCGTAAGAACTGTTTTCTTAGTGAAAGGCACTGAACCAGAAAATCAAGTAATTAATTACCGTATTAAAAAAATAAAAGCTTGCTTACTCTACAAAATACATTCTGAAAGTATTCTGGTCCATTAATAAATACCTGCTTGGAGATGGAGGCGTGTGAAGTGACATTGTTGGTACCCCTGTTGTTGGCGTGACGTGGCTCGGTAACTGAGTGCCTTGTGATAAGCTGCGATTTAACTGAGGGGTATTGTTGCTCATCCCCCTCATTGGAAGGCCTAATGCACCTAATAAGAAAATTCAGAAGAAGGAAATTCATTGCCATCAGGAATGAAATTGGTATCCATCTTCTGGAGTTGGCAATCTAGAACACTTTAAAATGATCTAATATTCATCTCACTGCAAATGGACTCTGATTTTCAACAAAAATTCTACTCTAAAATTTAGTATTTTGATTATCTTTTTGTATTCTTTCCATATTACTATCTTATGATAAGCTATGTTAATAATTATAACAAATAAGATGTTACATAATACAAACTGTTCTCAGATTCATTAAGGGCATATTTGTGAAACTGGCACATACAAATATGCCTTTAAGAAATTCTGCTATCTTGTGTGTTTTGTTTTAATTTACAATTAATGTACACAGAAAAGGCATTCATAGCCGGGCGGTGGTAGCGCACACCTTCAATCCCAGCACTTGGGAGACAGAAACAGGGGGATCTCTTTGAGTTCGAGGCCAGCCTGGTCTATAAGAGCTAGTTCCAAGACAGGAGGCCCCAAAGCTATAGAGAAACCCTGTCTCAAAAAACCACCACCCCCCAAAAAAAGAGGGAAAAGACAATTATTCCCATTTTGTCATAGTATCTTAAATCTTACATTTTTTTTGCAAATCCACTTGAGAAATCTATTTAATACATACTTCTTAACATTGCAATTTTTACAAACCCAATACATATTTTGTAATTTCTAAAAAATCAATTTGATATAGGTATGATAAAAAATTGAAGTGATTCAAAAAGATTTATTCAACCTATAAGGCTCCTATATTTCTCTAGCACATCTAGGGTCAGATGCAGGAACTGACATGTTGCCTGGGTGTACTTTTTAAGACTACTGAGATCTGCAGTTCAGATATAAAATTCAAAAATATTAATCAAATTGGGCAAACTTACTTTTTACATGCTTGACACATTATTATTTTCAGATGGTAAAAATATAAATTATTTTGAGATTCAGAATGGAGAGTTAATATATTCTATGCATGTTCATCTTCCTCAAAGGCATACAGGGTCATTTGTGTTGCCATCCTATCTATGAAGGCCTCCTCTTTCCTTCATCTTTCTCACCCGCGTGCTTTCAGGGCTTTCTTTTCAGCTTGTTGAGTACTGACACACTGGTCAATCAAACTTATTTCAAACTGAAGCTAAATAAAGAAAAAAGGCTGACCAGAAAATAATGACTTTAGTGTTGGGGATTTAAGATGATATTTTTCCTTACTGTTTCAGTTTTGGGTCTAAGCATTTCAAAGCTCTGAAGAGTCTGGGTCTATGCCTTTCACATAGTATACTACATATACCATACTCTTTCTTAAACACCTCTGTAAAATGTGTCTTTTGGCACAACACTGTTCTCACAGGGACTCCACTAACAGCTACTTGAAACTCTCAGAATCTCTCCAAGCCCCTTGGAAGGGAACAGACCTACTGGCTTGCCACTCTATTTTATTTGTGTCTAGACACTGTTGTGGTCACCTTAATAATGCTACAGCCTACTATCATTTTCTCTAAATCTGGAACAAAATAAGGAAGAAAAGAGATTAAAAATCAGCCTACTCAAGATTCCTCCAGAAGAAACTGTGTTTTCCCTCCCTCAACCGTGCAATTTTCCTATAGGTCCTGTGACTGGCTCCATAATAAACCATCAAAATGGTAATTTTCCTCTCACACATTTCCTGTGGCAAATACTACACAATCTGTTAGGGAAACAGCAGTGGGTAAGACAGAAAAGGCTCCTGAACTCAGGTGCTCTCTACGCCTAAACAGTGTCTTAAAGTCAGCTCTAGATGAAAATGTCCAACAAGAGTGTATCTGCCAGTTATTCATTACCAAAGTTATAGATCTTAAAGATCACCCATTCTCACCTACTCTGTCTACATTTTACAGATAAGAAATCTGATTCTTGGATAAGTTAACTGACTTCTCCAAGGCAACAACACAAGAGAACTAGGACTAGAATTAGGTCGGATCTCTCTCTTTAACTCCAGGTGTTCTTGAACGGCAGTACCATGCTAGGCAGAAACAATGGTGTTCACAATGTGAGTGTCCAATAACACATTTCATCTTATTTTTTCTCTTCCAGCCTCCTTTTGGATGTGTTTCTAGCTGTGGGATGTCTACCAATCATCTTTCATCTGCCAATCTTAAATGGTTTATCTCATCTCTCTTCTACCATTCTAGTCTCCTCCTTTTTAATACTTGTCCATTCTCCTTTCCTTTTCATTATTCTTACACTGGAATTCATACATCCTCCAAAATTTACTATCCTTTTCGCCTCTTTAAAGAAATCAATAGGTCCTACAAAGACTTCTTTGCTTTACAGTAACTTTCCGTATATGTATTTTTCTGTCTGTTCTGTATAAGAAAAATTTCTAATTTTAGAACTATTTTAAATATTGTACATAATTTGAATACTGGCAGAAAATTCTGGCCAAGAAAACAAGAATAAGTAATGCTTTTTATTTTAATTAAACACTGGCCAATTCCAGTTAATTTATAATTAGTGGTGAAGGAAGACAATCTGAAGAAAATATACTTCAATGTTAGCCTCCAAATTCATCTTGGTTAAACACAGCTAATAAATCCAACACATTCATTTTGTTGAAATATCTACAAAAGATGAAAAGAAAAGAATATATACTACTACGAACTATTATTACCAATTCTTAAATATTTGATAGTTATCTGAAGTTTAACTTAAAAACGGAAGTTCTTTAAAACAATAAAAACACTCAATGAAAGCATACAGGCATTTATTTTTAGGAGACAAAATACATTATTATTACATTGGAGATACTTGAGTCAAACTAAGACTAACTGGATAGGTACAAACAGAGGGGAGAAAATTTAATCTTCTAATTATAAATAATAACACAGAGTCATCTCCACAATATCAGGGCAAGAATAGAGCATGTAAAAGGAAAACTCAAGTGACTGTTGCTGATGGCATAAAAGAACTTCAAAAGGTGAGAATACAAGCAAGTGTGTTCGAGCTTGCACATGAGTGTCTGGGAGGTGAGAATGAAGTCAATGACCCAACAAACTTTACCACTTCTTCTTTTTTTTTTTAAAAAAAAAATTTATAAGGAAGATATTCTTCTACCCCTATTTTTACACATAAAGAATGAAAAGACAAACGTCAATTGAAAAGGTTATGGTGCTGAATCAACTTCTTTCAGGAAGATTCTGGGTACATATTTTAAATAGAGTCCTACTTCTTATCTGGCAAGATATGCTTAACAAATAATGAATTAAAGTCTTCAAGGATTCTTTTTCATAAAACCCTAAGAAAAAGTGATTTAAGCATCCCAAGCATTGGTGACAGGCCCAGTCAGTAGAGATGTCCCCAAGCGGTAGAAAAAAATGTAAGTATTCCACAACTGATTTCTATTAAAAGAGCAGCTTCACAACCATTACCTTAGGTACTTATAGCAAATTGTTCCATCCACAGAAGTCCCTTTGCTAGAGATATTAACAATCTAGGGGAAAGTTCAGTTATAGTACCAAATCCTGGCACCTGAGTGAAGCCCTGAGCAATCAGTCTCCTTTCATTATACCCAGGTGTCTAGACTTCTGGAAAAGTTCTGTGCCATGCCCAAACTAACACTAGACACAGTGCAAAGCAGAGCTTGACCTCCATGACTCTTTACCCACGGCCTATACTGAAGATAATGATTTCATTCTGCTATTTCCTTCATAAAGTCCAAAGAATTTACACACAGAAAAAAAAAAAAACTTCTTAGATCAGCCAAGTTTTACATGAAGAGCTAAAACGAGCCATTAAATTGCTTTCTTAGCATCACAGCAGCTGAGCTGGAGCAATGGCTCAGGGCTAGGATGACATACTGATCTTGGAAAGGACCTAAGTTGGGTTCTGGGCACCCACAATTAGAAGCCTTACCACCACCAGGAATTCTAATTCCAATAGATCCGATGCTCTCTGGTCTCCATAGGCTCACACATGTGGGTGCACATAAACTTATAGGCACACAAATATATTCAGAAATAAAACTAAAGCTTAAAAAAAATCACAAGCCAACAAAACAGAAAGGCATCAATGCAGTTTGTGATTCCTCTCACAATTGACATTACTTGTATGTTCTTATAGTTGTTGCTGAACCGTTGTTTCTTCTTTAGAAACTGTAGCTTACTTTAACTTTGGGGAATTCAGGGGTCACCATTATAATCTCTACCCTAAACTATCCCAGTCTTTTTAGAAGGGACAGTGTTTCTGGAACCACTATTCTATAGTATTAAGTACAACCATAATTTAGTCTTTAGAATTCTGCCATGACCCCAAAGAAGAAAGGTTTTCTAACATTTCTCTGCTTAGCTACTCTGTGTATGATTAACAATCATTCTTGAATCCCCCTCTTCTCTTCCAATCTGTCCCTGTAACTTCACTATTCACACTGTTCACTCTACGAATGCCTTCCCTTCTCTTGCATACTACAGAGAGGGATACATAACACATATACAGATCGAAGGATTAAGTCAGTCCCTGTGTTTGAATACATATACAGTAACTCAGTAGGCATGGGATTAGAAAAGTTCTCCTGGAGACTATATGCATGTAATAATGATCACGATTTAAATAGGTAGACAAGATGGTGGGAGGAGTGTTGCAAAATCAGATGGCTACAGATAGCATGCCAATTAAGTCTGAGAGAAGACAAGCTGTATGAAAATGAAGACAGGTGAGCAATGTAAATGTGCTGTCTACAATCCCTGATATTCAGGATTTCTACGAAACAAGGGGGAGGAAAAAGAAAGAAGAAAAATTACAGATCTGAAGGAGAACCTGCCTTACCCAAACTAAGGAGATACCAGATGAGAAATATGGATGGAACACACTGGTTTCAAAACTAGCTACAAGAAGCTGCTGCGAACCACAGAGAATACTAGCCAGCAGAGCTCCTCAGGACCATTTCCCATGGAGCAGTGACACACATTTCCCAAGGTAAACTTGGTATTCTTCTTCAACCTAAGTTTCCAGTGTAGATTGTGGACACCCATTCACAAAATGATACAGGTCTCAAACCTTATAAAAATGCTAATTTTCTCTTCTCAAACTGTATATAGTAAGTTGTATAAACTTTATTTCCAAATATCCCAAATCTGCCTACTTCTCAGCCACTAGCCAAATTCCTAGTTTCTAGAGTCTTGTCTCTTATTCCTTCCCCATTCAGTCCACCTTCTACACAGCAAAGTGATGGTTCAAAATGAAACGACACCATAAAAACTGTGCTACTACAGTTAGAACATATTTAAATTACTATTTTTTATTTTACATTTATTTATTTTGTGTGCGAATGTAAGCACATGTGTGTAGAGGTCAAAGGGCAACTTGTAATCTGTTTTTATTTCCATCAGGTAAGTTCTCATGTCAACAGGCTTGGTAGCAGTTGCCGTTACACATTGAGCTATCACATTGAGCCATCACGTGGGCTGGATTCTTTAGTTCTTAAATTTTATTTTTTTCATGTATATGGATGTTTAGCCACTTGTGTGCCTGGTTCCCAAAAAGGCCAGAAGAGGGCGTTAGATCCTCTGGAATCACAGTTACAGATAGTTTTAATGTGTCACATGGGCGATGGGTCCTCTAAGAGTAGCCAGCGCTTGTCATCTCTGAGCCATCTCTCCAGCCCTCTCTGAATTCTTTAGTGATTTTTACCAGGCTTCCTATAATCCAAGATACCCACTCTCTCACTGCTCTCTTCTCATCCAGTAAACTGATTTTCTCGCTCTCCTGTCATTAAATGACTTATTAGATTTTCCATGCTTCCTGTACCCAAAAAGACCCCTGAATATCACTCATTTCAGGGACTATCATCCTCAGTCAGGTGTCCACATTGCATTTTAATCCCTGAGAGACAGAGCCGTCCTTTTGCTCGATTCAGGTAAAGCATGAACCCCTCACTCATCTCATTAGCTTGCCCAAGTTTTGTACTACTCATTACTAGGACTCTGGTAGTTCCTTTGCCTATGTGTCTATTCTGTTTCTTCCCATTAAAGTATCGTGAAAGGTAGGAACTTTATTATTTGTTATAGTCTTGATTAGATCTTGGAATACAACCACATTCAGAGTTGTACTCAGTAAATGCATAATGAATGAGTAAATCCTATCACAATGTCTTCAGTAGGCAGTTCAGTAGATTCTTGGTATCTGCAGAAATGATTCACTGGGTCGTTTCAGAGGTTTCAAAGACTCTCTTCTTAGCTCATGTTCAGAGCACCACTCTTATAAAGAAGCCTAATTCTGGCTCCATTACTTGTCATCTATATGACCATGCAAGTTCCTTAACACTTCATGGAGTTGGGAAAAGTCATGCACAGTAAATACTGAAGTATTAGTGTTCCCCCATATTTTTTGTGCCCATGACCGCTGAAGGAGTCAACAATCTTAATGGTGAAGAAAAATGAGACAATCTAATAAAGTGACAGCTTTCACCAGAAAACAGACATAAGGGGGAAAAGTTATGATACAACTTTGATCTATAATTTGGAAAGTTATGAAAAATTTTGAGGTATATTCTACACAAAAGGGAAGATTATACTTAATATTATATGAAACCAATTAACAACCAGAAAGTTTGCTATTCCCTACACTGTTTCATACTAGACCTATGTAAGGCCTTATACTATTAGTTCATCTACTTATCTTCCTTGTTATAAATTCAGCAAATATTTACTGTGCTTTCCATAAAACAAAGTACTAATAACACAAAGACAATTAATACACAATAAGGAACTACAGCACAGCAGTGTGCCGACACAGTCAGGGAGAGTGGTATCATCTATATACATCTCTGGTATCTAGAATGATATGCTATGTGTATTAGTCACTCAACAAGCATGTTAAACTCAATTCCTAAAGCAACTGCAAGTTACTATTCTGTATTTAACAATGTCAATATCATCAGTTTTAAACCGTGTCAATTGTCCTCTCTTGCTCTACAAAGTATACTATGTTTATACATGAGTTTCAGTCACAAGAATTAGATATACTATGCCACCACTCACAAACCAGCAATCGAAATCCTAGAAAGATTTATTTCTTTCTCAAATAATGGCCTGAGACCTTTCAGAATCCAGACAACTATGTCTATAATACAGCATCAGGACAGTTAGTTATCTAACTGCTATACATAATACACAGTTTAGATAATGTCTCCTTTTTCTTCACTCCCAAGATTGTAAATACTTACGCTCCAACTATGCAACTACTTCATTTCAATGCAATGAAGATCTAGCCCATTTCAATCAGTACACAGTTTTACAGAGCCCAGAGACAGGAAGGCTGAAAAATGGCTCAAATCTTATGCACACAATTAGAAGACAAGTGGAGAACATCACGCAACTTGAACATTATATGCTTTCTGCTGCTAAAGTTACCAACTGCTGAGCAAAATCTACACGAACCCTCAGGTGAAGTTGTATAGTTAAATATGATCATATTATTCTAGAGCCTGAAATCATAAAATCCTCTAGTCCAGTATTCTCTGGACACCTCATAAGCTTATCACAGAGTTGTTTCCACCCCAATCTGACAAAGCATACATCCAAGTACTCTTGTTTCCATCCCTAGAGGGTCCTAATCCTGATGTTTAATTTCACTAAGTTTTAGCAATGGAACAGAAAAATTTCCTTCCTCACTTCCACTATCTCTAACTTTAAAAAAAAAATCAAGACTAAGCAAAAAGTTGGGAGTATACAGTTCAGTCTTTGCCTAGCATGTGCAAGGCCAAGACTCTATGTCCAGCACCAAAACCTAAACATAAGCCTCAGAAATCCCAGTCCGTGTAAGGCACAGGCAGGAGGATCTAAGCTCCTGACTAGAATGGCTGCATAGTAAGACTGTCTCAAAACCTCAGTCACATATACAAACAACAACAAAACCCCAGGGAGAGCTCACATTTGAACAGCACAAATCACTAATAAACCTTGTAAACTACAAATAGAGGGTTAATGGCAGTACTTAATAGACTGAGGTGAGAAAAGAATTCTTAGGTTCTATCACTCTCAGTGTATAATTACAATAAATGTCACAAGGATATTTCTAATCCAGTCCCCTATTAATTCTTTATTTCTCTAACCTTCACTAGTCAGCTCCTCACATTTTAACAAATACAAGGAAACTTTGACCCCTTAAATCTCACAATGTAGCTTGTGTTCTCTTGTTTCAGTGTGTTTTCAGACTACCTACTACTTAAATGATGTATCTGGTCCCCTGGGGTCTCTTATAAAAGGAACTGGCAACTAGGCTGCCTTTTGTCACTAACTGTAAATTCCAAATGTGAACCCTGGAAAACAGCTGCACGCTGAGCTAAAACAGTTATCCTAGTATTCATTTTTCAGTAGGCTTTTTTCTAAAACGTCAGTTTAAAATATTCAAAATGCTGCTTCACCAACTTTATTAAATATAACCATTTTATAAATCAAAGTTCAACAAAAATGTTCATCATACATAGCTTTTTTAAAAATTAGAAAGATATTTTTTCTAAGAAAAATAGATGTGCTTGATCAGCAATCTTTGTATGTCCTTCACACCAAACAAAGCAAATTAAAGAAAGTTGGAGTCAGTAAATATCTGCCATGCCAAGGACACCACCACCTTCCAAACAGTCCACCCCAAAGCAATGTCACATCTGCGGGTTAAAAAAAGCTCTGAGGTCTAGACAGCTGGTTGCAATCACTACTTTGAAATAACCTCACTTTCCCAAACATATCTTTTATCCATTTTCTATCTTCTTTCTACTATGATAAACTATGGGCTTTAAAAAGCAAACAGGCCCATGCAGTTGCTGCACTGAAACAGAAGAAAGCTTTAAACAGCTAGGCATTTCTCCAGGCAGGCTTCCCAACAGGGTAAAAGTCACACCACAAATAAGCTAACAAGAACATGTTTACTATGTTTACTATGAGCTATAATATTGCCTCAAGAGGTAGGATAAACATTTGTAGATTAAGAAAAACTCCCCCTTTTCATAGAAGGTTTTAAAATATGTTCTTGCTTAAATACGAAATTGTATTTACTAATTCTGCATTAGCAAATTGTTGCAGAGCAAAAGAAGAAAACCACGAAAGACAAAAAAAAAAAAAAAAAAAGGTTGGAAATAATGCTCATCTATACAAAATACGCCACATCCCCCCAACTTTGACATTGGTCAACAGGGTGAAAAAGTGGTTTAACAAACTGTTTTGACACTTGTCAAAACTGAGGTTCTCCTTCTACAGGGCGAGTTTCAAATCAAACTAATTTTGACTTGAAACTGATTACGACAGTGATCAGATACTCCCCTCTACAGTTTGCTCGTGACTTAGAACACTATCCCAGCTCCCACTGACAGCAGCAATAAGAAATAAGACGATTTTTTTAAACTCTAACAAAGATGATAAAATCTTATTAGTATGTAACATGTTGGAAACTTAATTTGAAAAAAGTTTTATGATTCTGAGTTTTATAAAATTTTATGTGATGGTAATAACTAACATTTATTGAGCGCTTACTATGCGCCAGGCACTGTGCTAAGCGCTTTAAAAGTATTATAGCACTTTGTAAAATAAAACCTTACAGAATGAAAAGACCCTCTACTATAAGTAAAAATTTAGGTGTTATAATCAAGAAAAAACAAAACAAAAATAAATAAATTAGTACTTTCTATTAAATGAAAACTATTTCTCAAACTGTTGCTAAATGGGCTTACTGCAATAGATAGGCCCAAATCTAAACAAATTAAATAAACAAAACCAACCAAAGGCAAAAACCTTTAACTTTCTCTAACTGAAACATAAAAATGACTGCTTTAAACTGTTTAGAAAATTTTCAAGAAAATGCAAGAGAACATACAGATATACATGATGTCAAAATAAATTGCAACATATCCAAGAAATAACAATTTAGAATTAGTAAGGCCCAACATAATGAGGTTTCCTACACAAGTAAAATAAAATTTTGAAAATCAACTATCTTCTGCTAAGCCCTGTAGTAAACCCACAACAGTAGAATTATCTGTTCTTTAATTTTTTCCTTAAGTATAAAGTATCCCAGAATAAGTACAAAATTCTTACTTTGTTGCCCGTATAAACTTGCCCCAAATTGAGACAGCTGACCTGATGTAGATGGTGATGCCAGCATCTAGAAACAAATTAATTAGATTAGAGCATAAAGGAAGACAGAGCATTGTAGTTACAAGTCTATACTTCATACCAAAAACCTTTACATTTGACTACCATAACCAGATGAAACCAAACTGTGCAAATAGAAATAATTAGAGCTACGAGTTTTTTTAAAGTTATATTAATGTATAGCAACACCATTACTTCACTTAAAAAAAAAAAAGCTGGCCTACTAATGAAACCATAAAGCTAAAATCTCAGTCAACTTTATAAATTTATGTGACACTGAGTTTAGAGTATACATTAAAACAAATTCTAAATTCAAACTATTACCAAAATAGAAAATTTTGTACTTTATAAAAATACATGCTCATTTTTATATTCACACAGCTATATAAGTAGAGAGAAAACACCAGCAAAAGACAAGTAAAAAATACAAACAAAACCACAAATGTGGTATCTGATTTATATGGTCCCTCATTGGATGATGTGGACTTCTTTGTATTTGCTGGACAATGAATGCACCTGAATTTACTAGACCAACGTTGTACTTTCCTAGAAGAATATAAATTTTTTTTGGAGGGGAGATGGTTTTTTGAGGCAGGGTTTCTCTGTGTAACAGTCTTGGCTGTTCTGATATCTGCTTTGTAGACCACGCTGGCCTCGAACTCACGGAAATCTGCCTGTCTTTGCCTCTTGAGTGCTGGATTAAAGGTGTGTTCTACCACTGCCCGGAAGAATATAAATTTAAAGGCATGTTACATTCATAAATCATGCTGTTTCTTTTTTTATTTCTTTACAGACAGAAACGTAGGAGTGCCATTTATAAAATAGATATTCAGGTAGAATAATTGAGGACATGTAAGCCAATGTCTCAATATTCCATCTTATACAACCATGTTTGAAACATTTTAATTAAACAAAACATACGCCATGACATCAACAAATGTATAATCTAGTGGGAAAAGAGAAAAAATTATGCAATTATATTCCAAGGTAGTGCAGCAAAGGCTAACACAAAAGTAGAATATCACTGAAAAAAGACCACTCTGCCCAAAGATTCCTGTGGGGTGTTAACACTGGATGAAGAGGCATCTCTTAGGCCAGCAACATGCAGTTAATGCAAGACTAATGTCATAATCAGATAGCATGGTAAGAAATAGTGGTGACTATGTAATAGTGATCAGGAAAGGAGATGACACTTAGTCCTACTGAAGAATATCAAAATGGGAAATAGAATGTTGGGGGCAAGAGCCCAAAGGGCCTTCTTTAATGTCAAACAAGATGGCGGCCAACTATAAAATAAGAAAAAAAGAATGTTAAGCAAGGAAATGGCAAGAACAAAATATGTGCTTTAGGAAGGAAATTAATAAAGAACTGGATGGAACTGGTGAGATGGCAAAGCAGAATAAAGGCAGAACTGTAAACAATGTATTACAGCTTCAGGAGTCACTGTTTTATCTTTGTGCAGCTGGAGGGAGCATAGAGAAGAGGGGCTGCCGAGGGGAGAGCCGCAGAGAACAAGGAAGTCCTGGAGTTCCAGAGGAGGAAAACTAAACATGTAGGTGGAGACATGCTGCACTGACTCTAAAGTTTACAAACTACACGTGATGGGTGTTATCAGCCAAGGCACAGCAGACCCCGCAGAGAGGGGTGATTATACACCACTCTAAAATAGCAACCGCTACAACAGAATTAATTTCCTAAAGAGGCAGCAACTCTGTGTGTGTATGTGTGTGTGTGCGCATGTGCAACACACATATTCTTTCTTACATCCAGGCTGTGTATTCTAGACCATTAACATTAAAATTATATAACCTTTATCAATCAAATAGGTCGAAACATGGTCAAATTCTTTTGTTAGGGACCTTTAGTCACTATTGATACCATATTAACTATAAATATTTTATAGACATATTAAAAGTTACTTCCAAGCTGCATGAAAAATTGAATGAGACGTATAATTTTTAGTAAACCTGTAGTTGGCGACAAAAGGTTTATATAAAATAGTTAAGAATCATGACTTGTCACCATTATTAGCTATAAAACTGAGAAAATAATTGTTTTTGAAGATTATATGAGACATTGGCCAATATAACTATACGACTTACAATGAACATAAATATCTTCTAATGCACACCTTAAAATGATATTCTTCTAAAAATGAATGCTTACTGAATACTTAATGCCAAAGAACAGGCATTTTAGTGGGCTTTCTCATAAAGCCCAGAAATATGCAATTAAATTACATGCACGCTGGGTTGAGCACTGAAGGAGGAGTAAGTGAGAAGGGCTGAAAATAAATGTAGAGATGCCGTGAGACTCTCAAAGCCATAGCTGGGAGGCAAACGGCTCGCCATGGTGTGTGACGTTAAACATCACTTCCTACACTGAAAATACTCAAGTTATTAAACAGTGCATTTCAAGAACATAGCAGCTTCATGAAAATTAGAAATGTACCCTGGCAAAGCACCAACTACCATTAAAAGACCACAAAAAACTATGTATTTTAAGTGCTAAAAGCTAATCATAAAAAATGAATTTCTCAGAAAAAGCATAAAACCTTAGACCAAGAAACAGATTACGCTGCAGAATGCAGTGTAAGTAGAAATACCCCAGTTTCACAGACTCAAAGATGGTAAAAGGTGGAAAAAGATAAAATGTTATGTTATCTGTAGAATGATGAAACCATCGTCATTCTGGTTTACCATGTTCCCAGTTTAAAAATACACTATGCAACATTCATTTCTCAAGGACTCTACACTGAAGCCAAACAACACAATAAAAACTTGTAGAAGCAACCCAAAGAATAATAATAGCCTTAGTTATTTATTCTAAGTTCAAATGGCCCCTTTACCTGTTCCTAATGGGATCAACACATTAGTACTTTGGTTGTTGGCTTTAACTGGGATGCCACTATGCAAGCCAGGCTGACCTCAGAGTCCAGCCCCTCTTTCATCCATCTCCCAAGGTGGAAAGCTCCAGAACCACATCTTAAAAGTTATTTTCATTAAATAAAATGTAGGTACAAGTGACATCTGTGACCAGTAGCTATCTCCAGCATTAAGTCCTCCATCTCCTTTATGCTTCCTAATGGTGATGACTTCTTGTGCTTACTCTCGCCAATAAATAGATCTGCTATCATTAAACCTAACTTACAAAACATTAAACAAAGTTTGGTGGTGGAATTAAAATTTTAAAATAAAATTTCTCTAACAAGTATTAAAAAGAAATAAGTTTAAAATTATACTTTAAAGTTTGGTCCAATTTACTTAAAAGAATGGTGATAATTTCTCTACTTCCTTTTAGTAAAAAACTATTAGCTTTTGACTGTATCTTATCTACACAAAGGAAAGAAAGTATATTCATGCATGTATACACATAGACTTAAAGAAAAATTTAAAATTAATAATCAATGGTTTAAAAGAAATTATACCAATGAAATCAAACAGAAACAAAGGACACAAAGACTGAGAAGAGGCAATACTACTAAAAGGAATAAAAGAAACAAGACAAAAATAAAACTGTTTAAAAAAAAATCACAAAACTTGACAGCTTATGAATCAGATACAGTAAAACTAATTTACATATATAATCTTAAAAATGGTAAAATAGTGAATTTTCAATACTACACACCTAGGATGAAAATGCTTTTACTAAAAAGAAAAAAGGATACTGTGTTTGTGGTGTGTGTGTGTGTGTGTGAGAGAGAGAGAGAGAGAGAGAGAGAGAGAGAGAGAGAGAGAGAGAGAGAGAGAGAGAGAGAGAGAGAGAGAGAGANAAAAAAAAAAAAAAAAAAAGGTTGGAAATAATGCTCATCTATACAAAATACGCCACATCCCCCCAACTTTGACATTGGTCAACAGGGTGAAAAAGTGGTTTAACAAACTGTTTTGACACTTGTCAAAACTGAGGTTCTCCTTCTACAGGGCGAGTTTCAAATCAAACTAATTTTGACTTGAAACTGATTACGACAGTGATCAGATACTCCCCTCTACAGTTTGCTCGTGACTTAGAACACTATCCCAGCTCCCACTGACAGCAGCAATAAGAAATAAGACGATTTTTTTAAACTCTAACAAAGATGATAAAATCTTATTAGTATGTAACATGTTGGAAACTTAATTTGAAAAAAGTTTTATGATTCTGAGTTTTATAAAATTTTATGTGATGGTAATAACTAACATTTATTGAGCGCTTACTATGCGCCAGGCACTGTGCTAAGCGCTTTAAAAGTATTATAGCACTTTGTAAAATAAAACCTTACAGAATGAAAAGACCCTCTACTATAAGTAAAAATTTAGGTGTTATAATCAAGAAAAAACAAAACAAAAATAAATAAATTAGTACTTTCTATTAAATGAAAACTATTTCTCAAACTGTTGCTAAATGGGCTTACTGCAATAGATAGGCCCAAATCTAAACAAATTAAATAAACAAAACCAACCAAAGGCAAAAACCTTTAACTTTCTCTAACTGAAACATAAAAATGACTGCTTTAAACTGTTTAGAAAATTTTCAAGAAAATGCAAGAGAACATACAGATATACATGATGTCAAAATAAATTGCAACATATCCAAGAAATAACAATTTAGAATTAGTAAGGCCCAACATAATGAGGTTTCCTACACAAGTAAAATAAAATTTTGAAAATCAACTATCTTCTGCTAAGCCCTGTAGTAAACCCACAACAGTAGAATTATCTGTTCTTTAATTTTTTCCTTAAGTATAAAGTATCCCAGAATAAGTACAAAATTCTTACTTTGTTGCCCGTATAAACTTGCCCCAAATTGAGACAGCTGACCTGATGTAGATGGTGATGCCAGCATCTAGAAACAAATTAATTAGATTAGAGCATAAAGGAAGACAGAGCATTGTAGTTACAAGTCTATACTTCATACCAAAAACCTTTACATTTGACTACCATAACCAGATGAAACCAAACTGTGCAAATAGAAATAATTAGAGCTACGAGTTTTTTTAAAGTTATATTAATGTATAGCAACACCATTACTTCACTTAAAAAAAAAAAAGCTGGCCTACTAATGAAACCATAAAGCTAAAATCTCAGTCAACTTTATAAATTTATGTGACACTGAGTTTAGAGTATACATTAAAACAAATTCTAAATTCAAACTATTACCAAAATAGAAAATTTTGTACTTTATAAAAATACATGCTCATTTTTATATTCACACAGCTATATAAGTAGAGAGAAAACACCAGCAAAAGACAAGTAAAAAATACAAACAAAACCACAAATGTGGTATCTGATTTATATGGTCCCTCATTGGATGATGTGGACTTCTTTGTATTTGCTGGACAATGAATGCACCTGAATTTACTAGACCAACGTTGTACTTTCCTAGAAGAATATAAATTTTTTTTGGAGGGGAGATGGTTTTTTGAGGCAGGGTTTCTCTGTGTAACAGTCTTGGCTGTTCTGATATCTGCTTTGTAGACCACGCTGGCCTCGAACTCACGGAAATCTGCCTGTCTTTGCCTCTTGAGTGCTGGATTAAAGGTGTGTTCTACCACTGCCCGGAAGAATATAAATTTAAAGGCATGTTACATTCATAAATCATGCTGTTTCTTTTTTTATTTCTTTACAGACAGAAACGTAGGAGTGCCATTTATAAAATAGATATTCAGGTAGAATAATTGAGGACATGTAAGCCAATGTCTCAATATTCCATCTTATACAACCATGTTTGAAACATTTTAATTAAACAAAACATACGCCATGACATCAACAAATGTATAATCTAGTGGGAAAAGAGAAAAAATTATGCAATTATATTCCAAGGTAGTGCAGCAAAGGCTAACACAAAAGTAGAATATCACTGAAAAAAGACCACTCTGCCCAAAGATTCCTGTGGGGTGTTAACACTGGATGAAGAGGCATCTCTTAGGCCAGCAACATGCAGTTAATGCAAGACTAATGTCATAATCAGATAGCATGGTAAGAAATAGTGGTGACTATGTAATAGTGATCAGGAAAGGAGATGACACTTAGTCCTACTGAAGAATATCAAAATGGGAAATAGAATGTTGGGGGCAAGAGCCCAAAGGGCCTTCTTTAATGTCAAACAAGATGGCGGCCAACTATAAAATAAGAAAAAAAGAATGTTAAGCAAGGAAATGGCAAGAACAAAATATGTGCTTTAGGAAGGAAATTAATAAAGAACTGGATGGAACTGGTGAGATGGCAAAGCAGAATAAAGGCAGAACTGTAAACAATGTATTACAGCTTCAGGAGTCACTGTTTTATCTTTGTGCAGCTGGAGGGAGCATAGAGAAGAGGGGCTGCCGAGGGGAGAGCCGCAGAGAACAAGGAAGTCCTGGAGTTCCAGAGGAGGAAAACTAAACATGTAGGTGGAGACATGCTGCACTGACTCTAAAGTTTACAAACTACACGTGATGGGTGTTATCAGCCAAGGCACAGCAGACCCCGCAGAGAGGGGTGATTATACACCACTCTAAAATAGCAACCGCTACAACAGAATTAATTTCCTAAAGAGGCAGCAACTCTGTGTGTGTATGTGTGTGTGTGCGCATGTGCAACACACATATTCTTTCTTACATCCAGGCTGTGTATTCTAGACCATTAACATTAAAATTATATAACCTTTATCAATCAAATAGGTCGAAACATGGTCAAATTCTTTTGTTAGGGACCTTTAGTCACTATTGATACCATATTAACTATAAATATTTTATAGACATATTAAAAGTTACTTCCAAGCTGCATGAAAAATTGAATGAGACGTATAATTTTTAGTAAACCTGTAGTTGGCGACAAAAGGTTTATATAAAATAGTTAAGAATCATGACTTGTCACCATTATTAGCTATAAAACTGAGAAAATAATTGTTTTTGAAGATTATATGAGACATTGGCCAATATAACTATACGACTTACAATGAACATAAATATCTTCTAATGCACACCTTAAAATGATATTCTTCTAAAAATGAATGCTTACTGAATACTTAATGCCAAAGAACAGGCATTTTAGTGGGCTTTCTCATAAAGCCCAGAAATATGCAATTAAATTACATGCACGCTGGGTTGAGCACTGAAGGAGGAGTAAGTGAGAAGGGCTGAAAATAAATGTAGAGATGCCGTGAGACTCTCAAAGCCATAGCTGGGAGGCAAACGGCTCGCCATGGTGTGTGACGTTAAACATCACTTCCTACACTGAAAATACTCAAGTTATTAAACAGTGCATTTCAAGAACATAGCAGCTTCATGAAAATTAGAAATGTACCCTGGCAAAGCACCAACTACCATTAAAAGACCACAAAAAACTATGTATTTTAAGTGCTAAAAGCTAATCATAAAAAATGAATTTCTCAGAAAAAGCATAAAACCTTAGACCAAGAAACAGATTACGCTGCAGAATGCAGTGTAAGTAGAAATACCCCAGTTTCACAGACTCAAAGATGGTAAAAGGTGGAAAAAGATAAAATGTTATGTTATCTGTAGAATGATGAAACCATCGTCATTCTGGTTTACCATGTTCCCAGTTTAAAAATACACTATGCAACATTCATTTCTCAAGGACTCTACACTGAAGCCAAACAACACAATAAAAACTTGTAGAAGCAACCCAAAGAATAATAATAGCCTTAGTTATTTATTCTAAGTTCAAATGGCCCCTTTACCTGTTCCTAATGGGATCAACACATTAGTACTTTGGTTGTTGGCTTTAACTGGGATGCCACTATGCAAGCCAGGCTGACCTCAGAGTCCAGCCCCTCTTTCATCCATCTCCCAAGGTGGAAAGCTCCAGAACCACATCTTAAAAGTTATTTTCATTAAATAAAATGTAGGTACAAGTGACATCTGTGACCAGTAGCTATCTCCAGCATTAAGTCCTCCATCTCCTTTATGCTTCCTAATGGTGATGACTTCTTGTGCTTACTCTCGCCAATAAATAGATCTGCTATCATTAAACCTAACTTACAAAACATTAAACAAAGTTTGGTGGTGGAATTAAAATTTTAAAATAAAATTTCTCTAACAAGTATTAAAAAGAAATAAGTTTAAAATTATACTTTAAAGTTTGGTCCAATTTACTTAAAAGAATGGTGATAATTTCTCTACTTCCTTTTAGTAAAAAACTATTAGCTTTTGACTGTATCTTATCTACACAAAGGAAAGAAAGTATATTCATGCATGTATACACATAGACTTAAAGAAAAATTTAAAATTAATAATCAATGGTTTAAAAGAAATTATACCAATGAAATCAAACAGAAACAAAGGACACAAAGACTGAGAAGAGGCAATACTACTAAAAGGAATAAAAGAAACAAGACAAAAATAAAACTGTTTAAAAAAAAATCACAAAACTTGACAGCTTATGAATCAGATACAGTAAAACTAATTTACATATATAATCTTAAAAATGGTAAAATAGTGAATTTTCAATACTACACACCTAGGATGAAAATGCTTTTACTAAAAAGAAAAAAGGATACTGTGTTTGTGGTGTGTGTGTGTGTGTGTGAGAGAGAGAGAGAGAGAGAGAGAGAGAGAGAGAGAGAGAGAGAGACAGAGAGACAGAGAGACAGAGAGAGAGACAGAGAGAATATGAGAATATATCCCTGGAGAGAGGGGGAGTGAGAGGAGAATATGAAAATATATCCCTGAACAGTTCTAAAGTGCAAAGTTACAGAAAGACACAGGACTGAACTGGTTCTAGCAATTTCACACTCGAGGGGCTCTATATGCACTAATACCAAGTCTGTATAGCAAAGGCACTTCCACATAGTCACCCAAATGATCTCTCAAAACAGCATTTTTAATCCTCAAACTTACTTTTAAAACCACATACATGTGCATGCTTGTATATAAACACACACACACCAACAGATTAACTATCCTTCAGTAGTTCGAAATTCTAAATCCAAGCTCCCTCCCCACAAAACCACCTAAAAAGCTGAAAAATCTGAAAAAAAATTACCACAGTCTTGGATGTATAAAAAGTTTTAGAACTGGCTGGGGTATTTGGGATTTTAGGTACTTTTTAGTCTGGAATATTCCTGGATTAAGAAATACTTAATCCATATGCTAATCTGATGATTAAACATTTTATAATTATGTTGTAGATAGTGAAACTGGGTGCTTCATAGATACGTCATTTTCCCATCATTTTACATTTTAACATTAAAATATTGTTTGAAGATAAAGCAATTGTTATTCTATTTTTTAAAATTCTAGAAATTACCTGACATCTAATTCCAACTACTTTGGAATATACTCTGCTTTATTTGTACTTACTCAGTAAGTTCCAAACCAGCCAGAGGCAAACAATGACCTTATCTTTAAAAAAAAAAAAAAAACCCTGACATACGCACTCAGACCATATTCTATTAAAATGTATAAGATACTTTTAAAGATTTTTAACATTCTATGTGTCGATAAATGTAATTTTCAACAGTATCTACTCCCCTTCTCTTAAATGAATACAGAGCATATATTTTCTTTTTTTTAAAGATTTATTTATTTATTTATTATGTATACAACATTCTGCCTCCATGTATGCCTGCATGCCAGAGGAGGGCGCCAGATCTCATTACAGATGGTTGTGAGCCACCATGTGGTTGCTGGGGATTGAACTCAGGACCTCTGGAAGAGCAGCCAGTGCTCTTAACCACTGAGCCATCTCTCCAGCCCCCAGAGCATATATTTTCTAACTACTACAGATTCTAAGAAGATGGCTCTAATGAGAGAGATAAAATTCTTGCCCCTGCTAAGTTTAAACTCCAGTGGCTTAAACAATAACCAGGCACTTGCAGGCACTGATAAATGCTATAAGTTTTTCTAATAAAGTTTTAAATTTTCATCTTTATTGTTTATTTTGTCTGCACATGTATACATGTGTGGCTGCATACACCCCAGAGCTCTCAAATGGAGGTCTACCATTTGTGGGAGGTCAGTTCTCTCTGTCCACCATGTGTGTCCAAACTCAAGTCATCAGCCCATGGGCAACAGGCACTTTACCAGCTCAATCATTTCCATGGCCCTGATACTACAGATTTTTGAAATGCAGAGAATTTAAAAGACAATGGGCTAGTTACATACTACTGCACCGTGTTCCAGATGAGAAACTGAGGTGCACAGAGATGGCTTATTTTGCCCTAGGACACAAGGCATAAATCACGTAGCTGAAGTTTAAGCTCATATTAGATTTTCTACAGCTCACATTCAGTCACCAAAGTGATTAAAAACACTTTATGGAAAATGTCAATGATAAAGCCCTCTTTAGTAGCAGACACAGTCAGTCGGTAAAGGTGCCAGCATGCATGTGAAAAGCAGACACCCCCATGTATACAAGCCCAGTGTTGTGGTGAAGGAACCCTGAGGTTTGCTGGCTGGCCAGCCCTGCCTAATCTTTAAATCCAGGTGTCTGTGAGAGACTCTCAAAAAACAAGGTGATGGCTCCTGAGGAAGAATGACTGGGGTTGACTGCTGGCCTCCACAAGTAAACACATAAATACACTCCCACCAAAAACGACCCCCTGCCACCACCTGCCCCCCACCTAAAACCCCAAAAGAGCAATATTCCGCTACTTAGCTACATTCCCAGTCATCCTTTTGGAAGGAGGTGAATATTGGTACTGGAATTAGTACTGCTGCACACTAATGAATACGCTTTCATAAAAAGGGATACAGAAGACTTTACCCAAGATGTTAAAACACTCTATGAAGTCAAAGCAACTCAAACTGTTGTGGTCTTAATAGAGACTCAGTAGGATTTTAAAAACATGCTCGGGAGCACTGCAAACTTTTAGATATTAAGGGGATCGTCTCACCTGGTCATTAGTAAATATCCTAAAACTCAAAACTTGGAGATAAAGCAAATTACCGTCTATGAGCAAAATCCAGCCCACTGCTAAATTTTGTAGAATGCACGACTGACGGCCATTTTTACATTATGGTTATGGAGCATCCCTCATTCTGCCTCTCAGTCTACACAGCCAAGTTACTACCTGCTTTTTAAGAAAAAGGTTCTCTGACCCATGATCTATAGCATAAATATAAGTGGGTAACACCACAGAGCCAAAATGGTATCTGCCACCTTAAACCAGAATATGTTTCTAATGGGCATAAGTTATAAATCAAGTTATGAGGCAGAATAGGAAAGTCTTAGGGAATGTTCTAAATATACCTAAACCAGAAAACATTAAAAAAAAATCCCTTGGGCTAGGGATATGGCTCAGTGGTAGAGCACTTGTCTAGCATGTACAAGGCCCTGTGTTCAATCCTCAACACACATGAAACAAACAAAAATCCCCAAAATATTGGAAACTGTTTGCAGACACAATTTAACCTAATTTAAACATTATACAATGTAAACATATATTAAAAGATTACATGGTAATCCTTTAATATGTAAAATTTTTGTTTTGTGTAGTATTTATTTTTAAAGAGAAAATTTGAGGAATCATTTTAAGAAAAATGATAAATACCTTTGTAATATAAAAACCACAAAGAGAAAATTTTGAGAAGATACTTGTAAAAACAGACTCAAGAGCACATCAATGTTGAAATATGGAAGATGACAAACACAAATATTACAGAAACTACAGAAGGTCAATAGTCATATGGAAAAGACACATCACTCTGTAAATGTATGCACTCACATTCAGAAATGCTTTAATATATGTACACTGTTTTGGTCTGAAGTGAACTGTCTGTCAAAGCCTCATGTGTTTGAGCCAAATGAAGGCACTGTGAGGAGCCTTGCTAGAGGAAGTGAGGCACTAGGAGCAGGCCTTCAAGTCTTGTAACCAGGTCCCACTTCCTGTTCACTTTGCCTACTTCCTGGTTGTGGATTGCTGTGATTAGCTGCCAACCCCTACCTTCACCCACTGGCTCCTACTGCTACACCCTCCCTGCCAGGAAGAATGCATCCCCTTGAACTCTGAGTCAGCATAAACCCCCTTCCTTACATTACCTTTCCTTAGGCATTCTGTCACAGCAATGAACAAGGTAACATACATCAAAACAATAAACTTCTTTGGTCTATTTGCCAAGACTTATGAGCTGGTATTCTTAAAGGCACAAGGAACGCTAATGACAATAAAAGTTTTTAATATACATTCCGATGGAATATGTCACCATGTTTCAGAAACTTAAATCATTCTAAGAATTTTGAAGAAAATATCTGAAGTATAAAATTAAAGTCCTAGCAGTAAATTAGTCCTAACATGCTTTGAGTTTTTCTGGTCTATATATCTATACTTTTAAAATTTACATAGTCTGCCTGTACTGTTTGCAGTATCAGAAACAGCAGCAATCTTTGGTACCTGTTATATTGTTATCACCATTTTACAGCTAAGGAAATAAAGGCTTTGAGACATTCCTGCTAGCAGGCAGTCCTGCTAGCAGGACACAAACCTATTTGTGCTGCTTTTGAGTTCAAATTCTTCGCCTGCCTATTTTATTACTTCTTAATTTAGTGCCAAAAGTGTCGTGAAGGAAAATATTCTGTCACTTCTATATTGTGAGCTCCTGGCTGACGTGGATATGCTAATCCTGATTTAAAATCATAGTAGTGATCTTAGAGGACACACATTTCTTGTATAAAGTTATTTTTATATGTATTTTATGGTTTTGCCTGCATGTATGTCTGTACATCACAGGCAAAAGAGGGCACTAGACTTCCTGGAACGGGAGTTAAGACTGTTGTGAACTGCTATGTGAGTGCTAGGAGTAGAAGCGGGGCCTCTCAATGCTCCTAACTGTGAGCATCTCTCTAACCCGGGCAGACATTTCTGTTATTCATTGTCTATATAAGCTCAATTTTGGATTTCTGTTTAAATCTTCACACGTTCTCAACTAAACAGCAGATTTATCCCATTTCCCTAGCACACTCGGCTTTCACTGTATCCACAGTCAATCAATATCACACCCAAACTGTCTGCAACACTAGTGACGGAATCCAGGGCTTCGCTCACACTAGGCAACTGCTTTACTGTTGAACTCCACTCCTCATTTTTTAACCTATAAAATTAACACTTAAATCATTCAAGTGTAAGTAATAATTCACATCAAATAGCAAATATCTTTGCAGTTAAGAAACATTAAAAAACTAGGTGACATTACTTCCTAAGGTTTTAAACGGCACACTAACAATAAAGCCAGAGCACATGTAACTTGGAAGGAAAACTGATGATTTGTTTCTAAAACAACAAAATTTTCAAATAAAAATGGGGATATGGGATAACCAAGTCCTAATGTGAACCTAGGCTTTAAATAAAAACAAGGACACGTTACAGTTACATACTCAGAACTGAGAGCACTGTTAAGTAAATTAGGGAGTAGCAAATCCATAAAGTGTGAAAAAGAAAGAAGCTGAACAGATACAGAGGATCAGAATATTAACTGGCTTGACTAAAAGGTATAATATACAAACTAGATTAAAACAATCTGAACAAATAAACTTATTTTAATATATCCTACAAATCTGTTACCTTTCATGTGGAATGGCTTACTGAGCTACTGGCCTTCCAAAGCACAGATCTCTCTAGTATATAACCTACACAATGGCAAAGACTTTTAACTGTACTATCTGTAGCTGAGGAGAGACTTCTTTTTACTTGCGGGCTAGAATTACAGTCATAAGATTACACAGTTAGGACAGAGTCTACTGAAACTTGCTATTTTATGTACCTTGAAATCTGTATGAATGTGTTCACTTAACTTTTTATGGGCACTTGCTTTATTATAAAAATACTTCCTATGAAACAAAAACCCCAGATTTCCTCAAAGTAACATTATTTAGGCCAGGTCTCTGAGAATTTCCTCTAACAACATTATCTAATCTCAGCTTAACCATCACCAGACACTAATGTCTCCCATTACAAGGCAGGGTTTTTATCTTTGTGTCCCGAGGGGCTTACAACTATGCTCAGCACAGTCACTAAAGCACAGACAATCCCTGGAATTCACATGCTCCTCTTCAGGGATCTAGAAAGAGGCACAGGCTGCTGAGGAAACACAGTGTAACTGATAACTTACATCTTTCTCTGACCGATGTGGGAACATAGAAGACTGGCTGTAGTACATGTTCTCATCATGGTAGTCGCTGTCCACCCCCTCTACAAACTTCTTTCTTGAAGCACCAAACATGCTGTTTGTCACCTAAACAAAAATATTACTTTCATCAAGAATAGTATTTTGGAAAAGTCCGGCTTTATTTTCCCCATATGGAAACAAAATGAGTACTACTATGATCCTGAGACAGAGTCACTAAGGGTGATGGGACTCCTGAGAAAGATGCAAATCTGACTACATGGTATTAGCTCCCACCCAGGCCCTGAGAGCAAGAAGAAAACAATTCTGTTAACTTTTATCAAACTAAATCACTTATTCTTGGGAAAAAAACCTCACAGCTCAAAATATAAATTTTCCAAAAACAGTTAAGTTTTAAATCTTCACATATATTACAAACATCAGTGTCTGTCAATACATATCCACTTTTAATATTGTTTAAGAGCATTTTTTATTCATCACGGGAAAGGCATTCTAAAATTTTATGCTAAGTCACAACTATCTCGTATATAACAGGATAAACTTAACATGATGGTATACATTTACAATATTTTATTTACTGCTTATTCTTTGGTTTTAAAATTTTTATAAAAACATTAACAATTATAACTTTACAACAAAACTAGTAAAAACCTGTGCTAATTTTTAAGTTTATAAAACTATCAGCTTGCCAACATGAAGTTTTTTGTTTCTATTTTGTTTTTAAATAGGTTCTTACTATGTAGTCCAGAGTGGCCTTGAATTCCTAATCTTTCTACCTCAGAGATCTGGGATTAAGAGAAGGTGTCACTTAGTCTGGCCAATGAGTCATTTAAGGCCATTATGTCTTCTTGCTTCTGCCAATATTCTGAAGCTTAGAGTAAACCGAAATGCCAACATGAGAGATTTAGAGAGACTTGAATAACATAACTACATTGTTCTAAGTATACTCAAGTCAACTTTAATGTCTTACTTACTCATGGCTACAGCTATTCCTTCAAACAAAAACTAAATAATCTTAGAGAAGAACCACACATGCCTACCCACCAAGCTTCTAAATACTTTCTAAGCATTCTCTAATATAAGGACAAAAAACATCCTTTCCTGGGTTTAATTTCAGAAAATGAAGAGTTACAAAAAATGTAGATCCACTACATTAGAATTTTTACTTGTTTTGCAGACATTAAGAATACAGCTAATTTTATTTATAGGATCTTTGCTGATGAGCCCTAATTTTAAGAAAGAATAAACATGGACAAAAGCATGTATATCATACGTAGTTAAATATCTAGGCATCTCCCATTAAATTTACATACATGAATGAACTCAAAATGATAAAGTAAACTTTTCTTTGAAAATATTTATATAACATTATCATTAAAACCAATTCTAGATTTCTAAAATCCCAAAACTGAAATGAATTATATAGAATAAGTCACCATGTTTAATACCATGCAAATGAAATGCATCCTCTACTGTATTTTCTGAGTGTGGGGGTTGTGCATAGAGGGAGGGAAGTGGGACAAGAGGGAAGAGGTGGAGAAATTACATATTAATGAGAATACTAATCATTCTGACATGACTTCAATAACAACAAAATAGCAGTCACTGTTTCCCAAAGGTGAATCCTGACAGGGTTAGGTACAGGGATAATATACTTCTGATCCATGGCAAGATAGAAAGAGGAGAAAGATGTTATTACTTTTCCTTACAGCTAGATTATTGTTAAAGAATGGGCTTTTGTTCTGTACATAATGAAGGACCAGGATAGAAAGATGTTTTGGAATGAGTAGAAATAGTAAAAATGAAAAGAAAACAAGAAATGAAAATAAAAGTAGCAGCAGGAGAATAGCTGTAGAAAAAAACCCTTAATTAAGAGACCAATCCCTCAGGGGTATGAGGGATTTATCATAGACTGCATTCAATGGTGAGTGTGAGAACTGAAGCCCAAGGTGCCCAAAGGAGCTATATACATCAAGTACAACTTTGTAGGCCTGGAGGCCTTTGGGTTTTGCCCATGTGAGATGGAAAAATTGAGAGTTAGTGGTATTTGGGGCAAGTTCAAAGAGTGACATTAATTTACCATGTATGTTTCTAAATGATTCTAGGTTATGCTGTGAAAGAATGGTCTATGTGGGATGGAAGCAGGAAGTTAGGAAGGTGGCGAGGAAGGGTGATGGTTTAAGACTACAAAGGTAGCAGATCTGCTGAGTAAAGTGGCAGGATAAAGGACAAACTCTGAACAAGAGCAGATAAGGATGGGTAAGTAGGTGAGTGTGGCATTAAAAAGAAAGTTATTTACATTCTCTTCCTGCAAAAAATAAAGAGCTAGAAATCACATTCTATCAACAAGAGAGTATTCAGTATTATAATAAAATCCCTAGTTATCACATATAAATGAAAGTCAATTTTGTAAATAATTTTTTTTAAAGTTTTTTTTGTTTGTTTGTTTTATTTTGATTTTCAAGACAGGGTTTCTCTGTAGTTTTTGGTGCCTGTCATGGAACTAGCTCTTGTAGACCAGGCTGGCCTCGAACTCGCGGAGATCTGCCTGCCTCTGCCTCCCGAGTGCTGGGATTAAAGGTATGCGCCACCACCATCCGGCAAAAATAGTTTTGTTTTTTTTTTTTAAATTAAATGTAAAATTAAGTAACATTCCCTCTTTCAATCAAAAATAAGTATTGTTACATTCTTTGATTAGGGGCTTGCATTGTAAATTGACTGACTCTTGATTCTTCTACCAGATCATGAGAACAGAAGCATAAACATTACCCTAGGAATAATGTTACATATCAAAATTAATATTTCTCATGGGGGAACATTTAATTCAAACATTTTCATCATTCTTTTGACTCCATAAGAAGTTATATACTTTTTAAAGCACACAGAAAGGTTAGCTTATACTAATATTCTCTACCAATCTCATTTTTCAAAAAAGAATTTTATCTCACAAAGTAGTACAGAGAACTATGCTGGGCAGAATGAAGTATATTAAGCTGGCTTGGATTTCTAATTGTATTATTTTATGACTTATGAAGGCATAATACCAACAACAAATTCCTGCGATATTCTTGGCATTTAAGTACACCAATTCAAAGCCAAGTTCAGTAAATCTGAATAATTACAAAACATATTTCAAAACTCTCCAGTTTAGATGATCTAACCAACAATTTCAGAGAAGATGTCTAAGGATGGCTGTGATGGAGAAACTGGGCAAGGCTTTAAGGTTTCTAAATAAGGGAAATAAACTAGAGTACTTTATAAATTTAATTAGGAAACATGCACATGGTTTTTTACAGAACAGTAAGCAAAGACAGGAAAAGAGAAAAAGTAGGACACATTACCTATGTATATACCCAAAGGCTAGTAATATTTAACAAACAGCACACCTTTCACTGAGATCCCCACAGGCCAATCTTCCTTGAGAACTAGCATGCTAGCAAATGGGCACAGAGCTTAGCCCTGAAACATCCTTTCCATGTAAGGAACCCTTAACTACTAACAAATACACAATGATTTCAAAACCTTTCTCACATCGCAACTGAAGGTTCTAGCAGCACATTTAAGCACTGCCAAGCACTTCTACTCCCGAAGTGTAACTTCATCAACAAGAACAGACTTAAACTGATGTGCTAACTCATGTTCTCTTATACTTGCTCCACACAACCAGCAAACGCTGCTTTCCCTCGGCTCTTATTCCTCCTGACATGTGTCTTAGTTTATGTTCTAGAGGCTCACTACATGAACCCCAAGAAAAGTTGTGCTGAATCATGACAAAGCTTGAATAAAAGCTCTAGTCTTGAACAAGCTGACAATCTGACTAAAGACAAATTTGTGAATAAATTTAATCTGTCTAAGGAAAAGTGAGTGCAGACAAAATTTTGACCATACAAACAAAAGTGGGAGAAGAACAACTTTGGATCAAGACAAAATACATACTAAAGGCTCAACAGTGAGAAAAACCTAGAAACAATGGAACATTCAGTACATCTGGGTGTTTTGGCAAACAATAATTCCAATACCAGGAGGTAGAAGTAGAAAGCTCTGGAATTCATCAAGGCCAGTTTTGACTACATAAAGTTTTATATCAAAAACAACATCACCTCCCCCACCCTGCAAAAAAAGTCCCCAACCCACCCAAATGAAATAAAACCCTTTCTATACAGCTAACAGAACAGGCTATGGAAGAAATAGTAGGTGAGAAAAGCAGGCCCTTCAGTGCTAAATTAACGGGCAGAGCACAACAAAGGAACAGAGTACAAACCTCTAGGTTGGGTAAAGTAAGCCACTCTTATACTTTACTGAAATCTACGTGATCTCAACAACTAGCCCAAGCCAATCAAGCTCTGAATGCTAACTGAAGTATCGACATCACCTCCAGTCACTTACGAGCACAGGCAGTCCAACAGCATCCAGAGAAGTATTCACCAGCCTGTTCCTCACGCTCCTCAAACCTACTTTGCTCCATCCACACAATTTAAGAGACCGTTTATGCTCATGGATCTGCTGATCAAGCTCCTTCAACCCCCTGCCCAGATAGATAAGCTTAAAATCTCCATGTAATACATCTCCCCTGACCTCTCCTCACAAAATCCTTCCACTATTTAATTACGGAAACACTTTCAGTTGCTCCAATTCCTTTCCACCTCAGCGCCTTTGTACAGCTGCTGTCTCTACAATGCTATGGCTCACTGTCATCTTTGAAATTTTAATGCCAATTCTTAATCAGTGAGAGAAAGCAATTTATCATAACTGTAATTTAAAATGATACTTTTATCACCCTGTATCAGGCAAAGCCAGGTGCTGTACACCTTTAATCTAAGCTTTCTGGAGGCAGACACAAAAGTCAGACAGATCTCTGGGTTTGAGGGGCCAGCTTGGTCTATATGGTAAGTTCCTGGACAGCTGCAGCTACATAGCAAGGTCCCGTCTCAAACAAACAATGTGCCACCATTATAAGGCTATGAAGCTAACAAACAATTAGCATCCCTTATTTTGTATCTGGGAAAACTCAAGCCTAGAAGTTAGGTTATTTGTTCACCGATAAGTACATATAAGGTGTAAGTATCTGATAAGTACATAGATAGGCTCTGATCCTAAACTAGTAAGGTTTCTCTTTTACACACTATGGTGGCCCATAGTCAAACATAAATACAACTTATACATTACTGTGTGTTTTCTTCATAAAATGTAAAGGGGGTAAGAGTCAATATCATCATCAATAAAAAAGGACAGTCCTTATTTTGTGATTGACAACAGAGAAAATGCGGGATACTACAACAAAGCTTACTATATCTGAAAGGTCACTGTAGAAGACAACAGTCTCTACAACACTGATCATACCTATTTTTAAAAAACTTAGATTAATCTTAAGAGTAAAAATGTTTGAACAAACATCACTGTGTTAACTGCAGAGTAACTGACTGCTGCTGCACATAGTGGTGCACCCCCAACTTCAGGAGCAAAGGAAGGAGGCCTGAATCCGACAGAAAAGGCAAAATAGATCAACCACTGGGCTGAGGCTGGCGTTCAGTTGTAGGACTGATGATCAGCAAGACCTTGAGTCTGACTAATTCCCAGCACTGTGGGACTGGGGGTGGGGGGTGGGGGGAGGAAAAGTGAGAAAAATTACTCAAGGGAAACTTCAAGTAGAAAAAAAAACCACAAAAATTAATATATATCAATTTTCCACATTCCAAATGTGAAATTTCTAGAGTAAATTTTACTGTAACCAAACTCTAACTTTTGTTATGAAGCTAATGATTCAAATGTTGTATGATAAATATATAATACACATCTAGAAAGTGGAATAAATCTATTATGGCATTCTTTTCTTGGGGATTTTATGTAGTAGTATGGGGTTTCCCTGACAACATGCTGATGCTGGTACCCAGCAGAAAATCAATTAGCTCACAATGGTAATTAAAAGGTATCTGAGCTGGGTACTATGGCTTGTTCCTACAGCGCCAGCAAGGAAGGACAGGCTGAGGCAGGACAGCTTGGGCCCAAGAGTTTATAGCACACCAAACCTACAAAGAGAGGCCTTGTCTCAAAACAAACAAACAAAAAAAACAGAAAATAACAAAAACTGCTAGACAAACAGAAAGCACCACAACCACCACCCAAACCCTAGACTGGTCTTAGCATGTTTCACTGTTTCATGGGCACCAATTTTTTTTCTCCTAGTTATGGAGTTTACATTGGCATTGCATTATCAAAGAAAAGCTAAACGTGTTAAATGGAAGGACAAGTTAGCAGCAGAGAAACTCCTAAGTTCAGGATACAAAACAATCCCTCTAAACAACAAAGAAATGTCCCACTGCAAGTAGTTGAAGGCGTTTCTCAGAAGGACCGGGGCAAACGTTCTGACACGTTGCTGAAGGATACGTATTTCTACATGGCACTCAGAAAACTAAAGCTTTAGAACTCAGGAGAGACAAACTACTAAAAAAATTTACATTTGGGAGTCTGTAACGTCAACAAAATACTTTGTATTCCAGTAATCTATGACTCACAGATACCGGAAAAATGTCACCTATACTAGGTGGTATCAAGAATTTGTTTCTCCTGGGTTTAATTTCAGATGTCTTGCTGTATGCTCAGGAGTCAGGCATCTCATTGTGTGAATTACAGGGAACAGAAGAGTTCAGAAGCCCTGGCTGAACTGTGTGGAGATAACATGCTTTAACTGCATCCTACTTATTTCTGCTAATGGCAAGCCCAGAAGCGCACAATGTCCCAGTCCTCCTGTCACACTGTAGAGGAAACATGCTGGAATTTCTGTTACCTGCTTACCATCTTAGGGAAGAAGAAAGCACACTTAAAGCTAGTGAAAGCTTAAAACCCGCCACCTCTTCAGACTCACAGGGCAAAAATTGTGGTCTTTGGATTTGCTTTTTTTCTTAGGTTTTTTTTCTGAACTTGTGTTTTCTTTACACTAGACTTTTACCTGATAATTTACAAAATAGCGTTATGAAGAAAACACAAAAAAACATTTCTAAACTAACAAAATGACTCACTGGCAAGATGGCCCCATCCACCCTCAAAATATAGATGATAATACCATGTTAAACCCCAGCTTTCCCCACCATATACTTACCTGTGCAACTTCTTTCAACATTTGCTACTCTGGGGATTGGAAAGCTCAGAGCTGGAGGCTGAAGTGAAGAAGGAAAGGTTGGAGGGTGAGCCATGGCACCAGCCCCACACTAGGAGCTCCCCTGAGATATTACAGCAGGGTTGACACCATAGCTCTGAAGTTCAAACTCCAGCAAACGATAAGAAAGGAGTCCAACCAGAACATGATAAACGGTGGGATTCTTCTGCTCTTTGAAAAATAAGGAAATCATGCTATAAAGATCTGAATGTCCAGTTTCAACATTATGACTCCTGTTTATCTCTTCATTATTACCCAACCCCAGAATCACTTTCAGACTGCGTCAAATGCTAATTAAAACAATCAAAAAAAGAGCAAAGCTCTGAAGAATCTTGCACTGTCCCAGAATATGTGAGGATAGGGCTTACCTGGCTTCATGAACACACACTAGGAAACTATGTTCAAACATGTTACCTTTCCACTCCTTACACACTCTAAACACTACGCTCTCATCGTGCTAACATCCATCAACAGAAGGGAAGCTGGATTTTACAGTTCTAACTCCTACAATGGACCAGTGAACTGTTTAAGGTTTAAGTATTTCTTGTGAAGAAATTAATTCAAGTGTTCTATGTTGAAAAAAAAAAAAAAAACAAAGACAACAAATAAGGGCCTGTCCATGGGAGATTCACGTCAATCAAATCAAATGATAAAACTTTAAAAGAGTTTAAAGGGAGTGAGGTGGCACACACTTCAGGTAGGAGGGTCACTTGGGAAAAGGCAGTGCTAGGGACTGAGATCAGGGTCTTGCGATGATAGACAAGCGCTTTCACCTGACCTATACTCACTTCCCAGTCCCTACTCACATTCATAGATGATATATGACACTCCCTTAGCCTAGAAGATGCTAGATTAGAAATGGGCCAAGCAGTGTTTAAATGAATACAGTTTGTGTGTTGTTATTTCGGGCATGAGCTAGCAGGCGGCCGGGGTGCTGGGGACGCAGCCCCGCCGCTCCCAATTACAACACATAGATGTGAGTATTGTTTAATAATTTAAATGCTAAGTGTTTAGAGATAAATGCATTCCATTATAGCCTATCCTGTGCTAGTTCTATTTCCTTTCTACACTGTCCTCCTCTCTTACTGTGCTCCTGCTACACTGGCCCCCTGCTGTTCTTCACATACATCAGGTACGTGACCAGTTTAAAGATCTTGGTTCTTGTTAGGTCCTCCAGATACGGTATTCCTCCAGATATACCCAGCTTCACCCATTTCAGCTGTTCAATGATCTCTCTGTCTACTTACATTTCTCTTTTTTTTTCAATTGGAGACTTTACCCAGTCCTTCTGTCTTTTGTGACATCAATGTCGTATCATATACACTGGAGAATGTCTCAATTTTGGTTTAGATGTTTTGCATAACCAGACTGAAATTATGCATTTCAATGCTGTGTCACCAAAAAAGTGCTCTGCCTTTCTCTAGTCCATTACATGTACTTCATGTATTTCCAATATGAGTGAATATGATGCTATACTTATTCTACATGGCTCTAGCCTTGAACTTGGTTAAGTTGGTACACCCTTGAGTTTTTCCTACTTCTGCCCTTTAAAATAATGTTTTCATGTTGGATGAGCCAGGGAAGTTATTACATTGATAAATAAATAAGTGCTTTATTTACATATGATGGTTGCTTTGTACTGAAAGCAAACAAACCCTGAGGCATGATTAAAAAGCAAACTGCAATCTTATTTGGGACAGACAGGAGGTCAGGAATAGATTTTAGCTTTTATCATCATAGATTTAGGGTATACAGAAATGACATCATAATGATGACAACATTTAATGAGAGCACACATTCAGACAGTGCTACAGCACTTACTACTCCGGTGTTTTACGGTAACTTGCTTTTCTCTCATTCCTTCTTTATTTGTTAAATTGAGTACTTTTACAAGGTGAATCGTCAGAAGATCACACTATTAAATGTGAACGTGTCAATGACGGCACATAATCAGCCCAACACGACAGCAGCAGAATTGAAGGTTCTTCTTCTACCCATCGCGTTTTTAGAGAATTAGCATAGTGCTTTTATCCCGGCAGAAAGGTTTTAAAACTTAATAAGCCACATAGTGTCCCACATATGGTCTTTACTTTTTGGAGAAAGAATCAGGTTTTCATTAAAAATTGTAACTTCAAGTAGGAGAATGAATGACAACTGTTTAGGGTCCTATTATATACTGGGAAAAGAATGAGGAAGGAGTGAATTCAAAGGAATGGATGACAACTCAGAATTTATTTACCGATCTGTGTATTTCTTTCTAAATGATCTTCTGTAAGTCCTGCTGTGATAGCTTTGTGCCGCACATTATACAGTCTTTTACAACAGAAAGCATCTAAGCTGCATGTAAATCTAGTCTCACTATTCAGAATGAGTCATCTATCTTCTCAACTCATTTATCATTTCAGAGAAGGAAACCTTAAAACTGTTCCAACCAAGATGGACTAGTAGTAAGAATCTCTTCTCACACTTTAAAAATGGATAAAATACAGAAGCAAATGGATTGATAGTTCAAGGCCTACTCAAGCCATACAGAAGGCCCTGTCTCAAAAATAAAGAAAGAAAGGAAGAAAGGAAGAAAGGAAGAAAGGAAGAAAGGAAGAAAGAAAGAAAGAAAGAAAGAAGGAAGGAAGGAAGGAAGGAAGGAAGGAAGGAAGGAAGGAAGGAAGGAAGGAAGGAAGGAAGGAAGGAAGAAAAAGAGGGAAACATATTAACAATAGCTCTCAGGTCCGGAGCCCAATAACTGCCCTTCCTAACTAACAATGCGAGTGTAACAGAGGAACAGGGAGCCTAGTGGGCAGAGTCCCCAGATCTGAGTATTAGACCTCAGTCAGCGTCATCTATAGAGCCTAAAGGAAGCCAACCGAAAGCTAGGCAGGAAGAAGCTGCACAGGGAAACAGCTAAGGAGTACTGGAGAAGGACCCCAAAGGCTTTAGTGCAGTACTGACCAGCAAGACTGGGAAGGTGCCATAAATGGTATGGGGAGTGAACCACCCGAGAAGAACCAAGAAATGATCCTAAAGACTCTACTGAAATACACATCATTATTGTTCCCAGAAGCCATAGCAGAAAAACACTCTAATTCAAGGGATGAGTAAAGTACTCAGGAAAACACTAGCTTAGTAGTTGAAGAAAATTAGCCCTACCTAAAAGCTACTGTTTCTCTTTAATGAAATTTTTTCAAAAGGAAAATGGGCAGACAGAGGCAGAGACAAGAGAAAAATTTCATGAGGAGCAAATGATTTCTAAATAATTTAACTCCACCCCCAGAAACCTCAAGAATTTTAACACAAATATTAAATAATATATAAGACAACAAAATAAAACTACCAAGGACAAAAAATTATGCAAAGGAGCAGTAAAATGAAGAGTAGATAAAACATATAGGGCAAACTCCGATAACTACCAGAAACGTCCTATTGATTAAAATGACACAGATGGCAGAACTAGTGGACAAAGACAGTGACAGCATAGTCAATGCTAAGTGCAAAGGGAGGTAGAAAAGAAATCAGCATGCTCATCAGAACATGGAGACACTGCAAGTCAAAAACCCATTTAACAAAATATGAGAGGGGAAAAAGAATAAAAGCTAGAGAAGTAAATCAATAAATGAAGGGAGAGGCTAAGGGCAATTTACATATATGTAATTGAGTCCCATGGAACAAAAGGACCAAATCAACAACAACAACCTCCCCCTCCCCCCAAAAAATGACAATTTGATAAAAACTATAAATGAACACAACAACTTCCAAGCACTGGAGTCATGGAGAAAATGCCATAATCAAAAGCATATATTTAAGATTATCATCGTTAAGTTCAAGGCCTTACTAAGGTCTACAGAGCTGAGTTCCAGGGCAGCCAGGGCTGTTAGGCAGAGAAATCTTGTCTTGAAAAGATAAAATACAAAAAACAAACAAAAAAGATTTATCATGATAAGACAAAAAGTCTTAATCCTTAGTAGCAGACAAAGAGAAAGATACACATAAACAACTAAAGATAACAATCACAGAAGAAATAAGTCAGAAAATAGTAGCATACCATTTTTAAATTGTTTGATTGGCAGACTGGCTGTGCCAGCATAGGTGTACCTATGTACACCTAACATTCTCCATCTGCCCGCTTCAGTCCCATGCACTGGGATTACAGGTCTGTGCCACCAGGCCTGGCTAGCATACTATTTTTTAAATTCTAAAAGAGAAACTACCAATTTTCAATTTCTTACTGAGCAAAAGTGGATTTTAAAAATAAAAGGAAAAAACCGACAGGAATCCTAATAGAATTCATCACCACCAGATAGGCATTTAGAAGAAAACCCTTTGGTTTTCTTTTAGTATGAAGGAAATGATACCCCAAACAAAAACATGAAGAAAACAAACAAAGAGGTGAAATGGGGGAGGAAGGAGGAAAAAAGAAAAAGAGTAGAAAATGAAGAAAAAAAGAAAAAAGCCAAAGTATGGGTAATATTGAACAATAGAAAACCATGATTATCCCGCCCCCAGCAATCACTAATAAAAATATGTAACAGAGATGTAAGATGTAGGAAGTGAAATTTCAGTCAGACCTAGAAAACAAACATGGATGTATGGAAATACAACAGACCACTGAATCATAAAAGCGCTCTAGGAAATGCCCATCTATCCAACCAGACTCTACTTACTGTTTTAACCACAGTCCAGTAGTATTCTCAGGTGGTTAATACATAGACAAACAGTGAAAATTAATAAGCACAAGCACTTCCATAATTAAATATAGTGCTGAACATGGAAACAGGAAAACAGAGCACTCCAAAACATTTTTAGCACATAAATAAATAATTCATATCACACTAACTACATTCTCCAGTCACAAAAAGGGATTTCAGGAGAAATCAACAGAAGTAACAAGAAAAGCTCGATGCAAATTTGAGGCCAGCTGGGCTACAGAGGGATAACTTGCATAAAAGACAGCAAAGACAATTTATGAAAGGACAGCACAGGAGAAAGGAGTGAGGGAGCAGGAAACAGAACGCAATATCCCTGCAACCATTTCTTTACCTCACCCACAGGTTACACATAAAATAATCACCACGCCAGCATCCTATTTAATGGTGACAACGTAAAGCTTTCCCTGTACGGTGAGTAACAAGAGAAAGATTACAACTCCTCAACAATTTCTTTTCAGAAACTTATCAGAAATACTCATCAATTTAGACAAACCAGGCACAAAATAAAACTAGCTTTTAAATGATTCTTGGTAGGAAAATACAAAAACTACTGATGAGTGTAAGAGTAAAAGTTCTGCAGTGATGGGTATAAAACTCAACTTGAAAAAAACTAGCTATTTTAATACTAAGACCTATATAATATACTCCTTTAATGTACCATTTATAACCACAGATTAAAGTGGTTAGGAGTAAATATGAGTGAATTTAAAGGTCTGTTTAAAAGGTTAAGAATTTGACCTAAAAATATCCTAATACATGAAAACTATAAAACGATCATCATCCTCTCCAACCAAAAACAAAGTCAATAATTCCACTCAAACTCGGGGGATTTTCTTAGTTTCAAGTCTTTAAAATATCAAAAATGTGTCAAAAGACTCAGTAAGACCAAGGTTAACAGATAAAGCTATGGCAGTTTGAAAACAGAACAGCACTGTACAGCCATGTAACAGATAACGGGGACAGAAAGCCAGCACTGGTTAGCTAGGGCAGGACTGATGGAAAAGGAACACTGGACTCCTAACTCATACCTTATATGATCCATTTCAGATAGATTTAAACTTAAAGAGGAAGGGCAGAATTTAAAATCTTTAATCTCAATAGGGAAACATGTCTCAAATACAATCTCAATGGATTGTGACATTATTGAATGACCAAATACTGATCATATGGATGAAACTCAAAATTGGTATTATACTCTCAAACATAATTCTCAAAGACCACTTGGGAGTTGACAATTCAAGAAATCTAGTATAATCGTTTATTTAATAACTTCCCTAGCTTCATACAGTCCCCTCTTTTATTATTTTCATCCAATGTCTGGAAATCCATGGCTTGTTTTCTGGGGGTACCCCGGCTCTGTTCTCCCTCCCATTTCCGCCTGGACCCTCTTTCCAATGTCTGCCTTACACACTGCACCCCTTTCTTTTCTTTTCTTTTCTTTCTTTTTTTTTTTTTTTTGAGTCAGGGTTTCTCTGTCCGGGAACTAGCTCTTGTAGACCAGGCTGGCGGGCATCTGACTGCATTCTCTAGAGGCTGAGAGCACTTGGACATTCCTCTCACAGGAGGTAACGGGATCTCTTACAGTCACCATAGAATTTGGCAAAAACTACTTTGATTTCCAACTAGTCAATAATACTAACCAAAAAACATCTGCTGAGTCCTGAGTGTTTCTATTCAGTGACTGATCAACATTGAATTGTTCTGTCTTTTTAACTACAAATATAGATAAACTGGGGCTCCCAAGGATATCATCTTCTCAATTTTATTATAAGCATGTCAATGGGTTTTGATTTGGCTATATAGCTGTTTTGTTTTAATATGGAACTCAGAAAACTCTAAACACAAATGAAGCTGTAATCACTGATACTAGCAGAGAAAACTCTGCTTGCTCCTATTATTTTATACGGCTCACACCAATATTTGTATGAGTAATTTCAAATTTAATAATGAATACTTTCCATATTCACAGCTGAGGCAAATAGCTTTTTTTTTCTTTCTCTGAAGAAAACAGTATTTTTCATGTAAAGGCTAAGGCCTAAATTCTCAAAAGGAGGATATAGTCCCAAAATAAATACAAGGTATGCCACCAGATACTTTTAAATCTTTGGAAACAATAGTATCTGACACCATTCAAACTACCACTGTAAGACATTAGGCCTAACAGATTCACTTAGCAGAATTTTTTGGTCTTAGGGCAAGTTTATAAAACAAACACATACTACACTCCAAGACACTAAGGGTATGCATAAACTATCAGTTTTATTTCAAGGAAACAAGTCCTTTAGAAAACAGATGTCATGGGGCAGTTGAGATGGTTCAGGGGGTAGAGATACTTGCTACAAGGCCTGAGTTCAAAAACCAACTCCAACAAGTCATCCTCTGACCTCCACCACGTGGTTTTGTATATGTGCACACATGAAACAGAACACAGAAACAAACATAATTAAGAATAATTAAAGAAAACAAACCTTGATGTCATTTTACGACTTCAGAAGAAAAATGTTTGCATGTAACACAAAGGAAGGCTAGATAATCTAACAGTGAGCCAATCACTGAGGAACTTGGGAGCTCATTTAACCTGGTATTAGTTGGCCACAGAAACATGGAAAAAAGGAGACAGAAGGTCAAATAAAATACCAAGCTTTACTTTTAAAATTTTAGGTTATAAACTCCAGGTGACTTGGGCTGCTGGAACTGTGACTGTGGCACACACTGCAGTGTCACACTGCTATTACTACTACTATTATTCTACACCACTTCTGCTAGCAGCTGTAATATGCAAAAGAACCAAATATAGAAAGTCATCATTTCGAGTTTTAGCCCACTCTTTTGCTTTGCATCTCTGTCTAGGGACAATAGTTAGGGCCCTTTGTTGTCAAAATTTTCAAGAGCAAAAAGAAAACTATGACCCAGTTCACTAGATTTAGTCTTTTTATTTAATTATTTTTTTTCATCTGCTTACTGCTATTTACCTTTATTGTATACCAATAAAACCTACCTCCATCATTACTCTACCCACTAGGTCTACTGACAAGTTTCAACTATTAAGTACTCATTTAAAAACAATTCCCACATATTTTATTCTACCAAGTGTTCTCTATTTCTTTTCTTTCATATTTTATATATTTGAAGATGCACAGACATTAGTAGTAACACATTAGAAGGTACCCCGTGCAAGCTAACTGGCACAATTAAGACTCTAAGACATCATCAATTAACTTTAAATGCTTAATTATAAAAATGAAAAGGGTTAATTCCACCAGGCTTGGTGGCACACACACCTTTAATCCCCAGCACTTGGGAGGCAGAGGCAGGAGGATCTCTATGAGTTTGAGGACAGCTGGTCTAAAGGGCAAGTTCCAGGACAGCTAGGGCTATAAGGCTACACAGAGAGATCCTGTCTAGAAATTCTTTCCATGGCTTAGTTATACTTACATTTTGTTGGAGCACAAAATCTTAATCTGTATATAGCAATACCTAAAACTTTCCAAGTAGAAATACACCTATCTAACCACTTATGGATTTAATAATTAAGTTAATTTGTACTTTATATTACACTGGGAAAGTGTCTGGGGTTTAGGTAGGCTGAAAGTTCATTTTTCCTACTCAAAACAATGGAATTTAAGGCATAATGTCAAAATGTATGAAAACTACATACATAATAAAAATATGTATAAAAAAGAATGAAACATCAAACTCAAATTAATGATTACTTATGAACATAAAAAGCTGAAAAATGAGATATGGCAATATCTCCGTAAGTATTACGAGCAAACTGAAAATACACACTTGTTAACAACAGCAACAAAACCCTGAAGAGCAGCAAACTTCACATCTGCACTTTTACTCACTAACGAAGACCACACAGCACAGCACTAAGGAAAAAGTTATGAAGGTGAACTTTCACATTGGACCTCTGTGTGTTCCTTCAACAATTTTATGTGGAACAAATTATTTTTATTGCGAAAAGATAAATGAAAGAAGGTTCTATTCATAGTAAAAACCTTGGAACTACCACTAGCTGATATCTAACATATTTCCCCATTTCTTCCTTTTAGTCTTTTCACTGTAACTTTACTCAAGCAACATGCTGAACATCTCTATAATAGGTGCCAAGCTTAGGTACTAGCAGCACCAAAATAAACACATACGGTTCCAGTTTTCAAAAAGCATATTACATACAGAAGCACTGTCTTGCACTTTTATACAATGATAAAAACCATCTAATATGCAAACTTCACTACAGTAGCCACCAGCAGATGTTTATTTTTAGTATGTAAAATGTGGCTTGTATGGCTGGTAAACTCAAATGTTACTATCATTTAATTTAAATGAGTTTACGCAGCCATTCATATCTACTTTCTACAGAACTGAACAGTGAACATACACAGGTAACTTAAGGAAACCAGATGGCTGTTCTGTGCTAATCTACAAGTACATAAGATTTGAGAGCATAGTAAAAAAAAAAAAAAAATTATAGGACATGAGCCCATTACAGGACAGCTTCTAGAAAAATGAAAATCAAATTACTGAGTCATGAATAAGGGCTCCTAATCCATGAGAGATGCAAATAATTAAAGCCCGGGCACAGGGTGAGTTAAAGCAGATTTTAATTACTAAACAGACAAACCCAGCAAAGGCAATTAGACAAGGGGCACTGAGGGAATAAAAATCATGTGGAGGATCAGAATGAGGAAGTCAACTAGATGCCATGTTTAGAGCTTGCCTAGGAGAGAAAGCCACTGAAGAGCCAGAGCGGTAACTAAGATGGTTTCCTTATGCATGCTCATAGCGATGGGGAGATTAGTGTAAACTACAGAAGGTAAAATAGTACAAAAAAGATTTTAAAAACTGACACAATGTTCATTTTCTCATGAAAGCTCAATAACCCTTCTAAAATCAATGAATTATGAACCATTTAAATAAATTGCTTTCCTGACTAATTTATTTATGCAACAAACTTCATCTTCTACATTTAAATATCTAACTGGGCTTATTGACCAAACATACAAAGTAGATACTACTACAAAAATCAGTACTTTAACTCACATGTATCTGAAAGTCATCATAAGGACTATATGGAAATGAGAATTAGAGAAATTATCTTGTTAATCTCAAATACTGGGCTATTATCAGGACGCTTAAAGAATCAAATTCCAAAAGCTCTCAAGCAAATGAAAAGTTATACAAACACAAAAAGTCTACTTTAACAATGAAAACAACAAAATTTCTATAAAGTAAAGATGTATAAGTTCCAATGTGGTTTCACTGTAGACTATACAAACTCCTAAGAGCAACTAAAAACAACGTTTACTTTGGTGACTCAATGTTTTGTGATTGCCCAATACGATCTTAATAAATCCATCCTGAGGCTAGATACAAAACCATGCTCCCATGCATAGGTTCTTTCCAGGGAGGCTTCAAAACAAAAGAATTTTACAAATCATACTTAAACAGCTATTTCTAAAGTCGTTTCAATGTACACTGGACAACACTGTATAGCAATAAAAGGCAAACAGGAAAATATATCCAGCTGGCAAAAGCCTAAGAATACATTTTCTAGGCAAGCTTAAAAACTTGTATTATTTGCAAATTATGTGGAATAAAGTACTTTTAGAATAGTATAGGAAGAAATAAGGAACGCTTTTCATGTGCAAAATATAACTGCTTTGTTCCTTCTATAAGCATAAATTCTGGAATTTTATATGAATATGGTTCCATGACACAAATTAGCTGTAAGGTGTAAAATCAAACAAAATTTCTGTATTAACACTTCGCAAAAAGGAAGTAAGCACCTCAATGCTACATAACGAAGAATCACACCATTCTTCACATAATTTAACAAAACCTAACAAAAGATGAAAAGCCCAAGAAGTGTGACCAATCAAAATCTTCCACACACTGTTGAAGGTGATTTCAAGGCTACATACAAGTACAAATAATTAGCAAAGGCCAGTCGGGTCTAGGAGGACAAATCAGAAAAGGAGACTATGGAAGACCTGACTCACTCTGCTTATTAACATAGTAACAATCGGGTCACAGTCTTCATCTCAAGTTAGGTGAAAGCTCTAGGTTAGATACAGAAGTGTTCTTTTACTGGAGGTAGTGCTCCAAATCAGAAGCCAAGGCTTTTAATCAAAGGCTCTTGGCTGACATATACAATAAAAACTCACTTTCAATCTTCTCCAGTGTTCACCTGCCTCAAAGCAGGGAAACAAAGAATTAGTTTCTCAGAAACATATGACTAGTGCGAGAGTGAGTGGCTGTCCAAAGCCCATTTATCACAAACTCCTGGAGTGAGACGGAGCAGAGGGCTGGATACTATCTGTACAGGACACCCAACAGCTCACTCTACATGAACATTACTCAGTATTTAACATTATTTCACATTTCATGCTGAATTCATTATCGGATGAAATAAAACAAGTTTCCATTTAAAACTTAAAACACTATTCTTTAAAATCCACCTTCTTTGAAAGCACAGGAAGAACAGCAATATTACAAGTCCATTCTCTTTTGAGCATCCCGACATAATTATAGGAAGGATGGAAGTGTTAAATCAGTAAGGAAACAAGAATCTGATGTTGTAAGAACAGCAAGTTAGTGACAAATAAAACAGGATCTGGGTCATCATACACTCCTAGATTTCATTTGTATTTCTTCTATAACTTTTCCAATGCTGTCTACGTTTCATAACACATAGTATACAAAATATAACCCCAGGCTTACATTTCATTCTTCCAGAATCATGCATAAAAATAATACTTTATCAACTACTGTCTTTGAATTCAGCCATAAAATCATATATATCAAATAGTACTAAATTTTGGCATTTAGGTCAGAAAACTTGTTCTGGTACTAAATATACATTATATACATGCTTTACTTTGGAAAATGTTCAGTTATTTCAACCGTCAATTTTATTATATAATTTTCAAACTTACAACAAATTTTTCAGGAGGTGAATCCACTGTAATCAGCTAGTTCCAGTTAAATATTATATGAACACAGTTCAATATAGTCATATGACAAATACAGAAAGGGGAAGGAAAAAAGAAAAAAGTCTTACCTGGTAGTTTCTTTTCTCAGATAATGTATGTCCATCAGTCCTCACCATAGAGTCGTGTCCTTTCCTCACAGTACTGGAGGCAATCAAATAGAACTGTCACTCAAGGGTCGTGTCACAGGAAGGACCGCCCACCAGTTCTCCCTCTAGAGTGGAATTATCCAAAAGCCATTAAAATTACTAACATGTAAATACATAACATTAACAAAAATATTCAACTTAACATACAAAATGCAAAGAGAACCAAAAGTAGCTGTCTTCCATCTAGCCCACCTCTGCTCTTGAGTATTTAAAGGAGGCGACTGAGCACTAGAGACTGTATAATATAAAAATTTCCGCTCACACCTACCCCCACCATTATGTCAGTCCTCAGGCATTACACAGAAGGAAAAAAACTTAAACGTGAAAACAAGTTGATGGAAAAGAAAAAAACAAAACCATTAACCCCTAACATTGTTTTTAGGTACTAAATGATCTCTGGTTATTCTACGAATAGTCAGTTACTTCGGATTCTGTTATTTAACTAGATGCTCTCACCCCAATGCCTATACTTCAATGTTAGTAATGTAAAATACTTATACATTGACTCATATCGCCCACAAAGCTTATTTTCACATTGTAAGATGTAAACACATCATATTTTTAAGACAACTGTTAGATTAAAAATCCATTCCAATGTTCTATCAATATCAATTCCAGTGATGAAGAACAAATGCCTGCCTTTCAGCCCCCCTATTCCATACACACTGCAACAGAATTCACTCTTTGGCATGGGAGAGGAGTTAATGATGCTCAGCTCTTAACCTGGGTATACACTCTGCATGTCAGATTTAAAAAAGAAATTGAAACTGAGGTAAGAATTACCACAAATATTATTTTAAAAATATAATGAAATTCAAAGTTCAAAGATGCAAAGATATGCATATGATACATTTTCAGGACAAGTAGCTTTAGTTATATAAAACATTTACTCATATACTACTTACTTAGAAAGCAGTATATATAGCTACTGAACTAATAATGTTACTATCCATTATAATTTTGCATTCAAATTTAAAGCAACTTATATTTACTATCATATGAAATGTACAGTAGGATGAGATAATAAAAACAGCTAATCTATAATCCATAAATAAGGTGAGGACTAGGGAGATAGCTCCGTGGACAAAGTGTCTGCCTTGACAGCATCAGGACTGTTTCCATCTGGGGAACCCTGTACCAGTGTGGGGTGGAGGAGGGGCAGACAGGCAGATCCCTGAAGCTCACTGGCCTGCCAACCAGCATATCCTAATCAAAGTGCTTCAGGTTCAGTGAGAGAGCAACTCCAACTGAGGAAGGACACCTTCCACATCCACACACCAATTGTATTATACACATACACTAGCACCACACATACAGTCTTTGCATTTTTATATAGTTTTAAATTATAGATATGCATAGGCATATGTCGGCGTATAGATTTCTGTTCATGGGAGCAGTGCCCAAGAGACCAGAGGAGGGTGTTGGGTACTCTGGAGCAGGAGTTACAGGCAGTTCTGAGCCATGTGATGTGAGTGCTAAGAACCAAACCCAAGTCCTCTGAAAGAGCAGTATGCATTTGTAACCAATGAGCCATTTCGCAAGCCCCACAATTTAAAAACAACAAAACCCAAATTAGTATTATTAAAAAGGGCAAATACAAAGTTTTAAATATGTATCTATAACCTCTAAAACACAATTTGTTAAGAGGATAATTTGTAAATGAAAAACTAACATTATTGAACAATGTTCTACAAAGAACTGATAAAATCAATCTACTAGCTCCTATTGCCTACATAAAAAAAATCATGAGATTGCAGAAGCTATGGTTTTACTCAGTTTTGACCATCATACACAGGATATGCTGGACTGAAATACTTCAAGATGCCCAACTCTATGCAGAAGTGTAAATGTTCACTAGAAACTTTGTATATGCTTTTAGATGTCTCTCAAAAATAAGTAGTTTTTAAAACTCATTATATAGTTACTGCTATAAATGTTATCATTTAAACTTTTTGCATTTATCATTTAATTTATATCACGCTTGAGAGAGAACAACAGAGCCTTGCAAATGCCAGGTAAGCACTCTACCATGGTGCTATATGCCTGAGTCAGGAATTGGGGTATTTTAAAGGAGAAACTACCAAGCAAACAGATGTCCCATAACAATAATATGACTTTTGGCTTGGCAGCCACAAAAATAAACAAATAAATTGATGAATTAATCATATAGCTCCTAAATGGCAATCTTGTTTTAATATTAGGGTATAATAGTATTAATAAAGTTCTTTGATAGGATCTACCTTAATGTATTCATGCTAACTGAATTCAGTGGACAATAGTCTAAAGTTTAAGTGACTATGTTATAGAATAAGAGTGTTTTCCTCTTTGAATATATTGTGTAAAATTCCAGTTAGTACACTTTCATATTACATAAATTTTATCAAGAGATATATTTACATCTAAAAATAACAAGGTAACATTTAATATCTTAATGCCACACAACTTTAACAGCACATACTAATTATACAAAAAAAGACAATTAGGAGTAAAATTTTATGTGCTAATAATTTAATAATAAAAATTAACATTTCACCATGACAGATTTTAATATGAAGGGAAATTTTATTTACTTTTTGCTTTCTTCTATATTTATTTCAAGATTCTAACCAGGAATAGGAACTAATATTCTTCTATTAAAGGAGCATTATCTGATGGAGGAAGGTCATTGGTTAAAAAAATAAAGAAACTGCTTGGCTGGCCCTCATAGGTTAAAACATAGGTGGGAGGAGTGAATAGAGCAGAATGCTGGGAGGAAGAGGAAGTGAGCTCAGAGACGCCATGTTCTCCTCTCCTGGGCAGAGATATGGGATGAAGCTCAGACCCAGGATGGATGTAGGCTAGAATCTTTCCGGTAAGCGCACCTTGGGGAGCTACACACATTAATAGAAATGGGTTAGGCAAAATATGAGAATTAGCCCGTAAGAGGCTAGAGCTAGTGGGCCAAGCAGTGTTTAAAAGAATACAGTGTCCATGTAATTATTTCGGGGCATAAGCTAGCAGGAGGCCGGGGTGCTGGGGACGCAGCCCCGCTGCTCCTATTACTACAATTATCTCTTAATAAACATAAGGAGAAAAAAAGTAAAGGTATTTTTTATGTGCTTTTGAGCCAAGTACGAAAGATAAGCATCTGTCACCACTACCTTCACCCTGTTATATTAAATAAAACAAAGAATAATGCAATGCAGTGATAATTCACATCAGAAGAAGGAAATGAGGTTCAATAAATGAAGGGGGACATTACATAATGTATCTAAGGTTGTCTGTGGAAAGAAGAAAACGAGCACCCAGGAACAAGCAAGTCATTTTCCCCAAATCACGTTTATACACAGTTTTCCCACAAAATCCTACAAATAGTTAAGTTACAAAACTATGTTATTTGCCAAAATACAATGAAATTTTCTATGAAGAAGAGCTATCTTCCATGAAAGGAAAAAAAGAGAGAGAAACTAGGTTTATTTATCCAAGCAAACTGTATGAAACAGCAGTTCTGATATATAAGCACCAGTGATGTGGGAGTGATTTCTTATTAATAAAGAAACTGCCTAGGCCCCTTGATAAGGCCCACCCTTAGGTGGGTGGAGAAAACAGGAGAATTCTGGGAAAAGGAGTCTTGGTGGAGAGTCGCCATGGTTCTCCCGCTCCAGACAGACGCAGGTTAAGATCCTCCCTGGTAAGCCAGCTCGTGGGCTACACAGAATATTAGAAATGGGTTAGAACAATATGTAAGAGCTAGCCATAAGGAACTGAAACTATCCGGGCCAGGCAGTGTTTGAAAGAATACAGTTTTCGTGTAATTATTTCTGGGCATAAGCTAGCCATGCGGGCGGCCGGGTGCCGGGGACGCAGCCCTGCCACCGCTCCTGTTTCAACAGATGGCGCCCAGACGTGATGGCTAAATCCACTTCTGATCTTGATTAAGGTATTGTGATTGTGTAGTTCATTTAAAAATGTAATGTATAATTAGGAAATATAGGTTGTTAATGGATAATCATTGCTAATAGTTAAGCTTGTAGTCATGTTAGTTAGATTTTCTAGATATATAGAGATATATTTCAATTAGATTGGCATTCTTCATATCTTTCAAAGACTGCAGAATATGGCATTTAAAATATTTTGATAACTTAGGACTTTTCATGACAAGGAGACATGTCTGCTCCTGGCAGCACCAGCTACTTCAAGAGGAAGATGGGCATCGAAGAGGATCCTTATGGAGTTGGATAGTCATTTGGGCAAGAAACTGCTCTTGCCTGGACTGTTGCATAAACTGAACACAGAGAACCCTCAGAGAGAGGACTGCTAAACTTGCCTAACGGTGAGATGGTCTTTCGGGTTTCCTGATTCATAAAAGAGTCTGTGAGACATTCTGCAGGACGCAATGGAGAGTAACTAAACTGTCTTTGGAATTTCCTGCTTCGTGGAGATGTCTGCTGGATACTATGGGCCTGTAGGCCAAAGATGGATGCCCCAACGGTACAGAGGAACTTTGGGTGACTGTCCAGGCAGCGAGATGTCTCTGTCATTTCTAGAGTTTTCTTACTCAAGTATTATTATATCCTTCTGGAGTCTTTGATGGAATTGAAGAATAAATAGTTATAATTTTCCTTAGTTATGATAAGATATAAAATAGATATAAATATTGTAACTGTAATTCTTGATAACTGTTTTGTTATATGTAATTTTGCTATGTTAAAGTTAAAGCCTTTCTTTTTTGTTTAAACAGAAAAAGGGGAATTGATGTGGGAGTGATTTCTTATTAATAAAGAAACTGCCTAGGCCCCTTGATAAGGCCCACCCTTAGGTGGGTGGAGAAAACAGGAGAATTCTGGGAAAAGGAGTCTTGGTGGAGAGTCGCCATGGTTCTCCCGCTCCAGACAGACGCAGGTTAAGATCCTCCCTGGTAAGCCAGCTCGTGGGCTACACAGAATATTAGAAATGGGTTAGAACAATATGTAAGAGCTAGCCATAAGGAACTGAAACTATCCGGGCCAGGCAGTGTTTGAAAGAATACAGTTTCCGTGTAATTATTTCTGGGCATAAGCTAGCCATGCGGGCGGCCGGGTGCCGGGGACGCAGCCCTGCCACCGCTCCTGTTTCAACACACCAGTCATTTCAGGATATTCAGAAAGAACAAATGAAGTGAGTGCTCCCAGACCATTGTAGGAAGGGCTCTGAGAATGACAGGGTGGCAGAGTGGAAGCCAATCAGAGTTCAAGGTTCTTAACAGTCCAAACAAGTTCCAAGTCAGAAAGAAGAAAGAAACAAGGTAACGAAGATTGGCAGAGCAAACAGACAGAAGGCTACAGAAATGAAAAACTCCAAGGAACTAAACAGAGAATTCCTATTAAGGTTTAAGCTCAGTAATGATTTGTATCTGAATATGAAAATGTCTGAAGAAAAGTATACTGAAAACTTAGGAGTAGTGGAAGCAATCTTCAAAGCTCATGATCAGGTGACTTTGGCTTGTTACAAGACAGGTTGTTTTTAACTTAATTGTTCTCTCTACAGTTTGCTCCTGGCCTTTATCTTTATTCTGTATTCCTCTATTTATTACTCCATGGCTTGTTGTGTAGCTGGATTAAAGGCTCCAGTTGTTTCCTCCTTCTGTTGCCTCTTATTTCTTTTTTCCTCCCAGATTTTCCCTCCCATTGATTCTCTTTTCCCAGGAGCCCTGCCTGTCCTTTCTTGTCACGTGACAGGTCATTCAAATATGTTTTAGACCAACCAGTTATTCTAGATAGGCAAACTATCACAGCTTCACAGGGCTAAACCAATGCAGCAATTCTTTGCATCATTAAAACAAATGTTCCACAGCATAAATAAATATAACACATTTAAAAATGTGATTTCACAACACAGTGGGTTCCATTTTGAACCCAAAGATGTTAAGATACCAAAGTTACGACACAACATCCATGGAGACCTAGCTGCTTACAGTGATGGGAAGTTACCAAAGAGAAAAATGCATGAGAACTTGCAAGGATAGGGCCATTTAAGTCATTTGAAACTGAAGCCCATACATCAGACAAGAGAACTATAGGATTTGATGATTGTCTTGCTCTGCTTCAGTCTTGCCTTGGTTCAATCTTCCCTTACTGTGTCTTTATTTTTCTCTTTTGGAATGTTAATGGTATTTTGTGCCACTGATGTTGGAAAGAGTCAACATGTTTTCAGGTTTTACAAGATGTTGCTGTGAAGAGATTATCTTGAGTGCCAGAGGAAACTTTACACATTTGGACAGTGTAGGGACCACTGCAGATGAGAATCATTAAATGTCTATCCTTGAATTGACTAAATGCAAAATTTTTCCATTGTTGACCATGAACCAATAGTGGCTGGGGTCAGAATGAACTTGATTGAATGAACAACCTCCCAGAAAAGATCACGTATTTGAACAAGTTTCTCTCCTTGGTGGTTTTCTCTTAATTTCAGTGAATCTTTAGTCGGAGAAGCCTTTCTAGATGAAATTCCTCATTGTATGCGATCAGTTTCAATCCCTTAAGTAATTTCCTGATATTTATATTCACTGTGTTGTGCTTGACATTAATCAGCCAACTTCCTACTTATACTGAAATTTTTTTTGCCATCATTATAGGTTTGATCTCTACATTCTATATCTTACCTATATTGTATAGGTAAAAATGAGATATAGCAGAAAGAGTTGCTATTAAGGAGTTTGGCAACCTGCTATTTTAATTGCTTTGTTTGCTTATCTAAGTAGCCTTTACTGTGTGGCTCCAAATTCCTGAAAGTAAAGGGGGGCATCATTTCTGGCTCTATACATTTTTATATTACTGGGTGATAGCCCTGGAATATAGGTTTTTTATATGTCAAGTATATGCTGCTGTGCTGAGCTTCACGTAGTACCTTGAATTTTAAAATTTGAAAGAGGGTATCACTCTGATTCTCAAGATACCATGTATTTATGACATTAATACTGCCTGAGCATTCTGAGTCAGTTAATTGCAGGTGCATGAACTTCTTCTGGTTTGTTATGCTTGATTTGATTTTTTTAAATCAATATGACTATTTTATATGTCTGCATGGATATTCATTACCTGGGTACCTGGTCATCAAGGTGATCTAAAGATCTCAGAATTCCTGATCATAGAACAATGGAAAGTTGTGATCCCCATATAAGTACTGGAAAATGTGCCCAGCTCTATTCAAGACCAGCAAGAACTCTGAATTACTCTACCTTCTCAACAGCTCTTGTTGAATATTCATGACCAACATGTATATTTCTAGTGTTTTCATCTGTGCATTTTAACTGCTTTATACATGAAGTTCCTTTCTACAAAATGTTATTAGACTTACAATTTAAATTATGACACTTCAGATATCTGGAAAATGAATACAGAACTGGAGTAAATGGAAAATTATTTAGAAGAACTTCAATAAAAGCCTTTCAGTTCTTTCAGAAAAAAGAAAGAAAGAAAAAAAAAAAGCTCATGATCAGGCAACCAGAGCAGAGAAGGTAATGGAGGAAAGCCCCAGCTAACAAATAAAAGAAGCTTTAGAAAAAGACTGTGGAGGACTGTAAGAAAGCCCCCAAACCAAGCTCAGAAAAGATTAGCTTCATTTCTAAGTAGCAGAACTGCACCAGCAAACAATCCCAACCACAGAACATAAACCAACCTACCAATACCAACTGGCAAATAAGAATCCAACAGTAAGTATGTGACACTTACCAAAAGCAGGAACACTAGAACTCACAGTAAGTTGAAATAGAGCAAATGAAAGAAAATTCAGCAAGTGGATAAATGGTGGAATTACTAGGTAAAGATGTTAAAGCAGGTATCCTTAAGTATATTCTAGACTTTCAAATATACATGTTAATGCAAGGTTTGCCTGGCAGTAGTACAAATACCTGACAGAAACTCAGTTTCAAAGTCCAGCAGGACCGGTGAGGAGTGGTAAGTAAAGCAGACTTTGTCAAAAAGTAGAACAAAGGCCAGAGCAAGACACACACTTGAAGACTGGCTCCAGTGAGGGCTACTGCCTCCTCCAAAGTTTCCTCCTCCCCCTCACTATTCACCTTGGATCCACCAGGGGATTAGACAGTTACAGAAGAACCTTCATAAACTGATCATCTCAGGAAATGATTATCACGTGGTTCTTAAAGATAGGAGGAAGCTATACTTTACCAACTTCCTAGGATTCCAGAAGCAGTCAAGGTGATCATCAAACAAGGTTTGTCAGCACAAACAAATTTCTTTATGGTTACAATTTCCGTCCCTTTTTCTTGGATGGTTTACAAATCCAGCACTACAAACAGTGCTAGAAGGAAAATTACACCCTAAGGATCTTAACCACCCTCGCCCCAAAAACCAGGGAATAAACAATCCCAGACAAATCAAAATCAAGAGGGAAAATACACACTCATGAACACACCACCACTTCAACAACAACAAACAGGAACCAACAATCACTGCTTATTGGAATCTCTCAACATCAATTCTCCCTCAAACAGGGTGGGGGGGGGGGGCACAGACTAACAAAACAGATGTGTAAACATGTTTCAGTCATTCCTCTACTGCATTCAAGAAACACACTATCATCAATGACAGACATCGCCTCTGGGTAAAAGGTTGGGAAAAAATATTCCAAGCAAATAGATCTAAGAAGCAAGCTTTACTATCTGACAAAATAGACTTCAAACCAAAGCTAATCAAAAGGCACAGGGTAGAACACTACATACTCATCAAATGAAAACTCTGCCAAGAGGACATTGTGATTTTTAGTAAATGTGGGTGCAATATCTAAGAGACTGGACTTAGGCACAGGGTATATTGATGCAAGAAAGTTATTAAGTAGGAGTAGATTTAAATAAGATGGCATTTATTGGATATTATTATTATTATCCTGCAAATCTCCAGGCATTATGTTTGTCTACCTAAATGCAAAGCAAAGTCATCAACTCAAAGCATGGATATAAAAGAAGATGTCAGAGGTTTAAGGCAGAGAGTCAAGAGCTAGGAGGAAATAGAGTATGCAGGAGTGTCAGTCTGTACTAAGGAGCCACTTAGGAAGCTAGTCTTAAGACAGGCAACTGCAGGGAAGAAGGAACAGGGCAAGCAGTAGACTGAACCAAAGCCAGAAGTGTAATGAGCATGAGAGGAAAGAGGATTAAGAGTGCAGGTAGAAGTGATAATGACATGTGGAGGAAGAAAAATGAAAAAAAGAGAAGAAAGGAAGATGAGGGAAGAGGAGCAGAATGAGGCCGCCCCATCCTTGTCCCGACCTTCTCCAACTTAGCTTCACTGCACTTGTTGCTGTTTTCCGATGACTTCACCTCAGTTTTTCAATGCCAAGCACCTTAACACTGACATTTTTGTCTTCACAAAGACCTTCATTGACCACCCAACTGTCTGAATTTTGTTCACATTTGTCTGTCAGTCCTTAGTATCTAAGTCCTCAAAAAGAGGCTCTTTGTCTATTATGCTTATCACTCTTATCTTAGTGCCTAAAACAGTGACACACAACATAAATACTTTACTGAATTATGAACCACAAAATACACTGAATGCTTTACTGACGTTAACTGCATGAAAACACCCTTTTAAAATACAAGTCTCTCTTCCCCTGCTTTACTAACTTCAACTGCATGAAAACACCCTTTTAAAATACAAATCTCTAGTCCCCTTGACATTCTCTTGTAGGACTAGACCTTTTGGGATGACTAGTCTTTCTATGAATCACACCTTTGAAGTTTTCCAAATCAATTCAGTTTAAGGATGAAACGTTCAAGCTATTAAATAGCAGACTCTTTCCACTTTTGTCAAGATTCTGACAGTTGTCTTCCTGGTTGGCTCCCCAATGTCCCTCTGACCTCAGGAATACTATGGTTGTTCCTATCTTCTAATTTCCCCATATCATTTAAGAGTAAATAATCAATATAATCCAACAAAGTGACTGTGTTACTAAAGAAGACAGAAAAGAAAATTACACCTTCATTTTACTAACCCACTAACTGAATTGTAGTATTTACTTAATTGAAAATACAAGTAACACATCCACAGCTCTGTCTGCACCTGTGATTTTTGTCACCACTAATTTTTTCAGTAGAAATATCATTAGATATTTCTACATTCATTTCATTTGCCTCAACTATCATTTATACCATTATCTGTCTAAACATTACTATGTAGCATTATACTTTGTGTTAATAAGCATGAAACTGAATATGCAATCATTATTTTTAAAACCAATATTCTAACATACTTGGTACTTTCAGAAGCATTTGATTTTGCACACATGAAGTATTACTTTGAGAAAGAGTGTACATATTTCAAGCAAGAGCCATTCATGAAACCGAGTCTCTAGATCAGAATAAGAAATCTGGAGGAAAAAAAAAAAAACAACAGAGCACATTTCATTTAAATATCTTGTTTTAAAGATTTAAAAAAGAAATGATAATTTGGGGGAGTCTTATACATACAGCTAATTAGTGGCAGCCAGGTATAATAGAACCAAAGATTTTTGCCTCAAAATTCAGACAAAATCTTTGATGTGACCTGGCTAAAAGAAAGCACAAAAGATAATACACCTCCCACTTTAGGAGGGACTAGGTCTGTAGCCTAGAACTCTGGAGACAGGCTAGGCTGACTGGTGCGCTTGTCTCTACCTTCTCAGCACTGGTATTAACAAACCTCATCACTACACCTGGCTGTTCTTACTGTGGTTTTAACCAAATTCAGGTCTTTAAGCACCTCACCAACTGAGCCCAAGACATACAGTCTTACATGTAACTAACAGAGATTCAAGCTGACATAAATAGTAACCTTGAAAGTGGAACTAACACAACCACGTTTACACTTGATTATTTCAATACTCCTACCTCTCAGATATAACAGGTCACATAAACAGAAACAGAGGAGAGAGACAGAGGAGAGAGAAGCCCATCACCACAGAAACAAGAGAGATTAATATTCAAAGAACACTATAATTTAAAAAATTACTTTTGGGCATGTGCTGAGGATTTTATCAAGACTGTCGGCAGAACAAGTGTTCTACCTCCCAACTAAACCAACAGCCACGATGACAGGTTCTTTAAAAACAAACTGGTCTATCGGGTGTCAAGTGGCTAGTTAGAGGTTAGCAGCTGACAAAACCAAGGCCTGAACTGCAGAGCTCTCTCTCTCAGGACTACTCAGACTGCAATCTGAGTCACATCTCTGACGTGAGGAAAAGTGACATTCTGAACTTCCCTAAAGGTCATCAGATACCTACCAAAACCTTTTAAGATTACTTACTGCTGGAGGCTTTCTGATAAAAACAAATCCAAACAGGCCCGACAATCACGAGGGCTGAACAAAGTTCCTGGGGAAAGTTGTTTGTACTAAAGACTTGAAAAACAGTATGTGGGCTACCTAAAATGTACATGGGACAATGTCCCCTCTGGTCAGTGTCCACTCCTACCCTTTGGCGTTTGCTCCCCTTCACTCTGTATGTATGTGCCATCTTCTCTCCGTGGTGATCACAAGGACCAGGAAGCTGGGGGGGGGGGGGGGACCAGAAAATCTGGCCACACTATTACATATGTCATTTTAAAAAATGATATATATTGAAGAATTGAATTCACATGAAAGATATCTTCTATATCTATATCTAATCTATAGCTTTACAAAAGCAAAGTGTATATACTGTAACTCCTAGAGCAATCTCTAAAAGACCAAACAAACAAATATACTTAGGAACATAAAAGATAAGTACAACGAAAGACAGAATAAACAGATCAAGAATTAAAAACACAAAAGTTGTGAAATACAGGTAAACTATTATTTAATGGAAATTTATAATTTTAAGTGTTTGTATTTAAAAGAGAGATGGAGCCAACCACCAAAGATTACACCTTCTAAAACTACTAAGAGGGTAAAATGAATCCAAAGCAAGTAAAAAAAGGGGGGGGGGGAACGTGCATGGAAGAAAAAAAGGAAGGAAGGTAGGCAGGCAGGCCCTATGAAGAAAAAGTACCAGTCTAGAGCTTTAAGTAGAAAAAAAAATGACTAAAACAATGCACTTTAAGCAGACTAATAAACCGTAGCTATCACTTTCAGGAATGCAGAAAAACGCTTAATTACTGAGCCCTAGGCATGAAAAGGATAAGAAATAGAGGGACAACTCTCACAAATGGAAATTTAGATGAATGTGATGTTGAGGCCACCCTAACCCACTCTGATAAAAACCCAAGCAGCTAGAATAAGGTAACTGCATATGAAGAACAGCCACCATCAGTGTGTAATATAGTTAGTTGCACACAACGTAGTCCAGAAAAGAAACCAGGAGGCAATACTTCATTTTCATCACCCTTACACCAAAGCCAAATGCATTAAATGATGATGAAAAATTCAAAAACCAATGCTCCTCTGGATTATATACACAAAAAAATTCAACAAAATATCTGCAAATAAAATTCAACAAAATGCCTAGAGGCCATTCTGAGAAAACAGGTTCACTTTATATTTAAATTTGAGTTAATGAAAAAAATTACTAGAAAAAATCTTCAAAGGAAAAAATGGTTATCTCGGGACTGTTCTAAGGTATAGCAAAACAAAACCAGCCATACTTCAGATAATCCATTAGGCCTCAATAACAACAGTAAGAATCTTAGTATGTATGTACCTTGACTTCCCTCCCTCTGCAAGCTAAGCTGACCATGAAAGATCTACTCTGGGTAGAGGGAAATCAAGGAGAAAGGGCTCACTCTCCCTTGTCCTGGGTATAGTACTTCCCCAGGAGAGACAACAAAATTTCGTATACCTGCCTCTTCACCAGCTTTCAATGGTCCTGATAAATACAAAGAGGCTTGGCTTTATTATACTCTCGGCCTTCAACCCATCCCATTCCCATCACAGAGGCCATATAGGCTGTATACTGGCTCAGATTCTAGAACATTAAAGTTTCTGGAAACTCCCCTCAAAACGCAATTGGTTTACCAAAGAAAACGGGGGAAGACAACTAAGAAGAGCCTTATTGGGTTCTAAAGAACATCAAAGGCAAGAAGGGGGGCCCAATCTTTAATCAGACAGTAGGAACAGACAAGATCTACACTCTGGGCCTATCAAATGGAACAGCATCATTAGCAGCACTAGGGAAGATGGGTACCTGAGTGCCATACCAAGACAACCTAAGAGAGCTACAAGTGAAAGACACACTGTTAAGAAATCATTGTCATCTTAGGATAACTACATCTACACCTTTAAGGCTTCATCCTCCAGAGTATGACATCAAATACTTCCCAATGCAAAGCACATAAAAATTCATTAAAACAGCACAGAGAAGCCACTGCACCAGCTGTAACCAGAAAGAGGAGGATCAGTGTGTACAGATACTGCAGTGCACTAAATGTCGGCCCTCCACAGATTACAACACACGGGGTAAAACGCAGCCCACAGCATCAGAATTAACAGACTTCCAAATAACCAGTTGTTTAAGGGAAGCATTAAAGACTTAAAATTAGGAACAATAACAATAGCCCATCATTTTAAAAAGATCTTAGCCAGGCCTAGTGGGAGACTTCTGATCCCAGTTTTGTTTGGTTTTGGATGGAAAAAGATTCCTCATTTTCCTTTTCTTTTATCACATTATAATTACAGCATTTGCCCTTTCACTTTCATCCCTCCAAACATTCCCATACATCTCTCTTTGCTCTTTCAAATCCATGGCCTCTACTTTCATTGCTACTTTGTGCATATATGTGTATGTATATATACATATGTCTATTTTCCTAAGTACAATCTCTCAGTCTCTAGAGAAGCAATGTTTCAGTGTTTCAGTCAATTGCCAAGGGTGACGACCATGAACTCATTGTCTAGTCTAGAAAGTCTTGAGTCTATTACCAAAAAAAAAAAGAGAGAGAGAGAGAAAGAAAAGAAACTTTAGAGACCACTACAGAAAAAGCTACAACCAGTCAAAATGACAAGTTGTGGAGTCCAGATGTATCCAATGGATACATCTAAAAAATACTCTGCCTAAGGTTTCAGGAACATTGTAGAACGGGGAAGGAAAGATTATAGGAGCCATAGGAGCAGGGAGTTTACTGTGAGAATGTGTCTTCTAGCAATGTTAAAGCTACATCCATAAAATTTCACCAGCGTGACTAAACAAGGGCTACAATAGCAGACATGCCAAAGGGGTTGGCAGGAAAGCCCTTGAGGTCTCAAACCTGCACCAAGAACTGCAGGCAACTAAGAATGCCGAGAGTGAAATAGTCTTCTCCAGGAAGACCACACTAATTGGTTTCCATACTGATGTGGGAGTGTCATATCAATCTGTTGATTTCATTGGTTAAGCAATAAAGAAACTGCTTGGCCCTGATAGGTTAAAACATAGGTGGGAGGAGAAAACAGAACAGAATGCTGGGAGGAAGAGGACTTGACAAGCTCAGACTTGACAGCTCTGCTCTCTGGAGCAGAGACGCCAGGCTCCTCTCTCCCAGGCAGCTCCGACCCAGGATGGACCCAGGCTAGAATCTTCCCGGTAAGCGCACCTTGGGGTGCTTACACAGATGATTAGAAATGGGCTAAATTAATATGTGAGAATTAGCCTAGAAGAGGCTAGATAGAAATAGGCCAAGAAGTGTTTAAAAGAATACAGTGTCCGTGTAATTATTTCGAGGCATAAGCTAGCCAGGCAGCCGGGGTGCTGGGGACGCAGTCCCGCCGCTCATATTACAACACCATACTGGAAACAGCCAACTCCACAACAGTATCTGGGCAATTTTAATAATCCATTTCAAATAATGTATGCAATAACTTAGGCAACAAGCCTAACAAGAGCCAACAAGAGACTAACAATGACATGAAACAGCTAGAGCTGACAAACTTCTATAAAATAACCAACAAACGGCAAAACATGCGCTCTTCAGGACAATTTCAGACTGGATCATAATTAAGTCTTAAATTGAAAAAGAATAAAATCATAAAATAGGAAATTTGCAAAAATTCCACAAGTCTGTGCAAGTTAAACAACACCCTTCAAAATACTAACTTGTAAAAGGACAAGGGCAGAAAACAAAACTGAACATTCTGAAGGAATAAAAAGCACAAGATTCTGAAATTTAGATGATATAAATGAAGTGACACTTGAAGGGAATTTTTTGGTTGTAAAGGCCTACATTTTTAAAAAGATATCTGAAGGCTAGGGCAGAACTCGACTAGCATGAACGTGGGGAAGAAAAAAGAAAGGCAAGAAACAAAGGGAGGGAGAAAAAAGGAGGGAAGGAAAGAAGAAGGTGAGAGAAAGAGGGGGCATCGATTTCCAATTAATTAACTACCTAAATTTCTACCTCAAGAAATTGGGGGGTGAGGGGGAGAACAAACTATACCAAACAGAGAAAAATAAAAGTGATAGAATAACTAAGAAACAAAGAAATCTTAAGGTTGGATATAGGGGGAAGTAACCAAAACTAGCAAACTTTAAGCTAACCAAGAAAAAGAAAAATGAAACTGGCATAGAGATAGATCATAATAATAACATAATTACATTAAGAGAAGGATAAAGAAATAACAGGTTCATGTAATGAACTATGAAACTAGAGAAAATGAACAAATTCCTAAGACATCAGGCAATCAAAACTGACAGAAGAAATAAAACAACTGAAACAAGACCCATAACAAGCAAAGAGACTGCATTAATAGAAAAGTTTCAACAGGGAAAAAAGGTGCATGACCAAGACTTGAGTGATGAAATTCTCAAATATTTAGAAGAAAAAGAATCACAAACTAATCCAAAACAAATAACCACCCAGAACACTTCTTAAATCATTCCTGTGGTCAGTATTAACAAGTTAAGACCACCAAAAACATCACAAGAAATGCAACTGTAACCAACAAAATGAGAAAATGAAACCCAGCAACATATAAAATTTGATCCCTAGGACCTCCATGGTAGGAGAACGGACTCCTGTAAACTGTCCTCGAATCCGCATGTGGGCCCCAAGGCACATGTGTGCCCACACAAACAAACAAACAAACGTAATGTATGTCTTCCAAGTTATGGTTTTACAAAAGGGCACTTCAGAAGCATAATGAATGGTGAAATAGTCAATATTTCCTTCTAAGAGCAGGACCAAAACAAGGTTGTCTACTCTTGTCACTAGACAGAACCACTAGGCAACAATGAAATAGCAAGTGTTCAGTCCGGAGAGGAGGTGATATTGCCTCTAGCTGCAGACCACATTATGGGCTCTATGGAAAATCCTAAGGCAGTCACTAGATTAATGATTTTACAGCAGTTTCACAGTAGTTTGGATTTTAATAATCTTTACTGTATCTTATCAAATGGTTAAATGAGGAAGTTCAATGACACAGTACAAGGTATATAAATCAATATGTAAGAATCACATTTCCATGCAGTAATAATGAAACACCCAAAAAAGAAGTTAAGAAAGCAACTACGTTTCCCAAGCAAAGAGATTAAAGAACTTAAGTTTAAGGAACAAAACTGAAAGCTGCAAAAAAATATGGAAAAAATTAAAAGAACTATATAAACAAAGTCACTCCATGTTCAAAGATCAGAAGAAAAGTGGCAATATAGCTCAATGATCAACAAATTAAACAAAATCATTATTAAAAATTCCTGCTGGCTTCTTGGCAAAACTAACAAGTTAATCCTAAGAGACAAATGAAAATTCAAGAGACATATATTGATCAAAACAATTTGGAAAAAAGAGCAAAGCTGGAAGTTTCATTTCCTGTTTCAAGCCTGTAGCATGTAAACAAAACATACTAGCCTAGACTACAACAATAAAACAGATAGATGGTCCTTAGCGCAGTTTACAAGCCCGTCCTCACTGGTCCTTTCTTTTCCCAGTACTATTTTATTTTAGCACTGCCTTCCTTTCCACTACATTTCAGTAACAGTCTTGCGATTTTTTTAAAAATAAGACATCTAGTATATTCCTGTAACAGGGTTATCCGTTCTGTGTTGCTGCCCCTTCCCAAAAGGCCTTACCCTGGGACAAACACAGGCGTTGTTTACCCATTCGCTCACTCTAAGAAGAGACATACTGACTGGTCTTTCTAAGTTCCCCTCCCCCCCTTAACATCTCTGACTTCTTTGTCTCCATCACCTGATCACCAACTGCTACAATATATGCTATCACAGGTATATTTTCTTCAAACAGTGCCTGACACTTAAAAGGAGTTAGTCATATTTATCAAATGAATTGATGAACTAAAAGCATAAACTACGCAACAGTAATTAAAACTCACTTATTCTGTCCTACCCTTACAAAGCAAGCCACTCATCTCAAACACAACCAGATATCAAACTACTTTTAAGCCTTCCAAACACTCTAAGCTTAGTAAGCAAACAGGTTGTGATTTTGGTGTCTATTATCTTCCCAACATTTTGAATTAATAATTGATACAGCACATTTTTCAAAAGTTCTCTTGAAACTTTGACTGTTAAGTTTACCCAGTTAAAATCACTTGACCAATCTTGAACAGTATTTCTGCATAAAACTTCACATATACTTTGTGTGATATTAAATATTATTTAGCTCCCTCTCTTAAACCACTGAATGATGCTCAGCAGGGTACCAGGGCTAGGACTATAGCCTAGTATTATAGCTTTGTCTTTATTCTTATCAATGAGAATGAAGAACACAAACAGAAAAAGGAATACAGTTTCCTTAAGGGACATAAAATTTTAAAATTTTTCAGAAAATTAAAAAATATGAATCTAAAAATTATCATTCACAATTTTAGAGCAAGTTTATACAACCATATTCAGTAGACAATTCACACATAGTATGATATAAATTGGCAAAACTGATCTAAGGAAAAAAATCTTAAGGAAGATATGAAAAGCTTTGTTAAAACATCTTTCATACAGTTAACAAGCTCCTTTTGGGCCTTCTGAGGTTTCAAACATACATTAGCACACAAGACTGATTTGGGCTGTGGTGTACAGCTCCACAGCAGAGTGCCTGCTAGCATGTGGAAAGCCCTTGATTTGACCCCAGCAGTGCAAACACCTATACTAAGCTAAGCAGATTTGGTCCCTAAACCCATGATGCAGAGGTACACTGAGAGGCAAAAAATGTGAAGGCAATGACTAATTGCATGTTAGGCATCTCTAAATGAAAAGAAATCCAAAACCTGAAATTCTCTAAAATCTGAAAATTTTTGAATGCTTACATGATGCTTCAAAAAAAAAAAAAAAGTTTTTTCAAATTTTAGAGAATGTTTTGATTTTAGGTTTTTCTAATACAAGAGGCTCAACTGCTCAAGTCTATATAAATATTCCAAAATATAAAATAGCAAGCACTTCCAAACCCCAGCACAAATAAGAAGGTATATGCACTGAACAGGTGAGAGCTAAGGGGAAAAGAGATTTATTTAAGAGAACTATTCGCTAGTTATAATCTATTCTTAAGGTTTAATGTACACACTCACACACTACAGGGTATGTTTTCTAAATGTTACACATACATTATTCCTCTGAATTCTACAGGAAGGATCTTTAGAATTTGAAAATTAAGTAGACTAAAGTCAGTTACACTTAAGAATTGGAGCTACTCTGACTCTCCAGTTCATGTACATATATTACATTACAGGAAGGCTTTCTAAATAAATGCTCAAATACCCAAGGAAGAGTGAAACTGAATTTTCACCAGTTATAAAAGTGAAAATTAAAACTACATGTTGGGTAATTAAAAAAAGCATCAAGTCAGTTTTGCTTTGGCCATTAAGAATCATGATTGGGTGGATGGTGCCTCTGCATGTCTTCAATCCCAGCACTTGGGAGGCAGAGGCAGGCAGATCACAGTGAGTTTGAGGCCAAGCTGGTCTACAGAGTTAGCTCCAGGCCAGCCAGGGCAGTTACACGAGAAACCCTGTCTCTAAACCCGGTACCCCACACAAAAAGGACTCATGATTGGGCGAAGTATTACGTAACATTAGAAAGCGCTCATGATCTTAAAGAGTTTTTGTTGTGTTTATTAAGTTTCAAAGATCCAAATTTCTCTACAAAAATGATGCATTTTCATTTTTGCCTTTCTGGTAACTTCCAACACCATTTCAAAAAAAAAAACGTATCTTTCAAAAAAGGGGAGCACTGACTATCTCTGGAAGGTGTTTCCCTTCTTCTGAAATATATTCCTTAATCCTCCAAATTGTCTATATAACCCTGTGTTACTTAACCAGGCAGGAAAAATAAGACTGTAGTAACTATTCACACTTGATGGTAACAAACAATGCTTGTTCCACTACACAGCACACTCATCTACACTGTACACATGGAAGTGATTTTAATTTTCCTCTTTTCCTAATTTTGTCATGATTATCTTTAAAGTGTGCCTTCTTTAGCACTGACCTCAGTTTATTTATAGCATGCAAAAATTTTAATAAACAATACATAATAGTATCAAGTCACATTGCTGCAATGACACACATTTGCCCACAAAATCTGAACTTACGATAGCTATCTTACTGATTTATCCTTAAAAGTAAACCACAGAACTCTTAAATCGCCATAAAAACAGTTCAAATGATTAACTTGAAAGCTAGAAATTAAGAGATTTATTCTTTTCCTGAATCATCTAAAATTTATGAGGAAAGATACAATTTTTAAAACAGCATGTAACGATGCCAGAGAAGCAAAAACACTAGTATAGTCACTACATTTTCTATAATGCCTGACATTTTAACATAGACATTATTTGTCCTAGACTGGCATATACAATTAAAGATGAATGCCTTAATAATATACTGTGGGACAAAAGTTATCTAAAAAATTAATTCTCTAGTTAATGCCCATGAATTAACAAAAAGTCTTTTCAGCTTTAAAAAAATATGCACTCAGTAATCTTAGACTAAACTGGGCAGATAAACAAATACATGATGCTAAGGCACCTGTAGTTCCTAGTTATTCTTAGCAAAACTATCAAAATTATCAAAAGGTCCATCTTGACCAGGATTTACAGGTAAAAGTATACTTTCTATGTTTTACAAATATAGCTTATAAATAACTTTTAGATGTCTTTTATTTTAAATTCCGTCTTTTTAGGCAAAAAAAAAAACTGATGAGATTCCAGTTTCTAAAGTTTTAATATTTCTTTTTATAACAATGTAATATGGAAAATCAGAAACCCTAACAAGCATGTGAAATAACTAGACTTCATCAGGACAAAAAACATAAAAGCATTCATTGCCCTTTTTTTCAACTCTCAGCCATCAGATTCTGTGATTCACCCTCTACTATTTGGTGCTATTCTGTTTTCCTTATATGGTATTTATTTTTAATACTCCAAAGCTCTCAGTACCCAAAAGAAATTCTCGACTGAAGACTAAAACACACTATCAGTTATTCAGATGGATTACACAGACAAGGAATGTATACAGTGCTGTATACAATGCTTTCAAACCACTGAAAGCTTTTTTAAAGGGAAAAAAAATCCGTGGCAATAATAATAAGGTACACAAATACAGTTACAAAAAAATTGTAATAACCCAAAGGATACTCAGAATGTGTACTTCTCAAGATGAAGGAAGGCTTAAGTCAAATGACATTACAGACAAAGTACCAGTACTTTAGAGTGCAAAAACACGCAACAGAGTTAAGTGGCTTACTAAGACAGTTAAGTGGCTTACTAAGACGATCACTGCTAAATAGCTGTGCCTCTCCAATAACCTTCAAATTCCCCTCTCCCAAAGTCCATAAGCCAGACATTTAGATAAAGTTCATAAACAGCAAAGCTACAAAAACCATAAAAGTAAGACTGTATTCTATGTGTTTACAATTAAGGACCTGATACAGAGTTACATTCTGAATTGTAGCTAGTTCTTACCTGCTTCAGAAATATCTTCAATGTAACAAGTACTTTCAAAAAGAGACAAACAGCACAAACTTCCAGTCCTTTCCTCAGTCTATGAGGTGATTCCCTTAAAAAATTAGAAAACTGAAATTGGAAGAGGCTGAGCAATACAATAGTTGAGTCAGAGTAGTGACTTTAACTCAGGATGATTAGTCCTAAAGATTTTTGAAAATCCACTTAAAATGCTGTCAAATAAGAACATTCAAATTTTGTTCCCCCAAACTTAGTATGTACTCTCCATTTACATAAAAAATTTGAATTACAGCTTTGGCTTATATGTATCACAAGCAAATTCTCCAAAAAATAAAAACTACCAAGTTTAAAAATCTTTCACAAAACCTTGCTAACAGTAACACAAAATGCTTAATTTGTCCAACAGAGATAATCTAATCCTTCAATACTGACAATTACACCATGGACTTTGAGATTTTAATTGTCAGATGTAGAATCTAAGACTGCCTGAAACAGACATCTGGCTATTTTAAAGGGGATGGGGAAAGATATTTAAAATTTGGCTAGTGACTCCATAGTTCCAATATTAAGATTTAAAAAAAGAAAAGACCTCTTATGTGCTGGCTACATCACCTCCTTAATTAACCTGTATGCGATCCCAGAAACCATGAAGCCCTATGAAGGATCACCTTGTCTTCTCCTCCATTTTCTGAAGGCCAACTCACCCTAGACAAGCATCATCTCTCTCAAACAACTTAATTAACAAGGCTGTTCTCTCTACCCTACAATGTTCCTAAAGAATGCACCACAAAGCCGGGTGGTGGTGGTGCACGCCTTTAATCCCAGCACTCGGGTGGGGTGGCAGAGGCAGGCGGATCTCTGTGAGTTCGAGGCCAGCCTGGTCTACGAGAGCTAGTTCCAGGACAGGAACCAAAAGCTACAGAGAAACCCTGTCTCGAAAGTTCAAATAAAAAAAAAAGAATGCACCACAAAAACTTAAATCATGAGAAATTACTCGGTGCAAACATAATAGTATGGGGCACACTGTAACAGTTACTGAACTACACTACACAAGAGGGGCCTTATTAACCACGAAAACACCACCAAACTCTAAGGAATGCCAATGACCAATTACCACAAAACCAAAAAACCTATACATGCTTTCATAATTCTAAGGAGATGCAAATAAGGTCATTTATATTTGTTCTCCAATATAACTTTCTACAGTGCGGACAGACCAATTCTGTCAGATCTAGAAAACATTTTCAAAGCCTCGTAATGAACAACAAGCCAATCCCCACATGGCCTTACTAAAGCTTACAGAATCTACTCTTACATCCATTAAGAGACAGGATCATGTCTTAACCACTCTTTCCTGGTTAGCGTGCACATTGCTTATGCAAAACGCATGTATTGATCATGAAATATGGAGCTTTCTTCAAAGCATGCAAAACTTGATCCACCTCAACGCATTCTACCCGTCCCTCCCTGTACATCTTTCACCCATATTCTTGCACAGCTTTCTCCTCTTAGACTTCCTGTTCAAATGATACCCCTACAAAACCAAGGCCCTCTCTCAACGCTATGTAATTTCATTTCAGCCAACGCCAGTCAAGTGCTGCTCCCTTCACAAGTGCAACATTCTAAAGTGACTTATTTTATTTCTCCTAATACTAACCAGGACATTAGCTTATAGGCAGACACTTACGTTGATCCCTAACATACACCCAGCACTGATAATGTCTAACATTGAGCAAACACTCAAATAAATCTCTAAGAATTGGTTGAGAACACCTGGAATGCCAATCCAAAAGAAAAAAATTAAATTTTCACAATTTCTATCTAAATTACTTCTTTTAAAAAAGAAAAAGATCTATAATTTTACATCTACAGAAACAAAGGTGAAGTCTTAACTCCTTCAAAACACAAAATCTAAGGACTGGAAGCAATCCAGGAGATTATGAAGGTCAGTGCTTCTCAACTATGCTCAAACACTTTAAGCGTTTCACAGAACCCCTGAAACACGGGTCACCATTCTTTACACATATGCATCTATTTGAAAACATGACTACCCTCCAACACACACACACACACACACACACACACACACACACACGCAAGCACGCACTAACCATCTCATACTGAATTTGAACACTTTGGAGGCTGCTAACTCAACTGTATGATAAGCTGGTTACTGTAGACCTCAAGGTTTTGCCTGGCATGCCTAAGAATACACCTTGAACTTCTCCTAAGACAATACAAATCAGAATGGTTATAGCTTATTTAATTTCTCACTAGACATGCTCACACAAAAAAATCGTAAAAGCTATACCCTCAAAGCACTACTCTGTGAATACAAAATTAAGGCAGAGCTCAAGGCAAATCATCTCTCAGAACTATGCATTAGGGAAATGTATAAAATGTGTCATCAAAGACTGATTTCTGCCTATTCTCATTTTAATATTATTACTTATAGGTTTTCAGTGTTTCTAATTTTTAAAAACATGAGTGGCTGCTGAATATTGTCTGGACATCCAGCTTCAAACAGAAATTTGCTGCCACTCTCAAACTTCTCTCTCAAGTGAATAAAATATCCTACATTTACAAGGTGACCAGAAAAAAAACGAAACAAACCATCCACTTATATCTACTTAACTGGATAAATCGTATTTTTTCTAGCGTAATACTAAAAATAAATAAAAGATGAGACTGAGTCTAGACTGATGAAAAAGACCTTCATAATTCCCTATTTCTACTACTAATCTAAACAGGCTGACTATTCTGTCTCTATAAAAGCCAATGTTAAAATTTTAACTACTTTTAACTTTAACATCAAGGTGACAACCATACAAAACTACAATACTGGGAATGTACGTCCAAACTGTACAAGTATTTTAAGTACAAGGCAGTAATGCCAAACAAGCCAGATCTTTTTAATGACATGGTAAACTTCATACAATTTTACTGATCTATGAAAGTGAAAAAACTAAAATCTGTATGCAGGAAAATCATAATTAACAAAGTAAAAAGACATAAAAGCTCATTCCTGGCAGCTATGACACAAAACCAAATGCTCCTCTCCCAAAACATTATTACATAATCAGTCATAACATTTTGTCCAGATGCTTATACACAATGGAGCTATATTTCTAAATCTGATATATAAATGGAAAATGGCTTCTCATTATGTTTGGTGAGGAAAAGGCAGGCCTATTCAATGCTACCCAAACACACAACTAAGCTTGTTGAGCATTCTTTGGCACACTGAAATTTACTGAGTAGAGGCTTATTTTCTTTTTCTTTTTTTTTCCTCTTTGAGTGAAGGTCTCAATGTATAACCCTAGCTGATTTGGAACTTGCTACACAGACCAGGCTGGCCTCAGAACATCTGCCTACCTCTCCTGGGATTAAAGGTGTGTGTAACACCACACCTAGCCAAATGAAAACCTATTTTCACAATAATATGCTTCAATCAAGCAAAAACAAGAGAGAGCATCCTCAGTACTAGAACAAATTCTTTTTAAAAATATGCACCCTTTGGATGTTTAGTAGCTCAAGTCTCTGGAAGACACACACTTAAATAAGTGCACTGTAAGAAAAGATTTCTCTAATCAAGCATGAGCATGTCCATTAAATACAGCCCAGTTATCATTTATCCTCCTTGTTTTCGGTATTTGTAAATTGGACAAAAAAAAAAAAAAAACTGGCTCTAAGCTTTAAGGGTCTCTCATTCAAACCCTAAGAGGCTAAATTAGTTCTCAAATTTTAGCCTCTCAGAAATGCATAGTGGTACCCATCTGTAATCCCAAAGTAAGTTGCAGAATAACCAGGGTTACATAGTGAGACCCAGTATCAAAAATGTAAAACAAATACCTTTACAGATTTTAGAAAAGTAAAATAACCTATACAGCATATTAACATTTATTTCTACATCAAAATATTAAAAATTCGAGTGACCAGTAATTTGGTCAAGAACAATTCTAGCTGAAATTTGCTAGATGTATTTTAAAAATCATATTTAAAGATATACTAAAGCATCTCACCTAACCTCCCTAAGAACTATGATATTCAAACTAGATAATTATACGATCAATGCAGCTCACCAGTATGTGCCAAGGTTTGGGTGTGATTCTCAGCATATCAAAAACAAAACAAAGACTAGAGAATTCTGCCTCTGTAAGGAACTTTGGGTCAGGCATTAGAGAGGAAAAAGTAGGAGAAAAACAAACAAAAAGAATCCAACATCAAACAGCTTAAATCTAGAGGGTCATGGCTAAGTATCATAAATACAATTACCTTCCGAATACTACATGTTACCTTCCACAAATGCCTGTGGCCATGCAAAGTCCAGCTAGAAATACCAAATACTGGCTCAGTATCAATACTGTACCAATACAACAGTATCAATATTGTACTACCATTTTTTCCAAAATTCCACATAAACCCTACATACAGACAGTTCTCAAGAAGTTAGTTACCTACTTTCTAACAGGTAAAGCCGTAAATTAAGAATAAAAAGGAAGGCTCTAAAGAAAGAAGAAAAAATGAGGAAACAGAAGATATCTACCCATCTTTCCAAATGTGTTGTTGCTCTTGCTCTGTAGACTGGGAAACAAATCACTGACAACTGCTAATCCAGCCACTGTTTTGCCTGAAGCATGTTCCTTGAGAATCTGCTAAATACTAAAGTACCAGATATGTAAATGTAATCAAGACAAGAGTCCTTTTATTGCTAGGACCAGACTTGTGGATGTTATGGTGGGAGAAAGAGAAGAAAGGTAAATGAAGATCTATGGTGGCATACTCAATAACAGTAAGACACAAGGACTGTGGAGTCAAGAAAGTTCATGAAGAAAATGACACGAGTTCCGAGTAAGTTTACCAAGCAACAGAGAAGTGACACTTAACCCTCCCCCGCCCCCGCTCCCCCCACACACAAACACATGCTTATAAAAAAGTTTCATCAGAGTTGGGGCAAAAACACACAATCTAAATGGACCCAGACCCTGAGTTTGATCATGCACAAAATATTTAAGTGTCTAGCAAAGAAAAAATGTTCTGTTCTTTTCTAGACAGTTTGGTTCTCATTTGCATACTGTATTAGTCATGCACCCATATCAAGGTTCAGATGATGTAAACCATTTTATCACTTCATAATGGAGCAGCATCCCTCCCTTATGAGTTACACACAAGGCATCTGCATCTTCATTTCAGAGAAAGAGCTGTCAGAAAACAGAGTAAGAATTCTATTTCTAAGCCAAGCACTCACTGGGGAGACAGAGGCAGGCAAATCTCTGTGAGTTCAAGGCCAGCCTGGTCTAAAGAGATAGCCTGGGCTACAAAAGATAAAGAATTCCGTTTCTTTTTTCTTTTTTTTTTTTTTTTTTGGTTTTTCGAGACAGGGTTTCTCTGTAGTTTTGGAGGCTGTCCTGGAACTAGCTCTTGTAGACCAGGCTGGTCTCGAACTCACAGAGATCCGCCTGCCTCTGCCTCCCAAGTGCTGGGATTAAAGGCCTGCGCCACCACCGCCCGGCCAAGAATTCCTTTCTTAAAAAAAGAAAAATCCCTGATAATGATGAATAAGCTATACCAGCATGATTTGTCCTAAAGTCTGAAATTTTTAAGTAGAAATCTAAGAACACACAGAAAGAAAGATACTACCACTTAAAGTTCAAAAAACTGATCCAAGGTAAAAATTATAAAATATTTTTGTAACCTTAAGCCCTTATAGTTTCTTTTCAAATGTAAATTATTTTATACTAGATATCAACTTGAGCACAGTTTTTTCCCACACTGAAAATGTTACAATAAAGTCAATTCCTCCAAGTATCAAAGGTAAAAATCATTCTTAGAGGTCAGGAAGGCCAGTCACCTGAATCAGCAAGAACTACTTCTATCCTAACCTAGGTCTTCTGATCCACTGCTATATACAATACCACGCAAATTACAGTACAGCTTATTAATTCTGAAACTGCCCCTGAAACTGCCCGCCCACCTGGGACTTTGCCTTATTGTGTTTCGTGGTTACAAAATTCACTAGAGGGGCTGCAGAAACAGCTCAGCAGGCAAGAGCACTTGCTGTTCTTCCAGAGGACCTGAGTTCAGTTCCTAGGCACCATGTCAGAAGGGTCACAGCTAACTCAGGCTCCAGGGGTCTGAAGCCTACAGCCTCCACAGACACTTGCACTCACACGCACACTACCCACATGGCAAGTTCACACACCTACACAAAATTTAAACTATTTGACGTCCAGGTAAGAAAATCATACTTAAGAGTATCATTTCCAGGGCTGGAGCAATGGCTCAGGTTAAGAGCACTGGTTGCTTGCTGTTCCAGAGGTCCTGGGTTCAATTCCCAACAACCACAATGGTGGCTCACAACCATCTGTAATGAGATATAGTGCCCTCTTCTGGCCTGCAGGTATACATGCAGGCAGACACTGTATACAATTTTAAAAAAAAAAAGTATTTTCCTAAAACTGTCACTATTTGTGTAAGTTTTCCTCTAATATCCACTCAAACAAGCACATGGAATCTACAGTCTGCTTTTAAATGTGTGCTCTCAAAATGAACTCTCTACAGTAAAACTTCAAGTTTCTTATTATATGTAGTTATTTATTTGTGTGGATACCTACTGAAGCCAACTTGGGGGAATTGATTCTCTTGTTCCACTGTGGAGATCTCTGGAATCAAACTCAGGTCATCAGGCTTGGTGACAAATGCCTTTACTCAATGAACTACGTCATTCATTTCACAATTAAAATTTTAATCAAAAGATACTACTACTTAACATCACTTCAAAAGAGCACAAAAGTATAGTTACTTATACTGATTATTACTATCTGCTCAAGTTTACTTACATACAAAGGCCAAATTTTCTTATGAAGCAAATTTGTCAATAAAAAGGAAATAACTACCATCCCATGGAGTGTGAAAAAACCTTCTATAATGGTCCATTAAAGTATTGCTAATATCAGCACCTGCTTAAGAAATACAGAGCAGGGCTACCAGTGTACTTAATTTACCAATAATAGGGTACATTTACTTCTGAAGTTTTAAGTGAACCTGAGGCATATCTGAGAAACCAAAAAGTAAATTAAGTACCCACCCTTATATAGGGAAAATAGAAGCACTTATTTCTTTTAGGGAGCATAACATTTTGAGTTTATTTCGTTTTCCAGATCGGACAGTTCTCAAATGAATGGGAAACAAACCCCTCACAGGCACAATTTCCTTCACTTTTCATCATACAAGCATTTGAGAACCGATTTTAAAGGCTGTATTTACTGTTACATTAATGTTCACATGACTCTCAGTCTCTAGGATCTGATAAGGTTACAGATATCTCTAGACTGTATCATTAGAACCACAGTGCTCTGCCAACACACTCACCGCCTTAACGTCTGTATTAATAAAGCATTAACAGGAATGCAAAAAAAATTGTGAAATACTTTTTTTTATTTCTGGTCTACTTACAAAAAACATCACTTTAAAAATATGAAAAGGTTCCACTTTAATTAAGGATCTTGCAAAGTCAGCCAAAGTAAAAAGTGGAAGAAACTGTCTCTTCTGTGCATTTCAAAGTTTTCCTTTGGATTTAAGATAACAACAAAAACTAAGTAAGAAAGTGCAGCACACAATCCTTATCAATGATCTTGAACCATTAAGATACCTATCAACGACGTAAGACCTGAACACAGGCAAATATTTTGGTGTAGACAGCCATTTCAGTGTATTGGATTTTTAACAACACTTCCAACATGGCGTAAAATTATCTTACAAAATTGCAAAAGATAAATCCAGTGATGTTTGGAAAGAGATTGTTGTCAAATATACCAAGCATTCCCAAATACAAACTTCTTATGAAAGTATACACTTTTAAATGTCTATCCCACTCTCTCCACATAGATCACCCCCACTTATTTTTGGGAAGAGAAATCATTAGGGACACAATTCCCTAGCTCTAAAATTTCTCACTATGGAGAATAGAAAATGTATTCAGTTTTGAACACTAAATATGCCTGCCTTCCCTTGTGAACAGATTTGGTTAAGTCAGTATCATACTTATTACCATTTGCCAAGAATCTAAGGATCATATTGCTGTATTTTATTAGGAGCTGTCCAGATGATTAAAGAGAATTCTTGGATCAAGAATTTTATGAAAAGGAAGCAAAAACACTCTAGGCACTTGGTTTTCCAGATGTTGAAAAGTGGCGACGTCCCCTAGGATTTCCAAGAAAGTGGTACCCGTACAGAGAAATTCTTCGGCGGTAATAACGTACTAACAAGGGCTCAAAGTAAATGCAAATGACAAAAACTTGGAAATCATTTTACAAAAGAAAATTACAAGTAACTTTTTCTACCGGCCTACAGATAACAAGAGTTCTGAACTCTCCTGGACAAACAGTACCTCAATTAAGAACTACCAGGTTTCTTTTAACCCGACTTATTTCTTTGATGAAACTTTGATGTTAAGACCTAAGACAGCAAAAGGTAGAGAGGAGAGGCCCCGGCGGAAGTAGAAACCAGGGCTTGCAACTTCACAGACAGAAGTGTCTCGGGGTTCCTCCGCCACCCCAGGACCATCCGAACTCAAGTCTCTACACCACCAGGGAAGCTTCCCTCTCCGCGAACGGTGGCAGAAGCAGCACCGGAGTTGCTCTCCTCCTCCTCCTCCCTCCACCTTGCTGGGGCCTTCGGTGTCTCAGGGCCTGGAGGCTCCTGAGGCCCGTTAGCCGGTCCGATGTCCCCATCGTTCGCAAACAAAAACACACAAGTGGCGGATGCTGCGCGTGTACTGCGAGAACGGGGGGGAAGAGTCAAGGACCGGCAGCTGCTGGGAACGTGGCAGAGCCGTCGAAGGCGGCCGGGGCTCCTCGGATGCTGCCCGGCGCTGCCGCCTTCACGTCCACCCCAGGAAGCAGCAGGGCGGCAGGGACCGCTCTGCGCCGGCGGGAGCCGGGGGAGCCGAGTGCGGAGAAAGCCCCGCCGCGGCCGGGCAGGCGGGCGGGCGGGCGGCCGGGACCGGGCCTAGAGGCTCCGGAGCTGCGGCGGCGGCGGCGGCCCGAGCACGGCGACGCTTTACGTCCTGTCCACCCCGCCACACACCCCCTCCCTCCTCCAGCGCCGCCACCCCCCTCCCCGCCCGCTCCGCTCTCCCTCCTTCGATTGGAGCCGAGACAAAAGCAACGGGAAGCGGCGAGCCGGGACGCTACCCGCGGACCCCGGGCGAGACCGGACTAGCCCCGAGGCCTTCCCCCGCCTTGCGGGGGCCCTCAATCCGCCTCCCCCGCCGCGCGCCCCGCTGCCAGACTTCCGAAAATTTGCCAAAAACTCACCGCATGAATTTTCTTGTCCCGCGGATCCAAGATGGCGACGTATCCACCGCGGAGGCTGCTGGGAGCAAGACCTTTACCCTCTGACCCCTGCCGTGACCCCCGTCGCTCCGACTTCACTCTAGGCGGCGGCAGAAGGTGGCGAGCAATGCTCGCCGGATGGAGCGGGTGCTTCTCGGCACGCCGGGCGACGGTGAGAAGCTCGGCGCTCCCCAGGAGCCTTCCCCGGGGTTCCGCCGGCTCCGGCCGAGGTGCGGCGCTCTCCGGCGCCGGTTCCGGAGAGCGAAAGGAGGGCGGCGCTCTACGGCCTCGACCGTCTCCCCGAGCCACACCGCCGCCACGCCGGCCGGGAGCCGGGGCCTGGGGTCCGAGCGCGGCCTCGGGTGCAGGGGCGGGGAATGGTGAGGCGGCGTGGGTCCGCCCACCCGGGGACGCGCAGCGTGTTTGTGTTTGTGTTTTTGTCGGACACCCCGCCCCCGAGCACCTCCTGCGGTCCGTCCCCGGGGCCGTTACTACCTTGCCGGCGCGGTGATCGCGGGGCTCGGCTCCCCCCGCCGTCCCGCAGCCTGCGGTGACCCCGCCGCACGTCGCCGTCACCTCCTGAGAAGTGAGTTCCCCGGCGCCGAAACCCGGTCGTCTCCTCGCCCCCCCCCCTTCCCCGACCCCCTCCTTTTTCTGCTGCTTGGTTTTTGTTTTGTTTTGTTTTTGACGTGTTCCGGTCTAAACCTGGTGAGAGGAAGTTAGGGGAGCCTGTTTTTAAAGCGCTACCGGGTGTACTTAATCTAACCGAGCAATGTTTATGGTCCTTAATTTAGTTCCCGCCCGGCGCGCCCTTGGTCAACCGTAGTGACCAGCTGGCTTGGAAATACTATGGCTGTAGTGAAAACTTCGGGGGAAAGAACGTTTTGCTCTCCAAAACAGGACTGTCCCTGAAACTGAAATTCGTTTTCTTTGCCGTATAGTACTCTTCCTTTATTGCTGTGAACGTCCGTAAACTTCGTGTTTTATAATTACTAAAATTTGGTAAATGCCTCTGTGGATTTGAAGTTCTTAGTTTCATAATGTATTGTTATTCCTATTATTGTTTGAGTTATTGATTTTATGAATGTGGATTACTGTTTGAAGTAAATAAAATATCTGCTGTTTGTTTTATAACATTTCCTTCTTCCTGCCCCCAATCAATCACTACAGCTTCGATTTATCCTAGAAAGCTAGAGGCAAGGAACAAGAAGAAATAAAAGCCTACTGTGAAATAAAATTTAACTTTGTCATGGTTTTGAAGGTAAGGTATTTTGATGTACCTGCAGATATGTAAATTTTTTTAATGCCAACAGGTACTGATGTAATCAGGGAAAAAGGAGTTATTTTGCTGGGTTGTTCATTTCACTAAATACTCCACCATTTCGTGTTTTGTTTTGTTACTTCAGGAAAATTCAACAAGGAAGGACACAGTCCTGTATGGCCCCTCCCCCAACAGTTCCTTCCTGCCTTTCTGCTTTCTCTTCCTCTCAAGTTAACTTCTACTGCCATAAGGTAGTGTGTTCTCAGACTGCCTGGCTGCACCTCTAGGCATATGTAGTGTGTGAGATGGCATACGATATAGAGTACCTTAACCTGGCTATATAGTACATAGTATAGCATCGTCACATAAAGTAATGTTAAACGTTTTCATTCATCACATTTCTTACCTTTACTAACTTTAAAACCACAGTTTTGTCAAAACTGGAAGAATTGCTCCCAGTGGGGAAGGTCTGAGAGTTTTATTATGCTTAGTTTTGCACTGGACAAGATAAAAACATTTTCTTAATAAGTACACGGAATAAGGATGCTATAAAGAAATTCTGTGATCCTATTACTCCTCAGAGCACGACTTGCTTAGGACTAATGCCCACGTTTTTAACTTCTATACTATGTGGTAAGATCTATTTAATAGGTATTGACCTAACATTTTACTAAAGGCTTGTGTTGGTGGCTCAACATAATGATGTAAGCACGCATTAAAAACTTTAAATCGTCCTGTTGCTTCAAAACCTTCTTCCCTGGGCATAATTTTTACAGGTCTTTATGCCTAGCACTTTGGAAACAGAGAATGGCTGACCTCTGAGTTCCAGGCCAACCTGATCTATATAACTAGTTGCAGGCCAGCCAGGGCTATATAAAATGAGACCTTGCCAAACAAACTGCTTCATCTCCAAAACCAGACCTGATGACATGTTTCTGTGATCCTGTTACTGTGCCGACTGAGGCAGGAGAGTCAACCTCATTTTGAAGCTAGCCTGGACAACATACTTGTAAGACCTGTCTCAAAAACAACAAAAAGGGTTCGTAGTAATTGCTGATAATTTACTGATGTTTTTTAAGTCTTGGTAGTGAAGGTGTTTAATAATATTGTTACTTTTACTTGAAAAACAGTTCACAATGCATATGTTTGTGTGTTTTTAAAATATATGTTAAATTTTTTTCACAGAAGTTTTCCCTTGGATTTGGGGGAAATGCTTTATTAAGGAAAGAGTAAGTTTGTTTATATTTGTAGAAGGGAAAGGCCTTCCTTTTAAAAAAGCAGTCGCTATGATGCTGGCGTGTTTGCCAGTGCGAGGCATAAAGAGGACATCTCAGATGTAACCGTCTGAGAAAGAATGGTTGGCTCCCCTCTCACCTCCAGCTTGCTCCTCTCTTGGGTTCCTAAGTTCATAAGTTCCTGCCACTGGTACCTACTTAGGCCGAGCATGGGAAATTCTCCTCACTCTAACCACCTTAGCGGCATGCGCTGCGAACTCGCTACAGATACATTCTGAATTCACTCCCCATCAGCTCACTCCTGCCCCTGTCAGCTGCCTGGTCTTTCTGGAGTGCAGTAGTACCTACTCTCTCTGCTCCCCACATCTCTGTCAGCCGTCCTTGGATACCAGCAGAACCACGTTTGAATTTTTTTGTTCAGGTGTGTTTCTCAGTTTTTAAAACCCCCCATAGCTTTCATATGTATGGATGTGTCTGGAATAAAGGCTAAAAGGCCTTTCAAGCTGGCGCACTCTAGCTCCTGCCTTTCCTACATTTTGTGTTCACTTGTTTTGCCTCCTTTCTGTCAAATGCTGCAATCTTTCCAGCTTGTAGCACAGACTGTTAGTTGCCACTCCCAAATTTCTCTCTTTCAGAGTAATAACTGTGCACATGTGGTCACCTGGTGTAGAGACTGCACTTTCCTAGCCTGCTTTGTAGTCACATGACTGCACTCACTGACCAGTTGGTGTGCTCCATCCCCTCTGTAGTCCTCGCACGTGCTCGGTCCCCGAACAAGCACACTCTTCATGCCTGTACTCCTGTCTGCTTTGTGCTCTGAAATGGTGATAGCCTGGAACTCTCCTTGCCAAGGTAGGACATACATAGGTTCCGTCATTTTAAGAATTGGCAAAACTTTAAACTGGTAGAAACTAAGATCCCTCGGAACTTTGTGGGTCGGAACATGGAATCTGCACTACATTCCTTTCCATTTTTTATGTGGGGAACGATTTATTTTTTTCTTATTAAAAGCACTATATGGAGCTAGACATTGAGTGAGAATGACTACCACAGGTTTTAGGGTAACCTAGACTATGGAAGAAAATACCAACCTTTTTACACTGTCTCTGGCAGACTTCCCCTGGCAACCCTCCCTAAAGTAGTTCCCCCTATGTTTATTCTCTAATACTACCTTCTACAGGAATAATTGCAAAATTTGTAAAAATCCAAGCTAGGAAAATGTAGTGCTAATGAGATAGCCAGAATTTCCAGAGCTTGGTAATGAAGATAGATCACCCACCCTCCATCTCCAGCAAACCTGCGTTACAGAAAGGAAGGGGGCGGGATGTATGCTGCAGCACACTGCCCATCAAATCAGAACACTGCATAGTGTGTCTAAAGCAGAGATTGTAACGAGCCGTCTGCTTGATTTTTATATTTTACCCAACTTAGTTTCTTCATCTCAAATACATGAAAGTATCATGAGCTCACAGTGGCCACGTTACAAAAGGTGAAGAGTAGTAAGCCCCGCTCCATGACCATGTACAGCTCATTACTCTAGCTGTTACAAGATTCCTTATGGTAGTGCAGAGGACAGTTCGGAGAAGCAGCTCCTTATCCTGCTGAGAGTATAAACTGGCAGCACGTTTCTAGAGAGGACTACTAAAGCCCAGAGCCCTCACTCAGGTCCTCTTCTAAAAGAGCATCATAAGGAAACAGTACAGCTGCTAGAGTACGTATTGCGTTGTAGACTGAGCAACCGCCAAGGAATGAACAGTAGTCGGCCGTTAAAGATGATGCTGACAGTGTTGGTTTCTGCTGAGGACCTGTCCTCAGCTGTTTGTACCTGTATGCTTCCAGTGTCTGCACACGGGTTTCCCTCTGCTTAGCTGTGTACTAACGCTTACAAAGACTCCAGCTGCTGGGGATTATGTTCACCCATGTGACCTCACTTGGCCTTAATTGCGTCTTGACAAACTGATTTCCAACACAGCCATATTCTGAGGTACGGGAGATTAGAGTGGCCAGGAGTAGTACAGTTCAGCCCATAACACACAGGAGGGCAGAAATGGCCCTTAGCGACCAGAATCAGACTGAGCCCGTGAAAGTCTGGGCTGCTGTAAATGCCAGACAAGAGTCGATACAAATGCTTTAAATAATCACTGCTCTCCCATGGTTTAGTTAGCACCAAAAGGGTGGTGAGGACGTTCCATTTTGATGAACTCAGTTCAGTTTTGACATTACGTTCCTGAAGAGGGCATCATATCCCATGGGTCAGGACCTGTTCCACAGTCTGCTCTTCACTTGAGATGCCAGTTGCAGATGAGGAGTTGTCACCTCCCTTCCTGACTGATATGCTGTAAGACAAGATTCCATAACCCCTTCTTCAGCTTCAGTTAATTTCCTCTGTTGATCACAGACTGGAGGGAAGCACTTTGCCTGTACTCATGAATTTATTAAGGAAGATCCTAAAATAATCAAATGAAAGATACATACGGTGAGAGGCAGGGAAAGACCTGGAGATTTACACCCTCTCCAGGTGTGCCACACTCTAGGGACCTGCATATGGTCAGCTATCTGGAAGCTCTCTGAACCCAATCCTTAGGAATTTTTATGGAAGTTTCAAAGTATAAACATGATTGATAACATTATTGATAATTAACCAACACGACCTTTTTAGTCCATCTCCTCCCAAGAAGCAGCAGCATCTCTTCTGAAGCTATTGACAAACCCACCAAGAGTTGCCTCCTTAGATCAAAACATTGCCCTATCTCCCAGAAATTGTAAGGAATTGAGGATCTCTGTGCCATGGACACGAGACCCAGACCAACAACATACATGTGCACATTACATCTGCTGCATATAGATGTATAAACGACATTGTGTGGTTTATAAGATAGATGTGTTTTCTGAGCTGCTATTAATGCAACTGCCACATGATCTTCAACAGAGATAACAAAAATACACATTACAAAAGATGTAGCTCCTTCGAAAAATGGTGCTGAAAACTGGATATTCATATGTTAAAGAAGGAAACTAGAGTCCTATTTCTCACCCTATACAAAAGTCGAAGTGGATCACAGACCTTAACCCCTAGAGGAAACACTTGAACATAGAGGCACAGGAAGAAGCCAGCAAGAATTGAGAAATTGAATTGCAGGAAATTAAAAGCTGCACAGAAAAGAAAGCAATGAAGAGGTGTAAAATGCCATAATGCAGCCCTTTCCTGTGCATGCTAATTTTATGTTAAGTCAGAATTGGGCAAAGTAAGAGGAAGGGTGTTTTATGTTCATAATAATTTTTATGATTTTCTGAACCCTAATCATTAAAATTAAGACAGCAGCCAGACATGGTGGTGCACACCTTTGATCTCAGCATGCAGATGGCAGAGTCACATGGATCTGTGAGTTCCAGGACAACCTGATCTCCCCAGAGATCTCCAGGACAGCCAGGGCTATGTAGAGACCCCATCTCAAAAAACAAAAGTGAGGGGGCCTAAGTCAGCAAGGGTCATTTAAATTTGGAATATTCTTATTACTGTGACTGCTCAATTTCCCACCAGTTTTGCCTGTGATCCAGACACAGGAGTGACAATGCTTACCCATTACCCATCATTCAACTTCAGCTTTGTCATATAGCTTTGTCCAACCTGAAACATAGAACCATGAGCATTAAAGTCAAGAGAAATTATTAACTTACATGATTGGTTCCCTTGTGATCCTTTTTTGGCCTCTTAATGGCTTTAAATAAATATAAAAAATTAAAGTTTTGTGAAGTTATAGATATTAAAGAATACATTAGCATATCACCAGAGATTCAGGAAGCAGATATTAAAAACCTGAGCTGAAGCATGCACAGTGATAACTCTTGGGCAAATTGTCAACCTCCATAGATGCCATTGTGCTGTGTGAAAATGGAACATAAAAATACGACTGAATCTGAGTTGTGAAAATGTTCCGTGGATATATAGATTTGTAAATAACCTAATATTCAACAAATAATAGTTCAAATGGCAGTATAATGTTTTTATGTAAAAGATCACATATAATCTTAACTATAAATCGAGAAACAACAGTAACTAATGAGACATCAGGAAATTTTGGTAAGTACAGTGAGTGAAGTTAATACCCCTAAAAATAGTCATGAAGTGAGCAACAGAAATGTAAGTGTGCTAGCTTCATATTTCCTGCTGGCACATAAGATATCAAGTAGGAAAGTGAAGTGTATTCTTGAATGATCAGATCTTCCAGTGTCAGCTCGTGGTCTTGTGATTTTGTTCCTGTAATATCCTAATACGTGTCAGATTGTGAGCTGACATCTCATCCACAGCTCCTAACGGTTGTAAAAGACCCGTCACTGTGGGGAAAGTGGGCTGGTGGTGAATGGTGCGTGTGCATTTTCATCTGTGAGCTCATGTTTCTGTGTGTGTGTGTGTGTGTGTGTGTGTGTGTGTGTGTGTGTGTGTGTGCGCAGAGGCCAGAGAAGGATGTCAGATTTCCTGTTCTACCACCTTCTGCCCTATTCTCTGGAGACAGTCTCTGCCTGAACCTGGAACCCACCGTCTTTGACCTAGGTTGTCTGGTCAGTAAGCCCAGCCCTGGGACAACAGGCTCTCATGTCTGGCCACACCCGGCTTTTTGTGGGGGTAGGGTAGGCAGTGGGGATCTGAATTCAGGTCCTCGAGCCTTCACAGCAAGCACGCTTATTCACTGCACCCAGTTCCCAGCCCCAAGACAACACAGTTAGGATATTTGCAGTAATACCCAAATAACTATATTTTCACTATGGTGGCTCTGCTCATATGAAGTAAAGCCTGTGGCCACAATTAAGGTGATTTTAAAAGCACTGCTTAAAATAGAATTAACCAGTGGATTTCACAAAACGCTAGATTAGTAAAGGATTAGTTTCTGTTAATGTCTGTATTACAAATGTTTCTGTAGCTACCACAGTTGACTAGCAAAGATGATCCTTAAACATCCTCAAACCTTTTCTCTTTAATAAAGCAAACAGGGAAGTGGTTCTCTGTAAGCATCCATGTGCTGGTCTATTTTCTGTTGTTGTGACAAGAGGTCCCTGAATTGGGGTAATACTTCAGTTTATTCAGCTCACAGTTCTGGATGTCCAAGAGCATTGCACAGGCCTTTGCCTGGCTCTAGGCTGAGCTTTATGGCAGATAGCATCGTGGTAGAATAACGCACTATAGAGGGCAGCGTTCCAGTGACCTCAGCCTCCCAGCATCACCATGTGGAGAATGGATTTTCCAGCACAGGAACCTTTGAGGGGGATACTCAGACCATGTCCAGTCGCACCTACCAAAAGAGCCTATGGAAGAGGAGGGTGGAAAACCCGGAGAGGTGGTGGTTAATCAATCACAAGCTTGGCAGCTGCCCTGATAGTCAATAAACAAGAAGAGATCATAAAACAGGACTACCAACTGGAGGAGCTAATGGGCAGCCACATGGTGGAATCTCCCTTCTCCCTGCTAAAAGCAAAAACTTGAAGAACAGAAGTGCTTCCTTAACTGTAGTGTGCTACAGAGGGGAGAGTTGGTTCTGTTCTACAGTGAACAAATAGCGTACGTATTCCACTCTATCCTGAAGAACTTGTGAGTGTCTGGTTCCCTGTAGAAACGGGGTACAATGGAGAAGGGAAAAGAAGGACTTCAACTGTTCCTCAGTCCCTCCCTCAGCACACTGGTTCGTAAGCTACTAGTTTAGTCTTGTTGCAAAACTGTTTCTTATTTTTAATATATATGTATTCCTTAGTGTATTAATTTTTATTTAAAACTATAAGCTATCTGTATTTGATGAAAACACTATACTTGAAAGGTTTAATTCTGGGTTCCTGTACATGGAGATTAAGGATTTTCTGATTAATGATAATATGGGATATGAATTGTATCACAATAAATTTCTCTAATCCTTTAGGGGGTGAGTTTTTTGTTTTGTTTTGTTTTCAACCTCAAGAAAGATAATAAGCTAGCATTAGCACCGTGGTTTAGTTAGAGCTGAATATTTGTTTATAATGGATGCTGTAATACTGACTGGAAGTTTCCCCATTTCCCTAGAGTTGCGATTGCACCATTAAGCTGAGTATAAAGTGTATCGAACATGTTACATCCTAATAACGTTAGCCAGCCCCAGCACCACCTCCAAGCATGTACCTCTCTCCACCTCTAGTCAAAAGTGACAGACCAGAGAGAAAAGAGAGAAGCAGTGCTGTTTGGTGGCCAGTCTCTCTCAGTGTGCAGCCGAAGTGGGAGAGGGTGTTTGAAAGGCATGTAAGGATCCTTCCTAAAAGGAGGAAGACAGACGCATTTCTCTGCTAGATACTGCCTTGGGAAGGGACTTGTTGAACAACTGGAGGTGAGTAGAAGAAAAGTAATTTCAAAGAAGCCAGGACAACAGGAAAGTAGGCTCTCCATCTGGAGATTGTCATACCATGCCATGGGTGGTGTGAACTCCAGGTAAGGTGTGTAAGCTGAGCTTAGTCAGTATGAAGGCTGGTACGACAAGATGATGCAAAAGATAAACTTCCAGAATCACACCATTAGGAAAGAAGTTGTGCTACGTAACTTTGTCAACTTGATGTCACCTAGAATCACCTGAGAGGAAAGCTTTGGTTGAAATATTGTCTAAACCCAATTGGCCCGTGAGTTTTATCTGTGGGTATATCTCTGGAGAGTTGTCTTGTCTTACTAATTTTCCAGGAGTCTGGGCAGTACCATTCCTAGACAGGTGGTCCTGGGCTGCCTAAGAAAAGAGCATGAACCAGTAAGCAGCATTTTCTCATAGTTTTTGCTTCAGATCCTGCCCTGACTTCCTTCAGTGGTGAACTGAGTAAGATCTGGAAACGTAAGCCACATAAGACTTCCTCCCCAGTTTGCTTTTCGGCAGAATGTATTGTCGCAGCGATGGGATGAGACTACGTAATCAAAGCCCATGCTGCCTCCATCAACGAAACCTCCTCAGAGACAGAGCTGCTGACACTCAGAGTATCAGGCAGTATATAGAGTTGGGAGATATAGCATGCTCACCTAGTTAAGGGCAAATGTTTACCTGTTTTCTCTCCTTTCTACCACAAACACCAAGGGCACTAGGCTTAGAGAATTGGGTATCTGAAAGCCAGATTTCTCCCACACACAGCTGCCAAGTCACTCAAATGCTCCCTGTACTGAGCAGGCGGAAGTAGAGGGTCAGGAGCTTGCATTTCAGCTGAGAGTGAAGCTTTAAAGCAAGCAAGACTGAGGCTTTGTGTCTTTTCTAAGAACTTAACTTACTGAAAATCTTAGGATTTTCATAAACATAAAAATCAGTTAAAGAGCCATCAAGGAAAAAAGTGAATATTCAATTTGATTGATATTTGGTATAATAATATCCTAGTATTGTGGAAAGTGAGGAAGAGACCTGGTCAGTCCTCATCAACTTAGACCATGAAACCCAATACGGACAAGTTCAACAGAACCGCCATCTATGGCCTTCCCATGCAAGCTTCAGCATTGCCAGGACCTCAATTTCAATTATGGAAAGTGGAAGGAAAGTTTTTGTTTAAATTCTCAACAGGTCAAAAATTTTGAGTAAAACGGGCAAGTACTTAAATATATGTATACTGTAGTTATGTATTTCATGTGGAATATGCTTTCAAAACTAATTTTTTTGGTTCATGTACACACAGTTGTGAAATTTGAAAATATCCTCCATTTGTAGTTTTAGCATTGGCTAAAGTTTTAACAGAATTTATATCAGTTTACTTTGGTTAAATAAAAGTAATACGTTTTCACTCAGAAAAGAATAATGAGTAAATATAAAACTTGTGTTCTGTTACATTGTACTGATTTATTGTGTGTGTAGAAGGGTGTGTGCCATGATGTGCGTGCAAGAATTGATTCTCTCTTTTTATCATGTGGCTCCTAGGGATAAAAGTCCAATCCCCAGACTTGGCAGTGGCAGGAAGTGCCTTACCCTCTTGTTGGCCCAAAATTGTATGCCAGAGTATAATGTAAGGGCTAGTGAGATGTCCCAGCTGGTAAAGGGGCTTGCCACCAGGCCCAGTGACCTGAACATGATCCCCTGAACACATGGAAGGAGAATCTACTTTCCCAAGGTCCTCCTCTAACATGCAAGAGCTGGCACAACAAATAAACTTGAGAAATATTTAAGATTTAATCTTTTTTATTTGGTACAATAATATCTAGCTAATATGAAGTCAAACCAACCTTACATTAACATGAAGTGGAGCATAAAGAACTACCCTGTTTGTATTATGGTTAATGAATAAAGCAAGTGATTGCTTCCCAGCTTCAGATCTGAACACAGACAATTGGACCATTCTGTTGTATGATGAACAACATGAGTGTGTCCAAATTCCCAGTGCATGCCTGCTGACACATCTGTACTGTGTGCCAGGCACTTACTCAAGCACAGAAAGTGGGGCAATAAGGAAGGCCAGTAAAAGCCCTGTTTTGTGAAGAATATAAACAGTAAACAAATTTTTAACATAGTATTCACCAAAAGAAGCAAGAAATGAGCCAGGGAGTGGCCAGGATTTTGTATTTTGTAGATCTTACAATGATAATGAGAACTCTTGAGGAGGTAGCATTTGAGCTAAATGTCTAAGAGAATCAAGTGCATGTTGATATGCATGACGCTTAGATGGCAGGTGAGTCATTTGGTATCTCTTAAAGAACATTAATACAGTTAAATTTGGCTTTACAAAAAAAAATAGCACATTATAGTGTAACATTAATAGCTCCATAGAGGTTGGTTGGTTGTAGTCTCGTTCATTCAACAGATTCCTATATTACAAGCTTTATTTTAGGCTCTTGCCATATAACACTGAATAAAACACACAGATCCTTGACCATGCGATTACACTCTAGCAGGAAAGTAGAGTTTATTTTCCTGTATATACTGTATTATGCGGTGACTTGTTTTATAGAGGTAAAAGTGGACCACAAAACTATCCTACTTGGGTTTCTATTACTGTAATAAATACCATAGCCAAAGGCTACTTGGACAGAGAGGATTTATTTCAACTAAAATTTGAGGCCCATCATGAAGAAATGTCAGGGCAGGAACCTGGAGGCAGGAACTGAAGGGGAGACCACAAAATGCTTTTTTTACTGGTTTGTTCCTCATGGCCTGCTCAACCTGCTTTTCTTACATCTCTTGTGATCCAGGATCTTCTGCCCAGGGGTGGCATCATCCGCAGGGGGCTTACCACCCCACACACATCAATCATCAACTAAGAAATGCCCTACAGACTAGCCTGCAGTCCAAGGTGATGGAGGTGTTTTCTCTATTGAGTTTCCTCTTCTAGTTTATGTAAGTTGACATAAAACTAGCCAGCACACAGACACAAAGAGATTATAACTACCAAGAGCTACATGAACAGTAAGGAAGTTAGACAGTGCTTCCCATAAAGAAACGGGCATCGTGGATATGTGGGTGGCGTATGCTTTTAAAATGTTTGTGTTTATCACGAGACCATAAAGAACTGCATCTGGAATTAACATTGTTAGCAATATTTATAACATTTATAAATAACATTGTTAGCAATATACTTGACTGTTTAAGGCACAGCAAATACACTGTACGCTTATTAAAAATAAAGAAATGGGAGTAGGAGGGACGCCTCAGTGGTTAAGTGAGCTTGCTGCTTATGTAGAGAACCCAGTTCTGTTCCCAGCTCCCACATGGCAGCTCAGAAGTGTCCAATACCTGTTTCAAGGGATCTACTACTCTCTTGTAACCTCTCCAGGTTCCTGCGTGCAGGCAGTGAACACAAACTACAGGCACACAGAAATAGTTTTTTAAGTGATGGTCATTGTCACTGTTATTGTTGCTTGAGACAAAATCTCTCCTCTTGCACAGGCTAGCTTGGAGCCCACTACATGTCCCTGCTGTCTCAAACAACAGTCTTCCACCTAAGCTTCCTAAGAGCTCCGTTATGGCCATGAGACACCATACAAGACAGTAAAGCTGTTCTTAAAGTTAAATAGTAAATTGAGATTAGTTGGGGGCGCATTATTTCATGCTATAAATTGTAAGGCTAACAAAAGTGGTTTATCAATTCAAACAAACTTTTATAAGTTTGATAAAATTAGACTTACTCTCTTTATTTTTTGGCTTCATTTCATGTCTTCCAGATATTGGTAACTTTATCAAAATTTGTATGCACACAACCCTTATTAATATGCATATCATATTTGTTCTGCAGAGTTAGCTAAAAGTGTTCTAATTTTTAATTTTTTTAAAATGTTCATCTTTATTTATGTGTGTATGTGCACCAGTTTGGGTACCATGGCGGCCAGAAGAAGGCACTGGATTCCCAGGAACTGGAGTTATGGTTGTGAGCAACCATTTGGGAGCTGGGAACTGTTCAACAGCCAGTGATCTCAACCACTGAGCCATCTCCCCAGTCCCCAAATACTAATCTTTGAAAAGAATGACTTTTTGAAATAGCCACACATAAAATTACAACTATATATGTAGAAATTACAGCTATATTTCCTTTTCATTTCTAATTAACTTTCTAAGTTTTGAATCCATGTTGAATAATAAATAAATTTTTGTAAGTAAAGTATAATTTTTTTACATTTACTGTATCTCTGTGTGTGTCTGTGTATGTGTGCACGCGCGCATGTGTGCACGCACCATGCAAGCACAGGCTCTGCCTATCTGTGAAGGTCAGAGAACAGCTTTCTGAGGTTGATTCTCTCCATCATATGGGTCCCAGGGATCAAAGTCTGTTCCTCAGGCCTGGCAGCAAGAGCCTCCACCCGCTAATCCATCTCACCAGCTGTAGGTACAACATCCTTTACTGCAAAGACCTAACTGTTTTAGTTGCTTAAGTATTTTTGCGTATTTCCTTTGCTAATACAAAATTAATGTGTTTGATTTCCTTTTTAAAAATGAAAAAAAAGAATGGCTTGTTATTCCCCTTGAAGTCCTTTCAAATCCAATCAAACACTGTCTGAAATGTATTTTCTGTATTATTTGAGAGTTCCAAGTACCTTGTGTCTGTTTTAGTCTTCATATTTGACCACATATTTTCTAAGACAAAGAAACAGGCCTTATCAATTAGCCCAATGATTTTTTTCCACAAAGTATTTGCTGCACTCTGCTCACAAAACCACATCTGGTGTGTGTGTGTGTGTGTATGTGTATATACAGTATAGCATACAAAAGTATGTTCTCCTTAAACTGAAGTATTTTTGTGTTTGAAGTGTATTTAGTAGGGCTTCTTGATGAAGAAAATATGTGTCCTTCTACTATTCTTTCTTTGCCTGTGATGGTTAGGAGTTGATTACTTGGAAAACCCTGTAGCCAAAGTAGCAGCCACCTGTTTTTAGATACAAAGTTGATCAGACAGGAATAAGGTTCAAGGCCAAATTGTTTTGTTTTTACGCTAACAGCAAAATTATTTTTGCTTTTACACCTACTAAGTTTAATGATCCAAAAGAAAAGCTTATGAGCTTCCTTTTAGTTTTTGCCTATAATCTACACAATAGAAACTTTAGAATAATACTTTAAAATCAGCCGTGACTGCACTATTTGATAGATTAAAATTTTGAATGCCATAATTTTCCCTGGTTCTACCCAACCCATAAACTACACACTAATCATGTAGAACTCAGCTACAGTTATGATGTGATATCCTTAAAACTCATAGCTCTGTGAACTAATCAGTTCTATTTAAGGAATAAAATTTTAATAGCTGGTCTAAGGGCTTGAACTTGTCATGGTTTCCAAAGAACAGTCTTTTGGCCTCATTAACAAGAAATTATGTTTTAATGAAGGAATTCTAGTGTTATATCAAAGAATTGCTTTATTAGCGTTAGAAATCATTAGATAACTAAAAAAACACAATTTACATTTGTCATACAAGCTTATGACTTTAGAACTAATAAGTTCAGCAGTTAAATTGCAATGTGCTTAACCAAGCTTGTATAATTAACATATTTTTATAATACGAAAAGTGCAATTTGAGTAGAAACCTTTCAATCCAATCTCTTGTGACAAATTATAGCCCTTCCCTCTTCAAAAAACCTTGCAACAGTTCAGAAAGCTGACCATAGTTACAAGATCCAGATATCGTCTGTTAGAAGGCAAAGGAGAAGTGGGTACTGAGCCTCGAGAAGCGTCTCTCACAGTGGATTCCTGAGAAGTCAGTGGTAGGGCTTATATTATGAAGCACAGATAAACTTTAAAAACTTGGGGGAGGAAGAAAGCTGAGTTAACTTTTAGACTTAAGTTTTTAGACTAAGCTAATGGTTTGAATTTTTAGTCTAGCTATCTAATTAACGGATAACAATAAATAGTTAGTACAAATATCTCTACATTATAAATATAGAACTTGTATTTTTGGTGGTTTGAATAAAAATGGCCCCCATAGACTCATCTATTTGAATGCTTAGTCATCAATGAGAGAACTGTTCCAAAAGATTACAAAGGATTAGATGTGACCTTGTTGAAGGAACTGTGTCACTGGGGGTGGGCTTTGAGATTTTCCAAAGCCCAGGCCAGACCCAGTTTCTCGCTCCCTCCTTCCCTCTTTCTCCCTCTCTCTTTCTCTCTGTCTCTTGGTGCAGCACAGCTCCTGCTCCAGTGCCATGCCTGTTGCACTGCTTCTCGACATTATGAAATGAACTGAATCTATGAAAGTGTAAACAAGCTCCCATTAAACGCTTTGCTTTTCTACGAGTTGCCTTGGTATTGATGTCTCTTCAAAGCCACAACAGAGCAGTGACTAAGACAGTTTTTAATGTACCTAAGTTCTTCTCTTGTACTTAGAAATGTACTGTTGACCTTGAGAAATGAGATCACTGAATGAAATCCCATGCTCCTCATTCTAACAGTCTTCTGTGTAACAAACACATGCAGCTATCGCAGCAGAAAAGATTCTGGAGACGCTAAGGCAACAGAAACAGAATGGTAAGTACAGTTTGGATGCTTTAGATGTGCCTGCTTACCAGGAAAATGGTAAGACAGAGAGCATATGCAGAGTCTAGGTAGAAATGAGAATGTGGTATGTTGTCGAACTAAAGACAATGAGAGGAAAGTCCTCTGTGATAGGGTGATTACTCTGAAGGAAAAAAGAATATGAGTTGTTGCGTATCTGTTGAAGAACATTCCAGGAAGCAAGAACTAGCCCTATATGCATGGGACCTGGCACAAGGACATTATTTGGAAACCCCTTCCTGTTTTAGTTCTGAATTTGAACTAGAGAGAATAAACTAGAAGACAAAACAATCACTGTAGTCCAACATCTTAGAGTTACTTTTCAGCTGTAGCTTTTTTTTTTTTTTTTCTTTTTCAGTGCTGGGGATAAAGGGATAAAGCTCATGGCTTGTGCATGCTGGGCAAGTGTTCTGTCGCTGAGCTCCATCCACACCCCTTAGCGGAGCCGATGGAAAGAGATGCTCTGCACCCAGTGTGTAGTGGTTGACTTTAAAGGAGACCCAGACTCTCTGAACATAGATCATCTATAAACCCTGGGTGAAGATGAAATAATCATGTATTTCAGAATTTGTTTTCTATTTTTAATAGACTTTTAGTAGGAACAGATGACCAGTAGAAAAATCTTGCTATTTTCACATTCTTTGTTGCCCGTGGTCATGGGCTTCTGGCACCTGAGTGTTCATACCCATCTGTTTATCAGGCATCTTGCCCATTGTTTAATCTATGCCAATTCTAAAAGATCATATGTAAATCAAAATGGGCAATATATATTCTTTTTTATATATTTATATAAATATTCAGAACCACAAGTGAGGGGAAACATCCATTCTGATACTAGCTTGCATTGTTCAGTATGGTTAGGCAGAAAATGTTTTCNAAATATATTTTATAATTTCTTTGAATTATATTTGTAGAAAGACCTTTGTTAAAGTAACTTCTGTTATGTGTGTATAGAAAGCAAAATGCCAGCAAACTCCTTAAGTTTACTAAGATTTAATTTGTTCAACAAGCAGTTAAATTTAGGGAAAAGGTACTATATATAAAACATTCTTTAAAATAATACGTTATTTGAGGGGGAGAAAGTAGTATTTGACACCCACTGAGAATGAAATGCTTTTACATGATTTGTACATGTAATTCTCACAATAGTATAAAATATATACCATCCTTTTCTAAGAGATAATAAAAAAAATCACTTCCCAGTACCTCATATACACAATAGCCAGTATCACTTGAAGTCCATGCTGTTTTAACACTATCATTCCACTTAAGAAGCTGGAATCCAAACACGAGGGCAAATTGATAGATTTGTAATAGTGAATGACATGGTTTGTAGAAATTTAAATTTTCAAAAGCCAGAAGATTGCCATTCTGCAGTGGACAGCTCCTCACCCGTGTACTTACCTGCAGCATCAAATGGGCTGAGTAGGTTCTCAGAAAACAGACGAGGGACCTGGAGTCGGAGCAGGAAATGACGTGGGGATAAACAGGACCATGTTTTGTTGCATACCTGTATGAAATTTTAAGAAAAAAAGTTTGCTTGGTTTTACGGTTTACTTTTCCCCAGACAACTACATAAAACAAATGAGGATGTTTGGTGTGAGAGGCGTGGGGTAGACAGGGAATGGTACCTCCTTTGCTTCTTGCCCCAATTCCATACCCAATTGTCCGTTTAATCTTTGAAGGAATACTTACAAATCAGAGGACCTAAAACGTGATTGTAAGAGCCTATATTATAGCTGGAATACTTGGTTGATACTTATATTTAGATCAAATATTATAATTGATCTGTTTTGCTCATCTTTGGTCATAATAAAAATTGGTCTAAAATGGAGGAAAAAGTTTTGGAGCCGTGCCCCTTTGTCAGTTTATATTGAATTATCTATTCATGTTTCTTCCATCTGAAAGTAATGAATTGGGTCTCCCATATATTTTACATCTTAGGTAAATAGCAGATGCTGCAGCTTTGTACCTTCAAGAACTCTTGAATCTAGTTGATAGAGACAGACAAGCAAATGAAAACTATCCATGTGTTACCAAGAAAACTTATTTTCTTAATATTTGATTAGAATGATTATAAGATTACATGTTTAGGGAATACTCTAAACACGTTGGCAAAAGTGCCCCCCACCCCCGCTTTTTGAGACAGGGTTTCTCTATTTAACAGCGTCAGCTTTCCTGGAACTGACCTCACACTCACAGAGCTCCACCCGCCTCTGCCTCCCGATTCCTAAATCATGTCTTCTAGAACCTTGCATTGGGGCCATAGTGGAAATGAGTTCTTTGTAGATGTAAGAAATCAAAACAAGGTCATTGGCTAGGCAGTCCTAATAAGGGAACTGGTACCATTATGAAAGTGGAGAGACATAGTTCCGCAGTGGAGAAACTGTGGAAACGGAGGCAGAACTAGGAGGATGATCCCTAAGCCATGGATCAGCAAAGATTGCCAGCAGCCACCCGAAGCCAGAAGAGGCAAGAGAGCATTCTTCCCTAGAGCTTTTGGAGGCAGTGTGGCTCTGCTAATACCTTGGGTTTGAGTTGTGGCCTACACACCTGAGAGAGAGTATTTGGTTTAAACCACCACTGGTGTGTTAACTTGTCACGAAGGCCTCTCTCTCCAAGGTGATGCTTTGGGTTGTTTGTTTGAGGCAGAACCTCATGTATTTCAGGATACCCATGAATTCTTTCTGCAGCCATGACTAATCTGCCACCCCCTCCCTAGTGCTGAAATTACCAGCATGTACCACCACTCCCGGTCTGGTTAGTGTGGTTGGTGCTGGTGAACAAAAGCAGAGCATTGCGCATGCTCAACGGGCACCCTTCCTATTTAGCTCCATCCAGCCCCTGATTATCCGTTTGTTCGCCTATTCACTTACTTGTTTAGATAGTGCCGGGAGGTAACCCAGAGCTCTGATTAGGGGCTAAGCAAGCTCACTCTCACTGAGCTCCGTCACTGGCCCTAGTAGATGACTTTAAAATCAAGACATAAATAATAACAATAACTTATCTAAGATGCAAATCTCACCAGAGAGCAAACTCATTGGTGGTATTTCAGCTCATTGGTGAATAGACAAATATTTAACAAATTGTTGTGGTTATTTGAATAAGAAATGTCTCCCATACTCTTGGACATTTGAACATTTGGTCCCCTGGTTGTTGGTGCTGTTTGGGGATGTTTAGGAGTTGCAGTCTTGCTAGAGGAAGTATGTCACTGGGGTGGGCTTTGAGAGTAAAGTTTTCCTGCGACTTTCAATTTGCTCTCTGTTTCAAGATGTGAACTGTTGGTGAACATTATGGCCCAAGCCTTTGATCTCAGCACTTAGGAGGCAAAATTTCTGTCAGTTCCAGGCCATCCAGAGCTATACAGTCTCAAAAATTAATAAATAAATAAATAAATAAATGTAAAAAGAGGTGAGGTCTCAGCATCCGCTCCAGTTGACACGCTTGCCTGCTGCCTTCACCCTGCCATTGAAGACTCTGACCCTCTGAAACAGTGAGCCAAAAGGAATTTTCTCTTCTGTAAGATGCCTTGGTCATAGTGTTTTATCACAGAGATAGAAAAGTAACACACTAGTTCTGAAGTCACAATATTTCCTCTTTCTCCAAGCCTTTTCAAAACTTAAGATGAAGTAAATATTAAATATTAAAGAAATTGGGCAGCGTCGCATGCCTAGTGACATATATTCAGATTTAGACAACTTAGATTCAAGAACCTATGTTTTTTTTTTTTCTCATCTTAAGACACTTTCACTTGAAAGTTGAGGCTGGTCTCCAAATCCTCATCCTCCTGTCTCAGCCTCCCTAGAGCTGGGACTACGGGTGGGAGCTGCAATGCTCGTTAGGACAATGTACTGTTAGCTAAGTGACCGTCCATATACCATTAAAGTTCTTTGTAGAAAGCCCTTCTGTATGTCTCTATCATGAAGTGAGTTTTTTTTTTTCTAATGGTGTAACCAACCATTCTATTAATTCTGCTCATGCATGAGTGTGAGGTGTCTTTCCATCTTTTAGTGTCATGATTTCATCGGTGGCTTCAGGTTTTCATTGTAAAGGTATTTCACTCTCCAGTGTGGTTATTCCTGGGTAATCTGTATTTTTTAAAGCTATTCAGAGTGGGATTTTTTCCTAATTTCCTTCTCAGCAAGTTTATTATTGTTATATAAAAAGGCCACTGTGTACATTAAATGTCGCTTTGAGTCTTGCTACTTTGCTGAAAGTGTTTGTCAGACCTAAGAAGTTTTCTAGTGAAAACTGAGGTCTTCTGTTGCTATGCTCAGATCACAGAGTCCCCACAAAACCAACTAGGAGTCCTTTATGTAAACACAAAGAGCCTATATTCTTATACAAGTTTGCGAACTCGGACTGCTGTGTGTCCAGTGTATTGGTGTGATCAGAGAGCCCTGAGCTCAGTTGGGGTTGGATTTTTATACTAGCAATGGTAGGGGTGAGGGATTTCTAAGGTTCAGTACCCCTGTTCGGCTGACATTTGTCTAGGGGTGTCCTGGTAGGTGATTCTTTCTACAGTGGTTGGAACTTTAGGAATTTCCTTTGGATGGTCTGTTCCTGGGTGGTGCCTAGGTAGTCTCATTTTGTGGTCTTTCTTGGAACCAGGTGTTGTCTTACAGTAAACTACTGAGACTTGGGCCTCTATTGAGCTTGTTATGACTGGGTCCTACACTATGTATTTATATTTTGTCATCTGTATAGGCATTTTTGCCTGCATGTATGTCTGTGTACCATGTGTGTACCTGGGGCTCATGGAGACCAGAAGAGGGTATCAATCGCCTACAACTGAAGTTACAGACAACTGTGATCACCACTGGGGACTAGGAATTGAACCCAAGTCTTCTTGAAGAGCAGTAAATGAACCATCTCTTTAGCACTTTAAGGTCTTTTAAATACAGGATTATGTCATCTGAAAATAAGTATGCTTTAAATAAACTTCTTCCTTTCCTATTTGTGCCTTTTTCTTGTTTTATTGATCTACAAACTAGCTTAATTCTCTCAACCGTTTTTAATATAAAAAGTATTTTCTAGTGATATTTTGGATTTCTTTGGAATCTAATGGAATACACACACACACTTTTCAGGGGAGTGGGTTGGAGACAGCGTTACTCTGTGTAGTCCTTGCTGTGCTAGAACGCCCTCGGTAGACCAAGCTAGCCTTGAACTCAGTGTCCCCACCCCCATCTTCAATGCTGAATTAAAGGGAACGCCACCACACCTGACCACACATCCCCCTTTTCATCTGTAGTTTTACTTTGTGCTAGGTCAAGGTGTATTGCATGCCACCAGTGACACACTTCTAACTAGCTACATTTCCCTGCCTGTCCTGCCTTTTGTTTATATCACACCAGACATCCATTAGGGGATTAATCCATTCCTCGGGTCAGAGACCTCATGATCCAATTGTCTCTTGAAATGTCACAAACACATTCATAGGTGTGCTTTTCTAACCTGAGGTGTTACTTAATCCAACCAAAGTGACAGAACTTTCACAAGTGCTAATCCCATTCATTCATAAGGGCAGATCCCTCAGGACTGAATCACCTCTCTTATTCTCCTCTTGAAGCTGTGGCATTAGGAATTGAATTTCATCATGAATTTTGGAGTAAACACAACATTCAGACCTAAGCAATAATTGTGTGTTATAAACATTGTATCTATAATGTAATTAAAGATACTACAGAGTAAATCTGAAATCTGGTTTTTAAGTGATCCATATGATAGAGAAAAATGAGCATTGAAGTTTACTGTCTCAAAATCTGCACGCCTGTAAGCTTCATTTAAATTACCCTAAGCTTTCTGAATCAACTTAATATAGCGATGAAAATACTTGACATGCCTGACATGGTTAGTGTCAAGATCAAATAGGAAATAAAGCTATGAATATGTTTTATATAAAGGCTCGTATATATGAGGCCATAAGAAGGCGTTGGACGCCCTGTAACAAAAATATCTGAGTCTGAGTATTCTTTAACAATCAAACATTCATTTTCTCACACTTTTAGTAGTTTCAGATGGTTGTGAGCATCGTGTGGGTGCTGGGAATCAAATGCAGGTTCTCTGAAAAAAACAGCAAGATGAACCATTTCTTACTAACCAACCTATAACCTGGTGGGAGGAGGTTGGAGGCAGGTAGTAATATTATTCTCATCTTTACTTTGGAGTGCCACCTACTGGTAAATAAAATCATCAAATATTTGACAAATGAAGTAAAAATTATGTTGAGAGATATTGGAATATTTATATTATGGGAGAATGACATCAGCAGGTTGGTACAATAAGAGTTTACAGCTCTTGTCTCCTCGCAGAAATATCAATTTAATCAACTATTCATATTCCAAACTGCTTTCACAAGGGCAAAGTAAAATCTAGGTATGAGAGTTCAAGAATGGATGCAGCACAGAGCAAGAGATGGACTGAAAAGGACTGGAAGGACACTTTACATTACTCGTGGTCTATGATTTGGATGTGTACACACAAAAGTTGAGTGTTGGAATTTAATTGCTTATGTAATAGTATTAAGAAGTAGAGTCTGGAATAAGAAGATAGCTTAGTTGGCAAAGTGCTTTTCTTACAAGCATGAGGACCCAAATTTGAGTCTCATAATCTGTGTGAAAAATACCAAGTGTGGTGGTGTACACTTGTAATCCCATCACTAGGAAGGCAGACATAGCTAGGAGCCTAGGGATCATTGACCAGCCAGCCTAAATTGCCTGGTGAGTTCCAAGCCAGTGAGAGACTCTATCTCACAAAAGGTGAGTGGTACCCGAGGAATGGCATTGAATGTTATCCTCTAGCTTTTCCCGTGCATTCATATGCATGTGCACCCACAAACAGATTCATACACAAGAATATAAACAAACAAAAAAAGGGGGCATTTATGAAGTGATTGTGTCACACACACTCTTTATGACTGATAGTAAGGTTCTTAGAGGTTTCATCAATGCTCGTCTTGTTTGCCTTTCTGCTTTCTTCCATGTGATCAATACCTTTGCTTGTTTCCAGAGAGTTCAGTAATGCATGTTACCTTAGAAGTGAAGGACAGCACTAAACATTACCAGACAACTGAGCTCGATTCTGCCATAATCTTCTGCTTGTCAACCACTAGGAAGTGTGAGAAAATAAATGTTTGTTATAAAATACTCAGTCTCAGACATTCTGTTTTCCTTTCCAAGTTTCAGGCCTGCCCTAATACACACTGGATCCTGCTAATTTAGAATTCCACAACCTAGACTACGTACTTGCCCCAGTAGATCTAGTACTGAACCAGTTCACACACATTCAGGCTTCAGACAGCTCTGCTTCCATGGAATTATGACCATCTTCATCCCATGAACCTAAATGTGCTGGCTAGTTTTATGTCAGCTTGACACAAGCTAAAGGCATGAGAAAGAGGAAGCCCCAATTGAGAAAAACGCCTCCTTAAGATCCAGCTGTAGGGCATTTTTAAGTACTGATGGGGGAGGGCCCAGTCCTCTGTGGGTGATGCCATCCTGGGCTGGTGGTCCTGGATTCTGTAAGAAAACAGTCTGAACAAGCCAATTAGCAACACTCCTGCATGATCTCTGTATCAGTTCCTGCCTCCAGACTCCTGCCATGCTTGAGTTCCTGTCCTCACTGCTTTTGATGATAACTGTTACATGGAATTGTGAGGGAAATAAAGCCTTTCCTCCCCAAGTTAAGTTTGGCCATGATGTTCCATCACAGCAATAGTAACCCTAACTAAAATGCTAAACAATAGTTCTTCCACCGTTCTGGATTTGTCTTAGTAGACAGAGGCTTCAAACTGGTCCCTACAGATACAATCCCAAGGCATCCTAATGTAGTCTCTATCACCAGCCCATGCCAGTGGACTTCTGCACCAGGCTGTGATGCCTGCCCCCATGGTTTCATGCCAGACCCATCCAAGTAGACCTAGTCTCTTGGGCCAATCCCCCTGAGGATTCCAAAACCATAATTGCCAGCAGATTTTTCTAGATGACTTCAGGATAAGAATCTCTGGACAGTCTAACTAAGAGATTTGCCTTCCCAGAGTCAGTCTGTTAAACAGGGGTAGATACTAACACAAGGTCACAAAGAACTTTAATAATCAGGGAAACATGACTTCATCAAAAGAACCAAGGAAATAAGTAACAAACAATATAAAAAAAATGGATACCAATAAACTTGCTGATAAAAAAAAAAATCCAAACCAATCCCAGCACTCAGGAGGCAGAGGCGGGTGAATCTCTATGAGTTTGAGGCCAGCCTGGTCTACAAAGCAAGCTCCGGTACAGCCAGGACCAGGACTGTTTCACAGAGAAGCCCTGTCTCTAAAAGCGAACAGAACAAAAGAACAACAACAACAAAAACAAACAAACCTTCTTTGAGATCAATGAGCTAAAAGAGAACACAGAAAACTAAAAACAGAAAAGCAGTACATGAACAAAATTAGTTCAATGATAGAAACCATTTCCCCCCCCCTGTAGCTGAACACACATACAAAAAATCCATAAATAGCTTCAATAGCACACTTGATAAGCAGTACAAGTGATCGTTGAGGTTGAAGGCCAGTCACATGAAATTACTCAAAGGAAAGTCAAAATGTAAAGAGTGAAGAATGCCAGTAACAAATGACCAAAAAATCTCCAAGTCTGTAAAAGAACACCCAAGTCAATAAAGTCCAAAGATCCCTAAGTAAAATGCAGAAATGCCCTCAACAAAATGCCTTGGAGTCCAATTCTAAGAAGTCAACTAGATGGTTTTTAAAACAAGAAAAAGATTTGTTATGTATCATGGAGCCCAAAAAGCTGGCCAGTGGATAACTTAGGAGAGGTGCAGGCTGGGTAATGGTGGATGATGTCGTCAAAATACTGAAATAAGAAAAAATCAGCCAATTAATACAGTGCCTCAAAAAGCCGCCTTTCAGAAATGAAGAGATAAGGACTTTCTCCTCAACAAAAGCTGAGGAAGTTCCTCACCACTAGCCCTGCCTTAGGTGAACCAGAGAGGAAGCTCTTCAAGTTGAAACAAAAGGACAAAAATAACACAAAAACATTTAAAAAGATGAAATTACCGCAAAAACAAGGCTGTGTACAATGCGTATGTTGGAGATCTAGTTTAGTGCTACAGTGCTTGCCTGTCATTCATAAGGCACCAGTTCTGGTCCTGGTTTCTAAAAAAGTAAGATTCATGGCACCAAGACTATTATTGTGTGCATGAATATTTTAAACTCCAGAACAGAACCTAAAAATGAGCATTCATTACTGTAAGCCCAGCTATTCTGAAGCCTGAGGCAAAGGGATCATTTGAACTGACAAGTTCAAGACCATCCTGGACATCATAGTGAGACTTTGTCTCAAAAGGAATCAAAATATAAACATTTTAGAAGTCAAAATAACTATTATCAGGAGCGTGTATATGGCGGTGCATATCTCAGTTCTGGAGAAGTTGAGGGAGAAGGACCATAATTGCCAAGGTAGCTCAGACTACACAGTGATATCTTATCTCAAAAAGAAATAAGAACTAAACCAAAACTATAATTTATTGATGGATACAAGATATATAAAAGATATAAATTATGATATAAATAATACAAAATGATACAGAAAGGGAAATTATAGGTTTGTTTGTTTGGTTTTTTTTTGCTTCTTTTTCTTCTCTGTACCCCAGGTTGGACCTAGGGTCTTGCACATGCTATGTGCTAACACTGAGCTATACCCCAACCCTTCTTTTTACTTTTTATTTTTGAGATAGGGCCTACTAAGTTGCTCGAGTTAACCTTAAATTCACTCTATAACCCAGGCAGGTCTTTAATTTGTGATGATCTACCTTTTGTCCAAGAACTGGGATTACAGACTTGAGACTCTAGGCCCAACTAGTGTTCTGTCCGGAAAAGGATTCAGAGAAAGTATAAGAGTCGTATTTTGGTATTCAAATGAGTAAGTTTATTGAACATTTAGCAAGCCACATAAAATAACAAATAGAAAGTAGCGGATGGATAAACATCAACTCATGAACTTTCCACATCAGGCAGAAATGACTGGGGAAGCCCTAGTAAATCAACAAGCTGGAACTCCTGATTGACAGCCCCAGGCAAAACAGAGCATTTCCCCTGGGGGAGGCTCTCAAGGAAAAGAACCAATGACAAACAGCATATAGCTAGCTAACCCAGGAAATGAGGCTCTTATAACATCCAGCAGAAACTGGGTTTCCCCTGCTAACAGTCCAGCTGGACTTTCTAATTGGGAGTTCTAAAGAAAGAGCTTTCTTTTCCCAGAGGAGCTTCTGGCTTCCTATTTCCACTACAGGTATTTATACCATGGGATAAATAGTAGTAACCTCGGTTGGAAATGATTTACTTTGTGGCTATCCCCAAGGGCACAATGTTTTAAATACATTAACAGTTTGCTCTTCTCCTTCCTCCCTGTTAAGTAGTCCAGGCTGCCACAGGGAGGGAGTCTTGGAAGGCGCTTGAGATAAACATACTTGAGTCTGAGACAGAGGACTTAGTCTCAGAATCGGTTCTCAGTAAGTGCAAACAGCTCATGGCAATTTAATAATACAACTTCTATTGCATCTATGGAGATTTGGATTGCCTTATTTTAGTGTGTGTGTGTGTGTGTGTGTGTGTGTGAGAGAGAGAGAGAGAGAGAGAGAGAAGAGGAGGAGGAGGGCGATGAGGAAAAGGAGAAAGAAGAAAAGAAGGAGCAGGAAGAGGAAGAAGAACAGGAGGAGGAGAAGAAGAAGAAGAGGAGGAGGAGGAGGAGAGGAGGAGGAGGAAAAGAAGAGGAGGAGGAAAAGAGGAGGAGGAGGAGGAGGCA